>NC_034188.2:87929327-87963602 GCF_002021735.2 Oncorhynchus kisutch | reverse complement strand
CTCCTCTTCCTCTCTCTCTTCCTCTCTCTCTCTCTCTCCTCTCTCTATCTCCTCTTCCTCTCTCTCTCTCTCTCTCTCTCTCTTCCTCTCTCTCTTCCTCTCTTCCTCTCTCTCTCTCTCTTCCTCTCTCTCTCTCTCTTTCTCTCTCTCTCCTTCCTCTGTCTCCCCTCTTCCTCTCTCTCCTCTCTCTCTCTCTCTCTTCCTCTCTCTCTGTCTCTCTCTCTCTCCCTGTCTCTCTCTCTCTCTGTCTCTCTCGCTCTCTCTCTCTGTCTCTCCCCCTCTCTCTCTCTTCCTCTCTCTCTCTCTCTCTCTCTCTCTTTCTACCCCTCTCTCTCTCTCTCTCTCTCTCTCTCTCTCTCTCTCTCTCTCTCTCTCTCACTCTCTCTCTTTCTACCTAGCATTTGTGTGTTACACTGCAATTTGACATACCAGGTATCAACCAGACTTAAAAAATTATTTTTGTGCCCATCAATATTACAAACCTACAGAATCATATTTATGCTCATATATATTATGTTAACTAATAGCAAAGAAACGTTTTGTAATTGGCCTAATCAAGACCCAATTAAGTCTGTGTGACGTGATACCCTTTGGATTTATCATTTTAAATGTCAGTGTACTAGCTAGTACACAGTGCAGGTTTTAATCATGAGCAGAGGGACTGCCTAAGTGCCAAATTATCCCTGGTAGATTTAAAAAACAGCATTATTCTGCGGTTCTGGTGAGAACTGGCTAAATGTTTCACAACCTCCTCCATGTTGAGGGGAGCGTGCCCTCCTTGACTCATCACTGAGAAGTGTTCCCGAGGTGACTTAACCTGTCTTCAACCATTGTTGTCCTAAGGTGAGTTTTAATCTGTTTTTAGAGCTGAGAGGCTTCTCTCGCAAGAAGCACTGCTGACTGATGTAACAGAAACCGAAATGAGTCGAAATGGCTCATGGAAGATCTCTTTATAAGGTTCTAGAAACACAACAAAGTCAAGGAGAGTAGATGGCGGTTGGTTTGATGACCCTCGTGTTTGACCTCAAAGGTCTGAGCGAAAGCAAACAAGAGGCTCCTCAATTCAAGAATGTTGTCCTCTTTGGGTTGAGAAACTGGACCCCTTGCATTATCTCACAATTCTTCTTTGAAAAACGCCTCCGCGGCTCAGCGGTGAGACTGTCGAGCACCTGCTAAAAGACAGCTCTTTGGAAACTCTCACCATCACGTTGGTCTCTACTTCTCTGTCCCTACAGTGCTCATCATCAATGAGTTGGGAAATCTTAAGCTTGTGTCGTTTACACACTGTTTCTACACTTATTTCACAGAGCTCTGAAATCTCTTCAACCTCCTTTCCATAGTTCCCCATAGTAACCCTACCTTCTGTAGTCCTGTAATGTGTCTAAGGACACCTACTAGATCCACAGCCCTTCCTGTAATGTGTCTGTAAGAGTACCTACTAGATCCACAGCCCCTCCTGTAATGTGTCTGTAAGGGCACCTACTAGATCCACAGACCTTCCTGTGATGTGTCTGTAAGAGTACCTACTAGATCCACAGCCCCTCCTGTAATGTGTCTGTAAGGGCACCTACTAGATCCACAGACCTTCCTGTGATGTGTCTGTAAGGGCACCTACTAGATCCACAACCCTTCCTGTAATATGTCTAAGGGCACCTAGTAGATCCACAGCCCTTCCTGTAATGTGTCTAAGGGCACCTACTAGATCCACAGCCCTTCCTGTAATGTGTCTGTAAGGGCACCTACTAGATCCACAGCCCTTCCTGTAATGTGTCTAAGGGCACCTACTAGATCCACAGCCCTTCCTGTAATGTGTCTAAGGGCACCTACTAGATCCACAGCCCTTCCTGTAATATGTCTAAGGGCACCTACTAGATCCACAGCCCTTCCTGTAATGTATCTGTAAGGGCACCTACTAGATCCACAGCCATTACTAGGTCAAGAGAGCTTGATTGGAACATGTCAGAAAGACATTTGGCATCACCAAGCACTTTACAGAAGGTAACCCTAAAAGCCCTATGAGATGTAAATCTATCTGAGAAAGAAGGCCCCTTGCCTCCACTGATCTGTCACCACTATTCACTAAGTGTGATGTCCTGTAGTAGCGCTCTCAGAACTGCTGGAAGCCTGTCCCTCTGCTGGAAGCCTGCCCCTCTGCTGGAAGCCTGCCCCTCTGCTGGAAGCCTGCCCCTCTGCTGGAAGCCTGTCCCTCGAAGCCTGTCCCTCGAAGCCTGTCCCTCTGCTGGAAGCCTGTCCCTCGAAGCCTGTCCCTCTGCTGGAAGCCTGTCCCTCTGCTGGAAGCCTGTTCCTCTGCTGGAAGCCTGTCCCTCTGCTGGAAGCCTGTCCCTCTGCTGGAAGCCTGTCCCTCGAAGCCTGTCCCTCTGCTGGAAGCCTGTCCCTCTGCTGGAAGCCTGTCCCTCAGATTACGGCATGTCATGTATCTGCAGGCCAGCCTTCCATCCGTAAGTCTCCGTAGTTCCCCGGGCTGCTGCTGTGGATACAGCTCTTTCTGAACTGCAAGCCACTTGAGATGAGTCAGATACAACGTTATAAAGCTTCTGCTGGAGAGCAAAACAGTTAACTGCCTCGGGCACTGATTTTACAGCATCGACAAGAACCATATTCAAACCCTGTGCATTATAGTGCACATAAAATACACCGTCATAGCCTTGCCCAACCAAGATTATTCCTGTAGTCCAGATCATGTTTTTCAAGGAATTTCAATGATCATTGGTGTGAGACCTGCTGCGTCTAAGCTTTCCGCTGACTGAAAGTGTAACAATCTTTTCGTGGATGTCCCAGGTTGTAACAGTACCTCAGTACTCAATACGGTATAACTAAAGACAGTTGTTATTCTTTCTTTAAATCTTTGGTTTTCATCTGCAATAACACTAAAAGCGTCCCTTTTTATTTGACATTGTAACATCTCAGCTCAGCCGTCAACAACTCCGTTCTGGATTTGGTGGCTTGTGTACTTAAGCATTGCCACATGCATTCATCCTTTTCATTATGAGGGGGGTCATGCTTTGCTATTTCTTCTAAGATTGTCAAGAAAAAATGACCCTTGTTGTGACAGTCATCAGACTCTCTGCTCATCAGACTCTCAATGACCTCTCTGCTCATCAGACTATCATGACCTCTCTGCTCATCAGACTCTCTGCTCATCAGACTCTCTGCTCATCAGACTCTCTGCTCATCAGACTCTCAATGACCTCTCTGCTCATCAGACTCTCAATGACCTCTCTGCTCATCAGACTCTCGATGACCTCTCTGCTCATCAGACTCTCAATGACCTCTCTGCTCATCAGACTCTCGATGACCTCTCTCCTCATCAGACTCTCAATGACCTCTCTGCTCATCAGACTCTCGATGACCTCTCTGCTCATCAGACTCTCAATGACCTCTCTGCTCATCAGACTCTCGATGACCTCTCTGCTCATCAGACTCTCAATGACCTCTCTGCTCATCAGACTCTCAATGACCTCTCTGCTCATCAGACTCTCGATGACCTCTCTGCTCATCAGACTCTCGATGACCTCTCTGCTCATCAGACTCTCAATGACCTCTCTGCTCATCAGACTCTCAATGACCTCTCTGCTCATCAGACTCCCATGACCTCTCTGCTCATCAGACTCTCAATGACCTCTCTGCTCATCAGACTCTCGATGACCTCTCTGCTCATCAGACTCTCAATGACCTCTCTGCTCATCAGACTCTCGATGACCTCTCTGCTCATCAGACTCTCAATGACCTCTCTGCTCATCAGACTCTCAATGACCTCTCTGCTCATCAGACTCTCATGACCTCTCTGCTCATCAGACTCTCAATGACCTCTCTGCTCATCAGACTCTCGATGACCTCTCTGCTCATCAGACTCTCAATGACCTCTCTGCTCATCAGACTCTCGATGACCTCTCTGCTCATCAGACTCTCAATGACCTCTCTGCTCATCAGACTCTCGATGACCTCTCTGCTCATCAGACTCTCATGACCTCTCTGCTCATCAGACTCTCAATGACCTCTCTGCTCATCAGACTCTCGATGACCTCTCTGCTCATCAGACTCTCGATGACCTCTCTGCTCATCAGACTCTCAATGACCTCTCTGCTCATCAGACTCTCGATGCCTCTCTGCTCATCAGACTCTCAATGACCTCTCTGCTCATCAGACTCTCGATGACCTCTCTGCTCATCAGACTCTCAATGACCTCTCTGCTCATCAGACTCTCGATGACCTCTCTGCTCATCAGACTCTCAATGACCTCTCTGCTCATCAGACTCTCAATGACCTCTCTGCTCATCAGACTCTCATGACCTCTCTGCTCATCAGACTCTCGATGACCTCTCTGCTCATCAGACTCTCAATGACCTCAATGCTCATCAGACTCTCGATGACCTCTCTGCTCATCAGACTCTTGTGACCTCTCTGCTCATCAGACTCTCAATGACCTCTCTGCTCATCAGACTCTCGATGACCACCCTGCTCATCAGACTCTCATGACCTTTCTGCTCATCAGACTCTCGATGACCTCTCTGCTCATCAGACTCTCATGACCTTTCTGCTCATCAGACTCTCGATGATCTCTCTGCTCATCAGACTCTCGATGACCTCTCTGCTCATCAGACTCTCGATGACCTCTCTGCTCATCAGACTCTCATGACCTCTCTGCTCATCAGACTCTCATGACCTTTCTGCTCATCAGACTCTCGATGACCTCTCTGCTTTTCTAGTTACAAAAACCTTGACTGTGACGTGAAGGCAGATTCAGGTGTATTGGGCAGAGAAAAATGCCTACAGGCGAAACAATAAGTCGAATCTTGACTTACAGAATATTCAAGCCATGAATTGACCTTATACAAGGAGCTGTTGAAAGCCCTTTTCCCTAGTACCATGCTGAGTTCTGGGAAACATTTTCAAACAGGGCTGTACAGGATCTGGATCTTGTAATGTCTGAAAATACACGTTACATAATGGGCCATATCTCTATGGAAATGTTAAGGGATCCACAAGATTAGATACTAACAGCTGTTAACTGAAATGTGTAGTTTAAAGTATAGGCCTGGCCTACCATTGGTTGTGGTGTAAAGTATAGTCCTGGCCTACCATTGGGTGTGGTGTAAAGTATAGTCCTGGCCTACCATTGGGTGTAGTGTAAAGTATAGTCCTGGCCTACCATTGGGTGTAGTTTAAAGTATAGGCCTGGCCTACCATTGGGTGTAGTGTAAAGTATAGTCCTGGCCTACCATTGAGTGTGGTGTAAAGTATAGTCCTGGCCTACCATTGGGTGTAGTGTAAAGTATAGTCCTGGCCTACCATTGAGTGTGGTGTAAAGTATAGTCCTGGCCTACCATTGGGTGTGGTGTAAAGTATAGTCCTGGCCTACCATTGGGTGTAGTGTAAAGTATAGTCCTGGCCTGCCATTGGGTGTAGTGTAAAGTATAGTCCTGGCCTACCATTGGGTGTAGTGTAAAGTATAGTCCTGGCCTACCATTGGGTGTAGTGTAAAGTATAGTCCTGGCCTACCATTGGGTGTAGTGTAAAGTATAGTCCTGGCCTACCATTGGGTGTAGTGTAAAGTATAGTCCTGGCCTACCATTGGGTGTAGTGTAAAGTATAGTCCTGGCCTACCATTGGTTGTGGTGTAAAGTATAGCCCAGGCCTACCATCGGGTGTAGTTTAAAGTATAGGCCTGGCCTACCATTGGGTGTAGTGTAAAGTATAGTCCTGGCCTACCATTGGGTGTGGTGTAAAGTATAGTCCTGGCCTACCATTGAGTGTGGTGTAAAGTATAGTCCTGGCCTACCATTGGGTCCTTCTGGAACTGCATATCTGGTGCTTGATGGAGTTGGGAGGGGCCTGATGACATCACCTGGCAGCTCTGGCTCACTGTCCTGCTCAGAGCCAGAGGTCTCTGTGTCATCCCTTGATACAGTGGGGAGGGGCTCGATGACATCACTTGGCAGCTCTGGCTCACTGTCTCGCTCAGAGCCAGAGGTATCTGTGTCAACCCTTGAGTTATTAAAGTGACTATGCATAGATAATAACAGAGAGTAGCAGTCGTGTAAAAGAGGGCAATGCAAATAGTCTGGGTAGCCATTTGATTAGATGTTCTGGAGTCTTATGGCTTGGGGGTAGAAGCTGTTTAGAAGCCTCTTGGACCTAGACTTGGTGCTCCGGTACCGCTTGCCATGTGGTAGAGAGAGAACAATCTATGACTTGGGTGGCTGGAGTCTTTGGCCATGTTTAGGGCCTTCCTCTGACACCGCCTAGTATAGAGGTCCTGGATGGCAGGAAGCTTAGCCCCAGTGATGTACTGGGCCGTACGCATTACCCTCTGTAGTGCCTTGCGGTCGGAGGCCGAGCAGTTACCATACCAGGCAGTGATGCACCCTATCAGGATGCTCTCGATGGTGCAGCTGAATCTTTTCAGGATCTGAGGACCCATACCAAATCTTTTCAGTCTCCTGAAGGGAAATATATTTTGTCGTGCCCTCTTTGTCCAGGATCCAGTTGCAGAGGGAGGTGTTTAATCCCAGAGTCTTTAATTTATTGATGAGCTTTGAGGGCACTATGGTGCTGAACGCTGAGCTGTTGTCAATGAACAGCATTCTCACATAGGTGTTCCTTTTGTCCAGGTGGGAAAGGGCAGTGTGGAGTGCGATTTAGGTTGCGTCATCTGTGGATCTGTTGGGGCGGTATGCAAATTGGAGTGGGTCTAGTGTTTCTGGGATAATGGTGTTGATGTGAGTCATGACCAGCCTTTCAACTTACTTCATGGATACAGACGTGAGTGCTACAGGTTGGTATTCATTTAGGCAGGTTATATTAGTGTTCTTGGGCACAGGGACTATGGTGGTATGCTTGAAACATGTTGGTATTACAGACTCAGACAGGGAGAGATTGAAAATGTCAGTGAAGACACTTGACAGTTTGTCAGCGCATGCTCGAATTACGCTTCCTGGTAATCCGTTTGGCCCCACGGCCTTGAGAATTTTGACCTATTTAAAGGTCTTACTCACATCAGCTGCGGAGAGCGTGATCACACAGTCGTCCGGAACAGCTGGTGCTCTCATGCGTGTTTCAGTGTAACTTGCCTCGAAGCGAGCATAGGGTGTAGTTATCACCATTGGTGTAAAGTATTTAAGTAAAAATACTTTAAAGTACTAGTTAAGTAGTTTTTTGGGGTATCTGTGCTTTACTTTACTATTTATATTTTTCTACTTTAACTTTAAAATGTTTACTTTTATTTACTTCACTGCATTCCTAAAGAAAATAATGTACTTTTTGCTCCGTACATTTTCCCTGACATCCAAAAGTACTTCTAACATTCTGATTGCTTAGAAGAGCAGGACATTAGTTCAATTCACACACTTATCAAGAGAACATCCCTGGTCATACTTACTGCCTCTGATCTGGCAGGCTCACTAAACAGAGTACATCCCTGGTCATACTTACTGCCTCTGATCTGGCAGGCTCACTAAACAGAGTACATCCCTGGTCATACTTACTGCCTCTGATCTGGAGGACTCACTAAACAGAGAACATCCCTGGTCATCTCTACTGCCTCTGATCTGGAGGACTCACTAAACAGAGAACATCCCTGGTCATCTCTACTGCCTCTGATCTGGAGGACTCACTAAACAGAGAACATCCCTGGTCATCTCTACTGCCTCTGATCTGGAGGACTCACTAAACAGAGAACATCCCTGGTCATCCCTACTGCCTCTGATCTGGCAGGCTCACTAAACAGAGAACATCCCTGGTCATCCCTACTGCCTCTGATCTGGAGGACTCACTAAACAGAGTACATCCCTGGTCATACTTACTGCCTCTGATCTGGCAGGCTCACTAAACAGAGAACATCCCTGGTCATACTTACTGCCTCTGATCTGGCAGGCTCACTAAACACACATGCTTCATTTGTGAATTATTTCTGAGTGTTGGCGTGTAAAACAGTCTTGTTTGCTTTATGTAAGGAATATGAAATGATTTTTACTTTTACTTTTGATACTTAAGTATATTCAAAACCAAATACTGTTAGACTTTTACTCAAGTAGTATTTTACTCGGTGACTCACTTCTATTTGAGTCATTTTCTATTAAAGGTATCATGACTTATTCAAGTATGACAATTGGGTACTTTTTCCACCACTGGTTATCACAATATAATCACTATATATGGACATTTGGGGCACATATATGACATTATATGACATTTGGGGCACAGTCCAAGTCTTCAACACATCTGTCAAACAGCAGCAAGGGCATGAATCACAAAGATGACCATTTCTCTTTTCCTTCTCTTGTGTAAATACCCTCTCTGTTTACTGTGGTAGTAGAGCTGGTCTGTAGTGTAAATACCCTCTCTGTCTACTGTGGTAGGGCTGGTCTGTAGTGTAAATACCCTCTCTGTCTACTGTGGTAGAGCTGGTCTGTGGTGTAAATACCCTCTCTGTCTACTGTGGTAGGGCTGGTCTGTAGTGTAAATACCCTCTCAGTCTACTGTGGTAGTAGAGCTGGTCTGTAGTGTAAATACCCTCTCTGTCTACTGTGGTAGAGCTGGTCTGTGGTGTAAATACCCTCTCTGTCTACTGTGGTAGGGCTGGTCTGTAGTGTAAATACCCTCTCTGTCTACTGTGGTAGGGCTGGTCTGTAGTGTAAATACCCTCTCAGTCTACTGTGGTAGTAGAGCTGGTCTGTATTGTAAATACCCTCTCTGTCTACTGTGGTAGGGCTGGTCTGTAGTGTAAATACCCTCTCTGTCTGCTGTGGTAGGGCTGGTCTGTAGTGTAAATACCCTCTCTGTTAACTGTGGTAGAGCTGGTCTGTAGTGTAAATACCCTCTCTGTCTGCTGTGGTAGGGCTGATCTGTAGTGTAAATACCCTCTCTGTTTACTGTGTTGGGGCTGGTCTGTAGTGTAAATACCCTCTCTGTTTACTGTGGTAGGGCTGGTCTGTAGTGTAAATACCCTCTCTGTCTACTGTGGTAGGGCTGGTCTGTAGTGTAAATACCCTCTCTGTTTACTGTGTTGGGGCTGGTCTGTAGTGTAAATACCCTCTCTGTTTACTGTGGTAGGGCTGGTCTGTAGTGTAAATACCCTCTCTGTCTACTGTGGTAGGGCTGGTCTGTAGTGTAAATACCCTCTCTGTCTACTGTGGTAGGGCTGTTCTGTTCTGGTGGTCTGATCTATAGCAGCCAGGAGCAAAAGGAGTATGCTATATAGGGAGCAGATTTGCCATTTGAGACACAGTAAAAGCTGTGGCCGATTGTGATTTCTGTAACGTTAGCAAGTTATACGTGTGTTTCAGCCGGGCTAGGGAGGGACGTGTGTTTCAGCCGGGCTAGGGAGGGACGTGTGTTTCAGCCAGCTAGGGAGGGACGTGTGTTTCAGCCAGCTAGGGAGTGACGTGTGTTTCAGCCAGCTAGGGAGGGATGTGTGTTTCAGCCGGGCTAGGGAGAGACATGTGTTTCAGCCAGCTAGGGAGGGACGTGTGTTTCAGCCGGGCTAGGGAGAGACATGTGTTTCAGCCAGCTAGGGAGGGACGTGTGTTTCAGCCGGGCTAGGGAGAGACATGTGTTTCAGCCAGCTAGGGAGGGATGTGTGTTTCAGCCGGGCTAGGGAGAGACATGTGTTTCAGCCAGCTAGGGAGGGACGTGTGTTTCAGCCAGCTAGGGAGGGACTTGTGTTTCAGCCAGCTAGGAAGGGACATGTGTTTCAGCCAGCTTGGGAGGGACGTGTGTTTCAGCCGGGCTAGGGAGAGACATGTGTTTCAGCCAGCTAGGGAGGGACGTGTGTTTCAGCCGGGCTAGGGAGAGACATGTGTTTCAGCCAGCTAGGGAGGGACGTGTGTTTCAGCCGGGCTAGGGAGAGACATGTGTTTCAGCCAGCTAGGGAGGGACGTGTGTTTCAGCCGGGCTAGGGAGAGACATGTGTTTCAGCCAGCTAGGGAGGGACGTGTGTTTCAGCAGGGCTAGGGAGAGACATGTGTTTCAGCCAGCTAGGGAGGGACATGTGTTTCAGCCAGCTAGGGAGGGACGTGTGTTTCAGTCGGCTAGGGAGGAACGTGTGTTTCAGCCGGCTAGGGAGGGACTTGTGTTTCAGCCGGCTAGGGAGGGACATGTGTTTCAGCCGGCTAGGGAGGGACGTGTGTTTCAGCCGGCTAGGGAGGGACGTGTGTTTCAGCCAGCTAGGGAGGGACGTGTGTTTCAGACAGCTAGGGAGGGACATGTGTTTCAACCAGCTAGGGAGGGACATGTGTTTCAGCCAGCTAGGGAGGGACATGTGTTTCAGCCAGCTAGGGAGGGACATGTGTTTCAGCCAGCTAGGGAGGCACGTGTGTTTCAGCCAGCTATGGAGGGACATGTGTTTCAGCCGGGCTAGGGAGAGACATGTGTTTCAGCCAGCTAGGGAGGGACGTGTGTTTCAGCCGGGCTAGGGAGAGACATGTGTTTCAGCCAGCTAGGGAGGGACGTGTGTTTCAGCCGGGCTAGGGAGAGACATGTGTTTCAGCCAGCTAGGGAGGGACGTGTGTTTCAGCAGGGCTAGGGAGAGACATGTGTTTCAGCCGGGCTAGGGAGAGACATGTGTTTCAGCCAGCTAGGGAGGGACGTGTGTTTCAGCAGGGCTAGGGAGAGACATGTGTTTCAGCCAGCTAGGGAGGGACGTGTGTTTCAGTCGGCTAGGGAGGAACGTGTGTTTCAGCCGGCTAGGGAGGGACTTGTGTTTCAGCCGGCTAGGGAGGGACATGTGTTTCAGCCGGCTAGGGAGGGACGTGTGTTTCAGCCGGCTAGGGAGGGACGTGTGTTTCAGCCAGCTAGGGAGGGACGTGTGTTTCAGACAGCTAGGGAGGGACATGTGTTTCAACCAGCTAGGGAGGGACATGTGTTTCAGCCAGCTAGGGAGGGACATGTGTTTCAGCCAGCTAGGGAGGGACATGTGTTTCAGCCAGCTAGGGAGGCACGTGTGTTTCAGCCAGCTATGGAGGGACATGTGTTTCAGCCGGCTAGGGAGGGACGTGTGTTTCAGCCAGCTAGGGAGAGACATGTGTTTCAGCCAGCTAGGTAGAGACATGTGTTTTAGCCAGCTAGGGAGGGACGTGTGTTTCAGCCAGCTAGGGAGGGACGTGTTTCAGCCAGCTAGGGAGGGACGTGTGTTTCAGCCAGCTAGGGAGGGACATGTGTTTCAGACAGCTAGGGAGGGACGTGTGTTTCAGCCAGCTAGGTAGAGACATGTGTTTTAGCCAGCTAGGGAGGGACGTGTGTTTCAGCCAGCTAGGGAGGGACGTGTTTCAGCCAGCTAGGGAGGGACGTGTGTTTCAGCCAGCTAGGGAGGGACATGTGTTTCAGACAGCTAGGGAGGGACGTGTTTCAGCCAGCTAGGGAGGGACATGTGTTTCAGCCAGCTAGGGAGGGACGTGTGTTTCAGCCAGCTTTTGGAGAGACATGTGTTTCAGCCAGCTAGGGAGGGACATGTGTTTCAGCCAGCTAGGGAGGGACGTGTGTTTCAGCCAGCTAGGGAGGGACGTGTGTTTCAGCCAGCTAGGGAGGGACATGTGTTTCAGCCGGCTAGGGAGGGACGTGTGTTTCAGCCAGCTAGGGAGGGACGTGTGTTTCAGCCAGCTAGGGAGGGACATGTGTTTCAGCCAGCTAGGGAGGGACGTGTGTTTCAGCCAGCTAGGGAGAGACATGTGTTTCAGACAGCTAGGGAGGGACATGTGTTTCAGCCAGCTAGGGAGGGACATGTGTTTCAGCCAGCTAGGGAGGCACGTGTGTTTCAGCCAGCTAGGGAGGGACGTGTTTCAGCCAGCTAGGGAGGGACATGTGTTTCAGCCAGCTAGGGAGGCACGTGTGTTTCAGCCAGCTAGGGAGGGACGTGTGTTTCAGCCAGCTAGGGAAGGACATGTGTTTCAGCCAGCTAGGGAGGGACGTGTTTCAGCCAGCTAGGGAGGGACATGTGTTTCAGCCAGCTAGGGAGGCACGTGTGTTTCAGCCAGCTAGGGAGGGACGTGTGTTTCAGCCAGCTAGGAAGGGACGTGTGTTTCAGCCAGCTAGGGAGGGACATGTGTTTCAGCCAGCTAGGGAGGGACGTGTGTTTCAGCCAGCTAGGGAGGGACATGTGTTTCAGCCAGCTAGGGAGGGACGTGTGTTTCAGCCAGCTAGGGAGGGACGTGTGTTTCAGCCAGCTAGGGAGGGACGTGTGTTTCAGCCAGCTAGGGAGGGACAAATGTTTCAGCCAGCTAGGGAGGGACGTGTGTTTCAGCCAGCTAGGGAGGGACGTGTGTTTCAGCCAGCTAGGGAGGGACGTGTGTTTCAGCCAGCTAGGGAGGGACGTGTGTTTCAGCCAGCTAGGGAGGGACGTGTTTTCCCCTTTTATTTTGATTTCGTTATGTTAGCGAGGTTGAAAGGCAAGTGGTAAGCTGCTGCTAATGGATGGGTTATGACAGTCCCTGTAAAGGGACTGTTGTTTCCCTTTATAGAGATGAACAGACAACATGGCGTCTAGAAGACCTTCAGGGGCCCATCGGGGCCGTAAAATGTCATTCCGACGTTCTCTTCTTCAACCTCCCCTCTTCAATATTTACAAGTATTAAAGGTGCAAAACACACACACACTGGTACACGCCCACACACACACTGGTACACGCCCACACACACACACAGGTACACGCCCACACACACACACTGGTACACGCCCACACACACACTGGTACACGCCCACACACACTGGTACACGCCCACACACACACTGGTACACGCCCACACACACACTGGTACACGCCCACACACACACTGGTACACGCCCACACACACACTGGTACACGCCCACACACACACTGGTACACGCCCACACACACACTGGTACACGCCCACACACACACTGGTACACGCCCACACACACACTGGTACACGTCCACACACACACTGGTACACGCCCACACACACACCGGTACACGCCCACACACACACACTGGTACACACCCACACACACACTGGTACACGCCCACACACACACTGGTACATGCCCACACACTGGTACACGCCCACACACACACTGGCACACGCCCACACACACACTGGTACACACCCACACACACACTGGTACACGCCCACACACACACTGGTACACGCCCACACACACACACACACTGGTACACGCCCACACACACACTGGTACACGCCCACACACACACACACACACTGGTACACGCCCACACCCACACTGGTACATGCCCACATACACACTGGTACACGCCCACACACACACTGGTACACGCCCACATACACACTGGTACACGCCGACACACACACTGGTACACGCCCACACACACACTGGTACACGCCCACACACACACTGGTACACGCCCACACACACACACTGGTACACACCCACACACTGGTACACGCCCTCACACACACTGGTACACGCCGACACACACACTGGTACACGCCCACACACACACACACACTGGTACACGCCGACACACACACTGGTACACGCCGACACACACACTGGTACACGCCCACACACACACACACACTGGTACACGCCCACACACACACTGGTACACGCCCACACACACACTGGTACACAGCCACACACACACACACACACTGGTACACGCCCACACACACACTGGTACACGCCCACACACACACACACACACTGGTACACGCCCACACACACACTGGTACACGCCCACACACACACTGGTACACGCCCACACACACACATACACTGGTACACGCCCACACACACACTGGTACATGCCCACACACACACTGGTACACGGCCACACACACACACTGGTACACGCCCACACACACACTGGTACACGCCCACACACACACTGGTACATGCCCACACGCACACTGGTACACGCCCACACGCACACTGGTACACGCCCACACACACACTGGTACACGCCCACACACACTGGTACACGCATGCACACGCCCACACACACAGACACACTGGTAGGCACACATACACACACATACTTAAGTTCATCTGGGCGGGCCCTGGGGGTGTAAGGGAGAGAGATTGGTGTGTGCGTGTGCGTGCGTGCTTGATCTTGAAGGGAGATGTGTTTCAGCCAGCTAGGGAGGGACGTGTGTTTCAGCCAGCTAGGGAGGGACGTACATGCCCACACACTGGTACACGCCCACACACACACTGGCACACGCCCACACACACACTGGTACACACCCACACACACACTGGTACACGCCCACACACACACTGGTACACGCCCACACACACACACACACTGGTACACGCCCACACACACACTGGTACACGCCCACACACACACACACACACTGGTACACGCCCACACCCACACTGGTACATGCCCACATACACACTGGTACACGCCCACACACACACTGGTACACGCCCACATACACACTGGTACACGCCGACACACACACTGGTACACGCCCACACACACACTGGTACACGCCCACACACACACTGGTACACGCCCACACACACACACTGGTACACACCCACACACTGGTACACGCCCTCACACACACTGGTACACGCCGACACACACACTGGTACACGCCCACACACACACACACACTGGTACACGCCGACACACACACTGGTACACGCCGACACACACACTGGTACACGCCCACACACACACACACACTGGTACACGCCCACACACACACTGGTACACGCCCACACACACACTGGTACACAGCCACACACACACACACACACTGGTACACGCCCACACACACACTGGTACACGCCCACACACACACACACACACTGGTACACGCCCACACACACACTGGTACACGCCCACACACACACTGGTACACGCCCACACACACACATACACTGGTACACGCCCACACACACACTGGTACATGCCCACACACACACTGGTACACGGCCACACACACACACTGGTACACGCCCACACACACACTGGTACACGCCCACACACACACTGGTACATGCCCACACGCACACTGGTACACGCCCACACGCACACTGGTACACGCCCACACACACACTGGTACACGCCCACACACACTGGTACACGCATGCACACGCCCACACACACAGACACACTGGTAGGCACACATACACACACATACTTAAGTTCATCTGGGCGGGCCCTGGGGGTGTAAGGGAGAGAGATTGGTGTGTGCGTGTGCGTGCGTGCTTGATCTTGAAGGGAGAGATTGGTGCATTGGGGATAGATTTTCAGTAATTAATTAACTCCCATCAACCGGTGGATATAATACGATATAGGGTCAGACCTAAATAGCACCCTATTTCATATTTAGTGCACTACTTTTGACCAGGGTCCATTTTCAAAAGTCGCACACTATACAGGGAATAGGGTTCCATTTGGGACGTAGATTTAATAATATATAAGATGCAGAGTTCTGCAGTGTATTAAAACAGGATATTAAAGAACAGGGTATTAATAAAGAACAGGGTATTAATAAAGAACAGGGTATTAATAAAGAACAGGGTATTAATAAAGAACAGGGTATTAATAAAGAACATGGTATTAAAGAACAGGGTATTAATAAAGACCAGGGTATTAAAGAACATGGTATTAAAGAACAGGGTATTAATAAAGAACAGGGTATTAATAAAGAACAGGGTATTAATAAAGAACAGGGTATTAATAAAGAACAGGGTATTAATAAAGAACATGGTATTAATAAAGAACATGGTATTAAAGAACAGGGTATTAATAAAGAACAGGGTATTAATAAAGAACAGGATATTAAAGAACAGGGTATTAAAGAACAGGGTATTAAAGAACAGGGTATTAAAGAACAGGGTATTAATAAAGAACAGGGTATTAAAGAACATGGTATTAAAGAACAGGGTATTAATAAAGAACAGGGTATTAATAAAGAACAGGGTATTAATAAAGAACAGGGTATTAATAAAGAACAGGGTATTAATAAAGAACAGGGTATTAATAAAGAACAGTGTATTAATAAAGAACATGGTATTAATAAAGAACATGGTATTAATAAAGAAAAGGGTATTAAAGAACATGACATTAAAGAACAGATATTAAATAACAGTGTATTAAGGAACAGATATTAAAGAAAAGGATATTACATAACAGTCTATTAAAGAAGTGGACATTAGACAACTGTCAGGGCTTCTAGGAGTAGTGGGTGGAGGAGTCAGGCGCAGAGAGCAGGTCACGCCACGCACAAGGGCGCATAAATACCCAGTCCAACAAACAGGTCGAAACTGTCCGGAAAAACGTTATCCACAATAATCCACACACCATGAACAGAAAAACAAGCCCGCACAAAAGCCGGCGGGCCTACCAGGTTTAAAACAAAACCCAAACAAAAAACAGGTGAAACTAATCAGACAAAACTAACTGAAACAGAAAAGGGGATCGGTGGCAGCTAGTAGGCCGGCGACGACGACCGCCGAGCGCCGCCCGAACAGGAAGAGGCACCATCTTCGGCGGGATTCGTGACAATAACAGTGTATTAAAGAACAGGTTATTAAAATATTATCAAACACTATCATTAACTGAAGACTTTTAGTTTTTAATCAAAGAGTCTCTGTATTTAGCATTTCGTGATGAACTAATCTGATTAACTAGACAAATGTAATTAACTAGGAAGTCGGGGCACCAAGGAAAATATTCAGATTACAAAGTTATAATTTTTATATCTGATCAATTAGTCTTCTTAATTAATTATTTATTTATTTGACCTCTTTCCAAACGTCGTAAATTGTTGGTTATCTGCACGAACCCAGTCTTCACTATGAGTCATCCATACATCAATTGTCTTAAAATCATTTATTTACTAACTAAGTCATTCACAGAAATGCATAAACAAACAGTAGATAGTTACAAGGAAATGATAACGGAGTTTCCCTAGTGGGATAAACCGGCATCGCGGCTTGGTGTACAAAATGGAAGTGGGGGTCGACTGAGATGAGACAACACACAGTTGATAATTATAACAATTGAAATGCTAATCCTTTACACATGAACGCTCACTCATTCAGGAACAATTGCAATCAATATATATATTTATGCTCAGTGTGTCGTCTTGATCGCTGGTGAACAGTTTGTTTCTGTTGGAGAGTCTGTCCGTCCTCTCTCTCTCTCTTAGAATGGATAGTTCAGAGTGACATTCATTCATGTCATATAGAATAGATGTTTTGACGGTTGTCGGTCTTCGCGTTCAATGATACCGAATTCCTAGCTGCAGACTAGTAATTAATATCAAAGACTTGTTCTTATTCTGTCGGTATCGATAGTCTAAGAGTTTAACCACGTGGGATGGTTAAAAGATTCAGCCATCTGGCCCTCTTTATCGGTCTAACCCTCTTTATGGTCTGTTGAGAAACTCTCAAAGTGGGGTTTTTATTCGGGAGAGCAGAAAAAGCAGCCTCATGATGCCAGGTCCTAACTGTGCTCATGGGCGGTCCTCTGATTTAGTTAAACTCAAAAGGGAATTGAAGTTTCCTTCATTAAACAGTCCAAAATCACATTACACAATTTTACAAACAGTATCCTCCTCACTCATTCATCTTATACAACAATTAGATGTAAACCTGATATCTGAGGCTATTGTATAAACAGCGTTATGGTAATGTGGCCGTATTGCCTCCCATGAGTTTCACAAAATTGTACCAAACGGACCAGTTCATAGCTGGATTCTTCACCGATCTTTTATACCATCTCCAGAACATAAATGTTGTTCGGACCTCAAGTTCTGTGAGGTGGAAGAAATTCCTTTGTTCTCTTCTATGAAAACTCTACTCTCTCTCTCTCTATACTGTGGCCATGAGGAGATAATCTCCTCCAGGAATTTACGACCTATCTCTGACCACAGCAGCCTGGGTGTAGGAGACAGGGAGAGGGGGATGGGGCTTGCTGTACCCAAAGAGGACAACGTCATGACAGTATTAAAGAGCAGGATATTAAAGAACAGTGTATTAAAAAAACAGAATATTTGTCACGCCCTGACAATAAAGAGCTGTTTATTCTCTATGTTGGTTAGGTCGGGGTGTGATTATGGGTGGATTATCTAGGTGAATTGTATGTCTATGTTGGCCTGGTGTGGTTCCCAATCAGAGGCAGCTGTTTATCGTTGTCTCTGATTGGGGATCATATTTAGGTAGCCATTTCCCCTGTCATGTTCTGACCTTAGTTCCTTTGTTTTGTCTTTGTTTTAGTATGGTCAGGGCGTGAGTTGGGGTGGGCAGTCTATGTTCTTTTTTCTATAATTTGGGATTTCTGTGTTTGGCCTGGTATGGTTCTCAATCAGAGGCAGCTGTCAATCGTTGTCCCTGATTGAGAACCATACTTAGGTAGTCTGGTTTCACCTTTGAGTTGTGGGTGATTATTTTCTGTTCTGTGTTTTGCTTCACTGTTCAGGACTGTTCGTTTTTGTCGTTTTTGTTCATGTGTTCAGTATTCGTATTAAATACAATATGGACACCTTCCACGCTGCGCATTGGTCTGACATGTCTTACTCCTCGTCTGAGGAGGATGAAGACAAGCGTTACATCCCCATTGTGCTTGGTGGGATCTTGTCTAGGTACAGTTGCCTGCGAGAACTATTTTGAGCTTCACGTTTCGTTTGTTCGCTTTATTGTTTTTGTTTTTTTGAGTTTTCTCTTCCTAATAAAAGGGATGGAAACATACCACAATGTTCTTGGACCAAGATGCTGGGGGCAGTATTCAGTAGCGTGGATGAATAAGGTGTCCAGAGTAAACTGCCTGCTACTCAGGCACAGTTGCTAATATATGCATATTATTAGTAGATTTGGATAGAAAACACTTTAGAAAGTTTCTAAAACTGTTTGAATGATGTCTGTGAGTATAACAGAACTTATAGGCAGACAAAAACCTGGCAAGAAAATCCAACCAGGAAGTGGGAAATCTGAGGTTTGTAGTTTTTGGTTTACTGGGCTAAACGTGCGAACAAAAACAAGGTATTTGAACATATATGATGAACTTTATCGAACAAATCAAACATTTATTACTGTGATTCCTGGTAGTGCATTTTGATGAAGATCATCAACGGTAAGTTAATTCATATTTATAATGTTATTTCTGACTTCTGTTGACTCTACAACATGGTGGATATCTGTATGGCTTGATTTGTTGTCGGTAAAGCTTTTTTGAAATCTGACACAGCGGTTGGATTAAGGAGAAGTGTATCTATAATTCCATGCATAATAGTTGTATCTTTGATCAATGTTTGGTGTGCTTTTGTCGTAAAGCCTTTTTGAAATCGGACACTGTGGTGGGATTAACAACAAGTTTATCTTTAAAATGGTGTAAAATACTTCTATGTTAGAGGAATTTTAATTCTGAGATTTCTGTTGTTTTGAATTTGGCACTTTCACTGGCTGTTGTCATATCGATCCCGTTAGCGGGATTCAAGCCATAAGATGTTTTTAACAACAGGATATTAAGTAATAGGATATTAAATAACAGTGCATTCAAGAAGAGTGTTTTTATCTGGGATTTCCGTTCTACTTCCTCTCCCTCCACCTCTCTCCCTCCACCTCTCTCCCTCCACCTTTCTTCCTCCACCTCTCTTCCTCCACCTCTCTTCCTCCACCTTTCTTCCTCCACCTCTCTCCCTCCACCTTTCTTCCTCCACCTTTCCTCCACCTTTCTGTCTTCACTCTCTCCTGTTTCATCGTTCTCCCTCTTTCGTTCCTCTCTCCCTATTCCTCTTCCCTTTCTCTTTCTCCCTCTTGCCGTCTCTCCTCTTTCACCCTCATCCTCTTTGCTGTTCTCCCCTCCCCTCTCTCTTTCCCTCTATCACCCTCATCCTCTTTACTGCTCTCCATCTCTCTCTTTCCCTCTCTCACCCTCATCCTCTTTGCTGTTCTCCCCTCCCCTCTCTCTTTCCCTCTATCACCCTCATCCTCTTTGTTGCTCTCCCCTCCCCTCTCTTTCCCTCTCTCTCCTCTTTCACCCTCATCCTCTTTGCTGCTCTCCATCCATCTCTCTCTTTCCCTCTCTCTTTCCCTCTATTACCCGCATCCTCTTTACTGCTCTCCATCCATCTCTCTCTTTCCCTCTATCACCCTCATCCTCTTTACTGCTCTCCCCTCCCCTCTCTCTTTCCCTCTATTACCCTCATCCTCTTTGCTGCTCTCCCCTCCCCTCTCCTCTCTCTTTCCCTCTCTCTTTCCCTCTCTCCTTTTTCACCCTCACCTCATCCTCTGCTGGGGAGAATAAGATGATATGCGAAAGACACATTTCTGTTGCTCTTGTAGTAAATGGACAATAAAGTAATCTTCCCTCCCCTCTCTCTCTTTCTCTCTCCATCCCTCCCTCCCTCTCTCTCTCCCTCTCCCTCTCTCCTCCAGGCACCATCGAGGCGTGTCTGAGCCACCTGTTGAAGCGGCGAGCGGCGGGCTTCCTGCGTAGCGACAAGATTGCAGCCCTTTTCACCAAGATCGGCAAGGTCAACGCCACGGCGGGAGAGGTGTGTCAGAAGGTCCAGGAGCAGCTCACACAGCAGGCAGAGGTCACCAGGTACCGATTGACCTACTCTATTACCTTTGAACTTTTACCCCTACACCTGACCTCATAGCACTACCATCCAAAACCACACCCGGAGAAATACAGGAAAAATATGGGAATTCAGTGATGTGGTATTATGTAGCTATACATCTATGGTCTCATGTTTTACTTCCTTATTTACACACCTTCACTGACAGTGTAGCATGGTAAAACCACACAGTGTAGCATGGTAAAACCACACAGTGTAGCATGGTAAAACCACACAGTGTAGCATGGTAAAACCACACAGTGTAGCATGGTAAAACCACAGTGTAGCATGGTAAAACCACACAGTGTAGCATGGTAAAACCACACAGTGAAGAGACAGTGTAGCGTGGTAGAACCACACAGTGAAGAGACAGTGTAGCATGGTAAAACCACAGTCAAGAGACAGTGTAGCATGGTAAAACCACACAGTGTAGCATGGTAAAACCACACAGTGTAGCATGGTAAAACCACACAGTGTAGCATGGTAAAACCACACAGTGAAGAGACAGTGTAGCGTGGTAGAACCACACAGTGAAGAGACAGTGTAGCATGGTAAAACCACAGTCAAGAGACAGTGTAGCATGGTAAAACCACACAGTGAAGAGACAGTGTAGCATGGTAAAACCACACAGTGAAGAGACAGTATAGCATGGTAAAACCACACAGTGAAGAGACAGTGTAGCATGGTAAAACCACAGTCAAGAGACAGTGTAGCATGGTAAAACCACACAGTCAAGAGACAGTGTAGCATGGTAAAACCACACAGTGAAGAGACAGTGTAGCATGGTAAAACCACACAGTGAAGAGACAGTGTAGCATGGTAAAACCACACAGTGAAGAGACAGTGTAGCATGGTAAAACCACACAGTGAAGAGACAGTGTAGCATGGTAAAACCACACAGTGAAGAGACAGTGTAGCATGGTAAAACCACACAGTGAAGAGACAGTGTAGCATGGTAAAACCACACAGTGAAGAGACAGTGTAGCATGGTAAAACCACACAGTGAAGAGACAGTGTAGCATGGTAAAACCACACAGTGAAGAGACAGTGTAGCATGGTAAAACCACACAGTGAAGAGACAGTGTAGCATGGTAAAACCACACAGTGAAGAGACAGTGTAGCATGGTAAAACCACACAGTGAAGAGACAGTGTAGCATGGTAAAACCACACAGGGTGGTCACCCATAAAATTATTAAATGAATTCAAAAGTTATACAAACATGTCCAAACCCTTGTCTCTACCATATATGGTTAAAAGGTTACAGATGATTTACTCTGAGAATTTAGCAGGATTTAGAATGAATGGAATGACATCACAGCATGATCAAAATGTGGTGACTGCTCCATAGAACCCTGTGACACTGCTCCATAGAACCCTGTGACACTGCTCCATAGAACCCTGTGACACTGCTCCATAGAACCCTGTGACACTGCTCCATAGAACCCTGTGACACTGCTCCATAGAACCCTGTGACACTACTCCATAGAACCCTGTGACACTGCTCCATAGAACCCTGTGACACTGCTCCATAGAACCCTGTGACACTGCTCCATAGAACCATGTGACTGCTCCATAGAACCCTGTGACACTGCTCCATAGAACCCTGTGACACTACTCCATAGAACCCTGTGACCCTGCTCCATAGAACCCTGTGACACTGCTCCATAGAACCCTGTGACACTGCTCCATAGAACCCTGTGACACTGCTCCATGGAACCATGTGACTGCTCCATAGAACCCTGTGACACTGCTCCATAGAACCCTGTGACACTGCTCCATAGAACCCTGTGACACTGCTCCATAGAACCCTGTGACACTGCTCCATAGAACCCTGTGACACTGCTCCATAGAACCCTGTGACACTGCTCCATGGAACCATGTGACTGCTCCATAGAACCCTGTGACACTGCTCCATAGAACCCTGTGACACTGCTCCATAGAACCCTGTGACAGTACTCCATAGAACCCTGTGACACTGCTCCATAGAACCCTGTGACACTGCTCCATAGAACCCTGTGACACTGCTCCATAGAACCATGTGACACTACTCCATAGAACCCTGTGACACTGCTCCATAGAACCCTGTGACACTGCTCCATAGAACCCTGTGACACTGCTCCATAGAACCCTGTGACACTGCTCCATAGAACCCTGTGACACTGCTCCATGGAACCATGTGACTGCTCCATAGAACCCTGTGACACTGCTCCATATAACCCTGTGACACTGCTCCATAGAACCCTGTGACACTACTCCATAGAACCCTGTGACACTGCTCCATAGAACCCTGTGACACTACTCCATAGAACCCTGTGACACTGCTCCATAGAACCCTGTGACACTGCTCCATAGAACCCTGTGACACTACTCCATAGAACCCTGTGACACTGCTCCATAGAACCCTGTGACACTGCTCCATAGAACCCTGTGACACTGCTCCATAGAACCCTGTGACACTGCTCCATAGAACCCTGTGACACTGCTCCATAGAACCCTGTGACACTGCTCCATAGAACCCTGTGACACTGCTCCATAGAACCCTGTGACACTGCTCCATAGAACCCTGTGACACTGCTCCATGGAACCATGTGACTGCTCCATAGAACCCTGTGACACTGCTCCATAGAACCCTGTGACACTGCTCCATAGAACCCTGTGACACTGCTCCATAGAACCCTGTGACACTGCTCCATAGAACCCTGTGACACTGCTCCATAGAACCCTGTGACACTGCTCCATAGAACCCTGTGACACTGCTCCATAGAACCCTGTGACACTGCTTCATAGAACCCTGTGACACTGCTCCATAGAACCCTGTGACACTGCTCCATAGAACCCTGTGACACTGCTCCATAGATCCCTGTGACGCTGCTCCATAGAACCCTGTGACACTGCTCCATAGAACCCTGTGATGCTGTTCCGAGGCAGAACTCAGTTAACTTCGAATGTCAACTGACAAGTTAACTAGTGGCTGCAGGTTTGTGAGTGAAAGCTTTTTCTAAATGAAATCCACTGAATACAAACTAAATGGGGACTAAATATATATTTATTTACAAAGATAACAGACTGAATTTCAATATCCACCCTCTGTGGAGACAACCTGTTCCTGTTTTCATTGTGTTTTTCTGAGTCTTTCCCTTTAAATCGCCATAGAAACGGCCCCTCTCAATGTAGATTGATTGCGGTTACAGACAATGAAAGCCAAGGATCTGGAGGTGGAAATGACAAAAGTATCCAGTTGATTTTGATTGGTCCAACCAGCTGTAAATGACTTCGAATGGTACCACCTCCCAACACCAAATATGGAAGAGATACAACCAAGATGTGGTGCAGTCTTAACTCTCAACGGTCACAGCAAATGAACATTCTTTATTTCATCAACACTGTCAAGTACAGGTATATTAACGTTATAATATTATAGAGAATAATCTAACGATTCATTCTAGGTCATTTATAATGACATGGGGCAAAGAAAACTATGTTTTGACATTCATTTCGTAGCACCCTCTTGAATTGCTCTGTGCACCCTATACACAGTGAAGAAGACTAACTAAATCAATATTGGGGAGTCTCTTCCTACACCTGTCCAGGTGTGTGTTTACCCAAGCCCCGTCTATTTGTGTGTACACACACACACACACACTTCGATAAGCTGCAACACATGGCCACTGAGCACTCTGGGACTGAGATGGAAGCTGGGCTTAATGGAGGAAGAGATGGGGGGGAGGGGGTTGGGGCAGAGAACACACACACACACACACACTCTTCCTGTATCTCCTCCCTCCTCTCATCTTGTCTTGTCGCAGTCATGCAGCTGTGAATGTAGAAACAGAATATGTAGATTCTATTGTAGAGCGATGTGGTTCTACTAGTGTGCCTGTGGTGACTGGAGCTGTGTCCCAAATGAAATGTTGTTTAGTGGTATATAGCTGTATCGCCCCCTGAGCACCCCCTCCAATAACACATCACACTCAATCTCCCCGAACACCCCCTCCAATAACACATCACACTCAAACTCTCCGAACCTTTCCTCTCCCCCCCACCACTTCTCCTCCCATACCTCCCCCACCTCTCCTCACCAACCGCACCTCTCCTCACCTCCCCCACCTCTCCTCACCCACCGCACCTCTCCTCACCTCCCCCACCTTTCCTCACCTTCCCCACCGCACCTCTCCTCATCTCCCCCACCTCTCCTCACCTCCCCCTCTTCTCCTCACCTCCCCCACCGCACCTCTCCTCACCTCCCCTACCGCACCTCTCCTCACCTCCCCCACCTCTCCTCTCCTCACCTCCCCCACCTCTCCTCTCCTCACATCCCCCACCTCTCCTCTCCTCTCCTCACCTCCTCCACCTCTCCTCTCCTCACCTCCCCCTCCTCTCCTCTCCTCACCTCCCCCACCTCTCCTCTCCTCACCTCCCCCACCTCTCCTCACCTCCCCCACCTCTCCTCTCCTCTCCTCACCTCCTCCACCTCTCCTCTCCTCACCTCCCCCACTGCACCCCTCCTTTCCTTTCCCCCCTCCCCCACCCCACCTCTCCTCACCTCCCCCACTGCACCCCTCCTTTCCTTTGCCCCCTCCCCCACCCCACCTCTCCTCACCTCCCCACCTCTCCTCACCTCCCCCACCTGTCCTCTCCTCACCTCCCCCACCTCTCCTCTCCTCACCTCTCCTCACCTCCACACCTCTCCTCACCTCCACACCTCTCCTCACCTCCCCCACCTCTCCTCTCCTCACCTCCCCCACCCCACCTCTCCTCCCCTACCGCACCTCTCCGCACCTCTCCTCCACTCCCCAACCACATCTCTCCTACCCTCCCCAACCGCACCGCACCTCTCCTCACCTCCCCCACCTCTCCTCACCTCCCCCACCTCTCCTCTCCTCACCTCCCCCACCTCTCCTCACCTCCCCCACCCCACCTCTCCTCACCTCCCCCACCCCACCTCTCCTCACCTCCCCCACCTCTCCTCTCCTCACCTCCCCCACCTCTCCTCACCTCCCCCACCTCTCCTCACCTCACCTCCCCCACCTCTCCTCACCTCCCCCACCTCTCCTCTCCTCACCTCCCCACCTCTCCTCTCCTCACCTCCCCCACCTCTCCTCACCTCCCCCACCCCACCTTTCCTCCCCCAACCGCATCTCTCCTACCCTCCCCACCTCACCTCTCCTCCCTTACAGCACCTCGTCTCCCCCACCGCACCTTTCCTCTCCTCCTAACCTCTCCTCCCCCACCTCACCTCTCCTCCCCTACAGCTTCTCTCCTCCCCTACAGCACCTCTCGTCCCCCACCGCACTTCTCCTCCCCCACCTCTCCTCCCCACCTCACCTCGTCTCCCCCAAAGCACCTCTCCTCCCCCACAGCACCTCTCCTCCCCCACCTCTCCTTCCCACCTCACCTCGTCTCCCCCACAGCAGCTCTCCTCCCTCACAGCACCTCTCCTCCCTCACAGCACCTCTCCTCCCTCACAGCACCTCTCTTCCCCCACAGCACCTCTCCTCCCTCACAGCACCTCTCTTCCCCCACAGCACCTCTCCTCCCCCACAGCACCTCTCTTCCCCCACAGCACCTCTCCTCCCCCACAGCATCCCTCCTCCCCCACAGCACCTCTCCTCCACCCACCTCACCTCTCATTCCTCCCAGCCCTCTCCTTCCTTTCTCCTTCCCCTCCACACTTTTCTTCCACTCTCCTTCCCTTTATTAAAAATTATTTAACCTTTATTTAACTAGGCAAGTCAGTTAAGAACAAATTCTTATTTACAATGACGGCCTACCCTAGCCGCCCTATGGGACTCCCAATCACGGCCAGATGTGATACAATCTGGATTCGAACCAGGGACTGTAGTGACTTCTCCTCCCCCCTCCCCCATCTTCCCCTCTCATCCCCCCTCAGCTCTCCTTCCCCCTCACCCATCCTCAGGACTCCATGTCTTGGTTACTCCCGTTGCCATGGCGACATCATCATTGTACCGTGACCATCATCGCTGGCGAGAGAAAGAGAAAAAGGGAGAGGAGGAGAGAGATAAGAAAGAGAGAGAGGAATGTGAGAAGAACAGACAGATGAGAGAGGTGAGAGTGTGTGAGATAGCAGAGAGAAGAGAAAAGAGAAAGATTTTTATTTTATTGAGAAAAAAATATTTATTTGGCCCAAATACTTACATCATTAAAACAAACTTTATTTAATTTTAACAGACTGGAAAGTTAAAATCAAGCCCCCCCCATCCACCACACATAGAACCCCCCCTGACGCCCCATACCCCAACAAAGTCCCCCAGACAGTTCACCAGTCCCCCCCATAGACAGCTCACCAGCCCTCCCCCATACACAGTTCACCCCCCCCCATAGACAGTTCACCAGGCTCCCCCCCATAGACAGTTCACCACCACCCCCCATAGACAGCTCACCAGCCCTCCCCCATAGACAGTTCACCAGTCCCCCCCATAGACAGTTCACCAGCCCCTCCCCAGAGACAGTTCACCAGCCCCCCCATAGACAGTTCACCAGCCCCTCCCCAGAGACAGTTCACCAGCCCCCCCATAGACAGTTCACCTGCCCCCCCATACACAGTTCACCAGTCCCCCCCCCCATAGACAGTTCACCAGCCCCCCCATAGACAGTTCACCAGCCCTCCCCCATAGACAGTTCACCAGCCCCCCCCTCCCCATAGACAGTTCACCACCCCCCATAGACAGCTCACCAGCCCTCCCCCATACACAGTTCACCCCCCCCCCCATAGACAGTTCACCAGTCCCCCCCCCCCCCCATAGACAGTTCACCAGTCCCTCCCCCATAGACAGTTCACCAGTCCCCCCCATAGACAGTTCACCACCCCCCCCCATAGACAGTTCACCAGTCCCCCCCATAGACAGTTCACCAGCCCCTCCCCAGAGACAGTTCACCAGCCCCTCCCCAGAGACAGTTCACCAGCCCCCCCATAGACAGTTCACCTGCCCCCCCCATACACAGTTCACCAGTCCCCCCCCATAGACAGTTCACCAGCCCCCCCATAGACAGTTCACCAGCCCCCCCCATAGACAGTTCACCAGCCCCCCCTCCCCATAGACAGTTCACCACCCCCCCATAGACAGCTCAACAACCCTCCCCCATACACAGTTCACCCCCCCCCCCCATAGACCGTTCACCAGTCCTCCCCCCCCATAGACAGTTCACCAGCCCTCCCCCCATACACAGTTCACCCCCCCCATAGACAGTTCACCAGTCCCTCCCCAGAGACAGTTCACCAGCCCCCCCATAGACAGTTCACCAGTCCCCCCCCCCATAGACAGTTCACCAGCCCCCCCATAGACAGTTCACCAGCCCCCCCATAGACAGTTCACCAGCCCCCCTCCCCATAGACAGTTCACCAGCCCCCCCTCCCCATAGACAGTTCACCAGTCCCCCCCCCATAGACAGTTCACCAGCCCCTCCCCAGAGACAGTTCACCAGCCCTCCCCCCATAGACAGTTCACCAGCCCCCCATAGACAGTTCACCAGCCCCCCCATAGACAGTTCACCAGTCCCCCCTCCCCATAGACAGTTCACCAGCCCCCCCTCCCCATAGACAGTTCACCAGTCCCCCCCATAGACAGTTCACCAGCCCCCCCCCATAGACAGTTCACCAGCCCCCCCCCCCCATAGACAGTTCACCAGCCCCCCCCCCATAGACAGTTCACCAGCCCCCCCATAGACAGTTCACCAGCCCCCCCCCATAGACAGTTCACCAGTCCCCCCCCCATAGACAGTTCACCAGTCCCCCCCCCATAGACAGTTCACCAGTCCCCCCCATAGACAGCTCAGCAGCCCCCCCCCCCCCCCCCCCCCATAGACAGCTCCAGTTTTAGAAAGTGAACCCCCCCCCACACACACACACACACACACAAGTCTGGTTCATCCTTGGGAGCAATTTCCAAACGCCTGAATGTACCACATTCATCTGTACAAAGAATAGTACGCAAGTATAAACACCATCTGTCTCCTAGAGATGAAGGTACTTTTGTGCGAAAAGTGCAAATCAATTCCAGAACAACAGCAAAGGACATTGTGAAGATGCTGGAGGAAACAGGTGCAAAAGTATCTATATCCACAATAAAACGAGTACAAAACCGCCATAAAAAAGCCAGACTACGGTTTGCAACTGCACATGGGAATAAAGATTGTACTTTTTGGAGAAATGTCCTCTGGTCTCATGAAACAAAAATAGAACTGTTTGGCCATAATGACCATCGTTTTGTTTGGAGGAAAAAGGGGGAGGCTACAAGCTGAAGAGCACCATCCCAACCATGAAGCACGGGGGTGGCAGCATCATGTTGTGGGGGTGCTTTGCTGCAGGAGGGACTGGTGCACTTCACAAAATAGATGGCCTCATGAGGTAGGAAAATGATGTGGATATATTGAAACAACATTTCAAGACATCAGTCAGAAAGTTTAAGCTTGGTCGAAAAAGGATCTTCCAAATGGACAATGACCCCAAACATACTTCCAAAGTTGTGGCAAAATGGCTTAAGGACAACAAAGTCAAGGTATTGGAGTGGCCATCACAAAGCTCTGACCTCAATCCCATCGAAAATGTGTGGGAAGAACTGAAAAGGCGTGTGCCAGCAAGGAGGCCTACAAACCTGACTCAGTTACACCAGCTCTGTCAGGAGGAACGGGCCAAAATTCACCCAACTTATTGTGGGAAGCTTGTGGAAGGCTACCCAGAACGTTTGACCCAAGTTAAACAATTTAAAGGCAATGCTACCAAATTCTAATCTGTTGTATGTAAACTTCTGACCCACTGGAAATGTGATGAAAGAAATAAAAGCTGAAATAAATCATCCTCTCTACTATTATTCTGACATTTCACATTCTTAAAATAAAGTGGTGATCCCAACTAACCTAAGACAGGGAATTTTTACTAGGAGTAAATGTCAGGAATTGTGAAAAACTGAGTTTAAATGTATTTGGCTAAGGTGTATGTACACTTCCGATTTCAACTGTACATACTCCAGTTTTAGCCAGCCCCAGAAACACAGCTCTGGGGTCCCTACATCCCACCCCCAGCATCCCATGTTTTCTGGTCTTCCATATTGACATGTTTACCTGCCCCACCAGGCAGTCCCTACTCCTATTGGCTACAGTATACTGACTGAGGCCCTCAGACATAAAGGTTCACAGACACCCCACTGATGGATCAAGGTGTTCATAGCGATAGCCCCGTGAATAATCCTTCACTGTAGACCACTAACACACTTCTCTATGGGAGGCTAATACAGGGAGCGCCAACATCCTCTCAGAGAAGAGGCCGGTCACAACCCCCCCCCCCTCAGTCCACGCAGCTGGTCCTTCTGAGTCACCTTCACAGCCACCTTCCAGAGCCTTTTTGCTGGCTGTGCACAAGGCCCCCATCACCCTCCTGGTATTCCCCTGCAGCGGCAGTAATGGTGAAAGGTCTGTGTCATTCGTGGTTAGACTGTCCAGTCATTCATGGTTAGACGGTCCAGTCATTCGTGGTTAGACGGGTCCAGTCATTCGTGGTTAGACGGGTCCAGTCATTTGTGGTTAGACGGGTCCAGTCATTCGTGGTTAGACGGTCCAGTCATTCGTGGTTAGACGGGTCCAGTCATTCGTGGTTAGACGGGTCCAGTCATTCGTGGTTAGACGGTCCAGTCATTCGTGGTTAGATGGTCCAGTCTCTGCCTGTTCCCCAGCAGCTCCCCGAATGAGCCCAGTAGTACAGCTCAGATCCACCTGCTGCAGCAGCCTGGTTGACTTAATGGGGGAAGCAGCCGCCATGTCGCTGACAGATTTCCACACCGACTCTTCTTACAGGTCACCCAATTTAGTGAACCTCACTCTCACAAGCCCGGCCAGCAAGCTGGCAGAGGTCAGCACTCTGGTCTGGATGAGTGGATCGTCTTTTTCCACACCAAATGCAGAGCGCGGTAGAACAGAGTAAATGGCTGACATATTGAACATGTTCAACAGGAATGTGCTCCATATTCAACAGGAATGTGTGTGCCTATCATACCCAAGGTCCCCTGCTCTCCTCAGAACAGCCCAAGCCGTATCTCTCCAGCACACTCCTTGCTGGCACAGAAGACTCTGTGCAGCTTGTAAACAGAAAGCTGTCACTCTGGATCCAAATGCCCACCAGCCTTTGCCCCCCCCCCCCCCCCCTCGTGCAAAGGGAGGTGTAACGTTGTGTTGACCAGACCTAAATAAATCCATCAGTAACCTCTGTAGTTGTTTGACGAGACTCTGTGGGGGATACAACACCATCAGTCTGTGCCAGTGCATTGTAGTGGCCAAGTTGTTAGGGACTGGGAAAGGAAGGGAAAGGGGGATACCTAGTCAGTTGTACAACGAAATGCCTTCAACTGAAATGTGTCTTCCTCATTTCACCCAACCCCTCTGAATCAGAGAGGTGCGGGGGGCTGCCACATAATCGAAATCCACGTCTTCGGCTCCCGGGGAACAGTGGGTTAACTGCTCAGGGGCAGAAGATTTTTACCTTGCCCCCCCCACCCCCCCATAGACATGCTCCAGTTTCAGACAGTTTACCCCCCCCCCCCCCCCCCCAGAGGCAGTTCACCCCCGCCCCCCCCACCCCCCCATAGACATGCTCCAGTTTCAGACAGTTTACCCCCCCCCCAGAGGCAGTTCACCCCCGCCCCCCCCCACCCCCCCATAGACATGCTCCAGTTTCAGACAGTTTACCCCCCCCGAGGCAGTTTACCCCCCCCCCCAGAGGCAGTTTACCCCCCCCCCAGAGGCAGTTCACCCCCCCCCACCCCCCCATAGACATGCTCCAGTTTCAGACAGTTTACCCCCCCCCCCCAGAGGCAGTTCACCCCCCCCCCAGAGGCAGTTCACCCCCGCCCCCCCCACCCCCCCATAGACATGCTCCAGTTTCAGACAGTCCACCCCCCCCCTCCAGAACCCTGTTATAGCTCCAGAACCCTGTTCCAGTTCCAGAACCCTGTTATAGCTCCAGAACCATGTTCCAGTTCCAGAAAGAACCCTGTTATAGCTCCAGAACCCTGTTATAGCTCCAGAACCCTGTTCCAGCTCCTGAATCCTGTTATAGCTCCAGAACCATGTTATAGCTCCAGAACCCTGTTCCAGTTCCAGAACCCTGTTATAGCTCCAGAACCCTGTATAGCTCCAGAACCCTGTTATAGCTCCAGAACCATGTTCCAGATCCAGAAACATGTTATAGCTCCAGAACCCTGTTCCAGCTCCTGAATACTGTTATAGCTCCAGAACCCTGTTATAGCTCCAGAACCCTGTTATAGCTCCAGAACCCTGTATAGCTCCAGAACCCTGTTCCAGTTCCAGAAAGAACCCTGGTATAGCTCCAGAACCCTGTTCCAGCTCCTGAATCCTGTTATAGCTCCAGAACCATGTTATAGCTCCAGAACCCTGTTCCAGTTCCAGAACCCTGTTATAGCTCCAGAACCCTGTATAGCTCCAGAACCCTGTTATAGCTCCAGAACCATGTTCCAGATCCAGAAACATGTTATAGCTCCAGAACCCTGTTCCAGCTCCTGAATACTGTTATAGCTCCAGAACCCTGTTATAGCTCCAGAACCCTGTTATAGCTCCAGAACCCTGTATAGCTCCAGAACCATGTTCCAGTTCCAGAACCCTGTTCCAGCTCCAGAACCCTGTTATAGCTCCAGAACCCTATTCCAGGTCCAGAATCCTGTTCCAGCTCCTGAATCCTGTTCACTCATACACTACAGCCCTCCTATTCCCGTCTCTTACTGAACTCATACACTACAGCCCTCCTATTCTTGTCTCTTACTGAACTCATACATGACAGCCCTCCTATTCCCGTCTCTTACTGAACTCATACACTACAGCCCTCCTATTCCCGTCTCTTACTGATCTCATACACTACAGCCCTCCTATTCCTGTCTCTTACTGAACTCATACACTACAGCCCTCCTATTCCTGTCTCTTACTGAACTCATACACTAATCAAATCAAATCAAATTTATTTATATAGCCCTTCGTACATCAGCTGATATCTCAAAGTGCTGTACAGAAACCCAGCCTAAAACCCCAAACAGCAAGCAATGCAGGTGTAGAAGCACGGTGGCTAGGAAAAACTCCCTAGAAAGGCCAATACCTAGGAAGAAACCTAGAGAGGAACCAGGCTATGTGGGGTGGCCAGTCCTCTTCTGGCTGTGCCGGGTGGAGATTATAACAGAACATGGCCAAGATGTTCAAATGTTCATAAATGACCAGCATGGTCGAATAATAATAAGGCAGAACAGTTGAAACTGGAGCAGCAGCACAGTCAGGTGGAAGTTGAAACTGGAGCAGCAGCATGGCCAGGTGGACTGGGGACAGCAAGGAGTCATCATGTCAGGTAGTCCTGGGGCATGGTCCTAGGGCTCAGGTCAGTTGAAACTGGAACAGCAGCATGGCCAGGTGGACTGGGGACAGCAAGGAGTCATCATGTCAGGTAGTCCTGGGGCATGGTCCTAGGGCTCAGGTCCTCCGAGAGAGAGAAAGAAAGAGAGAAGGAGAGAATTAGAGAACGCACACTTAGATTCACACAGGACACCGAATAGGACAGGAGAAGTACTCCAGATATAACAAACTGACCCCAGCCCCCCGACACATAAACTACTGCAGCATAAATACTGGAGGCTGAGACAGGAGGGGTCAGGAGACACTGTGGCCCCATCCGAGGACACCCCCGGACAGGGCCAAACAGGAAGGATATAACCCCACCCACTTTGCCAAAGCACAGCCCCCACACCACTAGAGGGATATCTTCAACCACCAACTTACCATCCTGAGACAAGGCTGAGTATAGCCCACAAAGATCTCCGCCACGGCACAACCCAAGGGGGGGGCGCCAACCCAGACAGGATGACCACAACAGTGAATCAACCCACTCAGGTGACGCACCCCCTCCAGGGACGGCATGAGAGAGCCCCAGCAAGCCAGTGACTCAGCCCCTGTAATAGGGTTAGAGGCAGAGAATCCCAGTGGAAAGAGGGGAACCGGCCAGGCAGAGACAGCAAGGGCGGTTCGTTGCTCCAGAGCCTTTCCGTTCACCTTCCCACCCCTGGGCCAGACTACACTCAATCATATGACCCACTGAAGAGATGAGTCTTCAGTAAAGACTTAAAGGTTGAGACTACAGCCCTCCTATTCCTGTCTCTTACTGAACTCATACACTACAGCCCTCCTATTCCTGTCTCTTACTGAACTCATACACTACAGCCCTCCTATTCCTGTCTCTTACTGAACTCATACACTACAGCCCTCCTATTCCTGTCTCTTACTGAACTAATACACTACAGCCCTCCTATTCCTGTCTCTTACTGAACTCACACACTACAGACCTCCTATTCCTGTCTCTTACTGAACTCATACACTACAGCCCTCCTTTTCCCGTCTCTTACTGAACTCATACACTTACAGCCCTCCTATTTCCGTCTCTTACTGAACTCATACACTACAGCCCTCCTTTTCCCGTCTCTTACTGAACTCATACACTACAGCCCTCCTATTTCCGTCTCTTACTGAACTCATACACTACAGCCCTCCTATTCCCGTCTCTTACTGAACTCATACACTACAGCCCTCCTATTCCTGTCTCTTACTGAACTCATACACTACAGCCCTCCTATTCCTGAACTCATGCACTACAGCCCTCCTATTCCTGAACTCATACACTACAGCCCTCCTATTCCTGAACTCATACACTACAGCCCTCCTATTCCTGTCTCT
>NC_034188.2:87916827-87926827 GCF_002021735.2 Oncorhynchus kisutch | reverse complement strand
TAAAGACATTTCAAATGTCATGTTATGTCTATATACAGTGTTGTAATGTTAAAGTACAAAAGAGAAAATAAATAAACATATAAATATGGGTTGTATTTACAATGGTGTTTGTTCTTCACTGGTTGCCCTTTTCTCGTGGCAACAGGTCACACATCTTGCTGCTGTGATGTCACACTGTGGAATTTCACCCAGTAGATATGGGAGTTTATCAAAATTGGATTTGTTTTTGAATTCTTTGTGGATCTGTGTAATCTGAGGGAAATATGTGTCTCTAAGATGGTCACACTGTCACGGCTTTCTTCCTGGGAAGGAGAGGCGGACCAAAACGCAGCGTGGTTTATAGTTCATGGTTCTTTAAAAAAATAAAAAATACATTTTATTTTACATTTTACCCCTTTTTCTCCCCAATTTCATGGTATCCAATTGTTGTAGTAGCTACTATCTTGTCTCATCGCTACAACTCCCGTACGGGCTCGGGAGAGACGAAGGTTGAAAGTCATGAGTCCTCCGATACACAACCCAACCAGCCGTACTGCTTCTTTAACACAGCGCGCATCCAACCCGGAAGCCAGCCGCACCAATGTGTCGGAGGGTACACCGTGCACCTGGCAACCTTGGTTAGCGCGCACTGCGCCCGGCCCGCCACAGGAGTCGCTGGTGCGCGATGATGTCTCAACATGACGGAGAAGACACATGACCTGGTAGTAGACCAGTCTCAACATGATGGAGAAGACACGTGACCTGGTAGTAGACCAGTCTCAACATGACTGAGAAGACATGTGACCTGGTAGTAGACCAGTCTCAACATGACTGAGAAGACATGTGACCTGGTAGTAGACCAGTCTCAACATGACTGAGAAGACACATGACCTGGTAGTAGACCAGTCTCAACCTGACTGAGAAGATACATAACCTGGTAGTAGACCAGTCTCAACATGACTGAGAAGACACATGACCTGGTAGTAGACCAGTCTCAACCTGACTGTGAAGACACATGACCTGGTAGTAGACCAGTCTCAACATGACTGAGAAGACACATGACCTGGTAGTAGACCAGTCTCAACATGACTGAGAAGACACATGACCTGGCAGTAGACCAGTCTCAACATGACTGAGAAGACACATAACCTGGTAGTAGACCAGTCTCAACATGACTGAGAAGACACATGACCTGGTAGTAGACCAGTCTCAACCTGACTGTGAAGACACATGACCTGGCAGTAGACCAGTCTCAACATGACTGAGAAGACACATGACCTGGTAGTAGACCAGTCTCAACATGACTGAGAAGACACATGACCTGGTAGTAGACCAGTCTCAACATGACTGAGAAGACACATGACCTGGCAGTAGACCAGTCTCAACATGACTGAGAAGACACATTACCTGGTAATAGACCAGTCTCAACATGACTGAGAAGACACATGACCTGGTAGTAGACCAGTCTCAACCTGACTGAGAAGACACATGACCTGGTAGTAGACCAGTCTCAACCTGACTGAGAAGACACATGACCTGGTAGTAGACCAGTCTCAACATGACTGAGAAGACACATGACCTGGTAGTAGACCAGTCTCAACATGATGGAGAAGACACATGACCTGGTAGTAGACCAGTCTCAACCTGACTGAGAAGACACATGACCTGGCAGTAGACCAGTCTCAACATGACTGAGAAGACACATGACCTGGCAGTAGACCAGTCTCAACATGACTGAGAAGACACATGACCTGGTAGTAGACCAGTCTCAACATGACTGAGAAGACACATGACCTGGTAGTAGACCAGTCTCAACATGACTGAGAAGACACATGACCTGGCAGTAGACCAGTCTCAACATGACTGAGAAGACACATTACCTGGTAATAGACCAGTCTCAACATGACTGAGAAGACACATGACCTGGTAGTAGACCAGTCTCAACCTGACTGAGAAGACACATGACCTGGTAGTAGACCAGTCTCAACCTGACTGAGAAGACACATGACCTGGTAGTAGACCAGTCTCAACATGACTGAGAAGACACATGACCTGGTAGTAGACCAGTCTCAACATGATGGAGAAGACACATGACCTGGTAGTAGACCAGTCTCAACCTGACTGAGAAGACACATTACCTGGTAGTAGACCAGTCTCAACATGACTGAGAAGACACATGACCTGGTAGTAGACCAGTGTCAACATGACTGAGAAGACACATGACCTGGTAGTAGACCAGTGTCAACATGACTGAGAAGACACATGACCTGGTAGTAGACCAGTCTCAACATGACTGAGAAGACACATGACCTGGCAGTAGACCAGTCTCAACATGACTGAGAAGACACATAACCTGGTAGTAGACCAGTCTCAACATGACTGAGAAGACACATGACCTGGTAGTAGACCAGTCTCAACCTGACTGTGAAGACACATGACCTGGCAGTAGACCAGTCTCAACATGACTGAGAAGACACATGACCTGGTAGTAGACCAGTCTCAACATGACTGAGAAGACACATGACCTGGTAGTAGACCAGTCTCAACATGACTGAGAAGACACATGACCTGGCAGTAGACCAGTCTCAACATGACTGAGAAGACACATTACCTGGTAATAGACCAGTCTCAACATGACTGAGAAGACACATGACCTGGTAGTAGACCAGTCTCAACCTGACTGAGAAGACACATGACCTGGTAGTAGACCAGTCTCAACCTGACTGAGAAGACACATGACCTGGTAGTAGACCAGTCTCAACATGACTGAGAAGACACATGACCTGGTAGTAGACCAGTCTCAACATGATGGAGAAGACACATGACCTGGTAGTAGACCAGTCTCAACCTGACTGAGAAGACACATTACCTGGTAGTAGACCAGTCTCAACATGACTGAGAAGACACATGACCTGGTAGTAGACCAGTGTCAACATGACTGAGAAGACACATGACCTGGTAGTAGACCAGTGTCAACATGACTGAGAAGACACATGACCTGGTAGTAGACCAGTCTCAACATGACTGAGAAGACACATGACCTGGTAGTAGACCAGTCTCAACATGACTGAGAAGACACATGACCTGGCAGTAGACCAGTCTCAACATGACTGAGAAGACACATTACCTGGTAATAGACCAGTCTCAACATGACTGAGAAGACACATGACCTGGTAGTAGACCAGTCTCAACCTGACTGAGAAGACACATGACCTGGTAGTAGACCAGTCTCAACCTGACTGAGAAGACACATGACCTGGTAGTAGACCAGTCTCAACATGACTGAGAAGACACATGACCTGGTAGTAGACCAGTCTCAACATGATGGAGAAGACACATGACCTGGTAGTAGACCAGTCTCAACCTGACTGAGAAGACACATTACCTGGTAGTAGACCAGTCTCAACATGACTGAGAAGACACATGACCTGGTAGTAGACCAGTGTCAACATGACTGAGAAGACACATGACCTGGTAGTAGACCAGTGTCAACATGACTGAGAAGACACATGACCTGGTAGTAGACCAGTCTCAACATGACTGAGAAGACACATGACCTGGTAGTAGACCAGTGTCAACATGACTGAGAAGACACATGACCTGGTAGTAGACCAGTCTCAACATGACTGAGAAGACACATGACCTGGTAGTAGACCAGTGTCAACATGACTGAGAAGACACATGACCTGGTAGTAGACCAGTCTCAACCTGACTGAGAAGACACATGACCTGGTAGTAGACCAGTCTCAACATGACTGAGAAGACACATGACCTGGCAGTAGACCAGTCTCAACATGACTGAGAAGACACATGACCTGGCAGTAGACCAGTCTCAACATGACTGAGAAGACACATGACCTGGTAGTAGACCAGTCTCAACATGACTGAGAAGACACATGACCTGGTAGTAGACCAGTCTCAACATGACTGAGAAGACACATGACCTGGTAGTAGACCAGTCTCAACATGACTGAGAAGACACATGACCTGGTAGTAGACCAGTCTCAACATTACTGAGAAGACACATGACCTGGCAGTAGACCAGTCTCAACATGACTGAGAAGACACATGACCTGGTAGTAGACCAGTCTCAACCTGACTGTGAAGACACATGACCTGGCAGTAGACCAGTCTCAACATGACTGAGAAGACACATGACCTGGTAGTAGACCAGTCTCAACATGACTGAGAAGACACATGACCTGGTAGTAGACCAGTCTCAACATGACTGAGAAGACACATGACCTGGTAGTAGACCAGTCTCAACCTGACTGAGAAGACACATGACCTGGTAGTAGACCAGTCTCAACATGACTGAGAAGACACATGACCTGGTAGTAGACCAGTCTCAACATGACTGAGAAGACACATGACCTGGTAGTAGACCAGTCTCAACATGATGGAGAAGACACATGACCTGGTAGTAGACCAGTCTCAACATGATGGAGAAGACACATGACCTGGTAGTAGACCAGTCTCAACCTGACTGAGAAGACACATTACCTGGTAGTAGACCAGTGTCAACATGACTGAGAAGACACATGACCTGGTAGTAGACCAGTCTCAACATGACTGAGAAGACACATGACCTGGTAGTAGACCAGTCTCAACATGACTGAGAAGACACATTACCTGGTAGTAGACCAGTGTCAACATGACTGAGAAGACACATGACCTGGTAGTAGACCAGTCTCAACATGATGGAGAAGACACATGACCTGGTAGTAGACCAGTCTCAGCATGATGGAGAAGACACATGACCTGGTAGTAGACCAGTCTCAACCTGACTGAGAAGACACATTACCTGGTAGTAGACCAGTGTCAACATGACTGTGAAGACACATGACCTGGTAGTAGACCAGTCTCAACATGACTGAGAAGACACGTGACCTGGTAGTAGACCAGTCTCAACATGACTGAGAAGACACATGACCTGGTAGTAGACCAGTCTCAACATGACTGAGAAGACACATGACCTGGTAGTAGACCAGTCTCAACATGACTGAGAAGACACATGACCTGGTAGTAGACCAGTCTCAACCTGACTGAGAAGACACATGACCTGGTAGTAGACCAGTGTCAACATGACTGAGAAGACACATGACCTGGTAGTAGACCAGTCTCAACATGACTGAGAAGACACATGACCTGGTAGTAGACCAGTCTCAACATGATGGAGAAGACACATGACCTGGTAGTAGACCAGTCTCAACCTGACTGAGAAGACACATTACCTGGTAGTAGACCAGTCTCAACATGACTGAGAAGACACATGACCTGGTAGTAGACCAGTGTCAACATGACTGAGAAGACACATGACCTGGCAGTAGACCAGTCTCAACATGACTGAGAAGACACATAACCTGGCAGTAGACCAGTCTCAACATGACTGAGAAGACACATGACCTGGTAGTAGACCAGTCTCAACATGACTGAGAAGACACATGACCTGGTATTTAAAGACAAAACAAAACTAAATGGGAAATATTATTGACAATACATGGCACTTTTCACTGGCTGTCCCTCAGGTTGTGTCCCTCAGGTTGTTGCAAGGACACATATTTGGCTGCCAAAATTGCACATTTTCGCTTTTCACCCAATAAATATTAGATTTTTTTTCTTAATCTTTTATAGTTTCAAATTCTTTGTGTTGAATTATAATTTTGGGAAATACATATTCTCTTAGGTCTGAGTATTTGTCGCAGTGTAATAGGAAATGCAGCTCTGTCTCTACCTCTCCCCTGGAGCAGAGTGAGCACAGACTGTCCTCTCTGGGCAGCCAGGTTTGTCTGTGACGACCGGTCTCTATAGCCAGACTGTCCTCTCTGGGCAGCCAGGTTTGTCTGTGACGACCGGTCTCTATAGCCAGACTGTCCTCTCTGGGCAGCCAGGTTTGTCTGTGATGACCGGTCTCTATAGCCAGACTGTCCTCTCTGGGCAGCCAGGTTTGTCTGTGACGACCGGTCTCTATAGCCAGACTGTCCTCTCTGGGCAGCCAGGTTTGTCTGTGACGACCGGTCTCTATAGCCAGACTGTCCTCTCTGGGCAGCCAGGTTTGTCTGTGACGACCGGTCTCTATAGCCAGACTGTCCTCTCTGGGCAGCCAGGTTTGTCTGTGACGACCGGTCTCTATAGCCAGACTGTCCTCTCTGGGCAGCCAGGTTTGTCTGTGACGACCGGTCTCTATAGCCAGACTGTCCTCTCTGGGCAGCCAGGTTTGTCTGTGACGACCGGTCTCTATAGCCAGACTGTCCTCTCTGGGCAGCCAGGTTTGTCTGTGACGACCGGTCTCTATAGCCAGACTGTCCTCTCTGGGCAGCCAGGTTTGTCTGTGACGACCGGTCTCTATAGCCAGACTGTCCTCTCTGGGCAGCCAGGTTTGTCTGTGACGACCGGTCTCTATAGCCAGACTGTCCTCTCTGGGCAGCCAGGTTTGTCTGTGACGACCGGTCTCTATAGCCAGACTGTCCTCTCTGGGCAGCCAGGTTTGTCTGTGACGACCGGTCTCTATAGCCAGACTGTCCTCTCTGGGCAGCCAGGTTTGTCTGTGACGACCGGTCTCTATAGCCAGACTGTCCTCTCTGGGCATTTTTTTGTGGTGCCTTTCAAATAGGTGATATATTTTCATTTTTGCATTGTGATGATTTGGTTGGGCCAGATTTTCTGAGTGCTGTCCTGAGGCTCTATGGGGTTGGTTTGGGTTAGTGAACTGAGCCTTAGAACCAGCTGGCTGAGAGGACTCTTCTCTTGTTTCATCTCTTGACATTATAGAGCTGTGTGATGGAATGTTTTGGGGTCACTTGTTTTTAGATGGTTGTAAAATTTGATGGCTGTTTTCTCTATTTGAAAGAGGAAGGGGGTTTTGGCCCAATTCTGCTCTACATGCGTTATTTGGAGTTTGTCTTTGCACTTGCAATACTCTGCATGCAGTATTTTGATTGGATGTTTGTCCCATTTGGTAAATTCATTATTAGAGAGTGGACCCCATACTTCACTGCCATATAGAGCAATTGGTTCTAGAACTGATTGGAACATATTGATCCAGATTCTAAATTGGAATTTGGATTTTGCTGTTCCTTTTAATGGCATAGAATGCTCTTCTTGCTTTGTCTCTCAGCTCATTCACAGCCATATGAAAGCTACCTGTGTTGCTGATATTTAGTCCTAGATATGTGTAGTTTTTGGTATGTTCTAATAGAACTGTGTCCAAATAGAATTTATATTTGTCATCCTGATTTCCGGACCTTTTTTTGGAATATAATTTAATCATTTTTTGTTTAGATTAATGGTTTGAGCCCAGGTCTGACAGAACCTGTGATTAACTGTCAGAGCCCAGGTCTGACAGAACCTGTGATTAACTGTCAGAGCCCAGGTCTGACAGAACCTGTGATTAACTGTCAGAGCCCAGGTCTGACAGAACCTGTGATTAACTGTCAGAGCCCAGGTCTGACAGAACCTGTGATTAACTGTCAGAGCCCAGGTCTGACAGAACCTGTGATTAACTGTCAGAGCCCAGGTCTGACAGAACCTGTGATTAACTGTCAGAGCCCAGGTCTGACAGAACCTGTGATTAACTGTCAGAGCCCAGGTCTGACAGAACCTGTGATTAACTGTCAGATCCCAGGTCTGACAGAACCTGTGATTAACTGTCAGAGCCCAGGTCTGACAGAACCTGTGATTAACTGTCAGATCCCAGGTCTGACAGAACCTGTGATTAACTGTCAGATCCCAGGTCTGACAGAACCTGTGATTAACTGTCAGAGCCCAGGTCTGACAGAACCTGTGATTAACTGTCAGAGCCCAGGTCTGACAGAACCTGTGATTAACGATCAGAGCCCAGGTCTGACAGAACCTGTGATTAACTGTCAGAGCCCAGGTCTGACAGAACCTGTGATTAACGATCAGAGCCCAGGTCTGACAGAACCTGTGATTAACTGTCAGAGCCCAGGTCTGACAGAACCTGTGATTAACTGTCAGAGCCCAGGTCTGACAGAACCTGTGATTAACTGTCAGATCCCAGGTCTGACAGAACCTGTGATTAACTGTCAGAGCCCAGGTCTGACAGAACCTGTGATTAACGGTCAGATCCCAGGTCTGACAGAACCTGTGATTAACGGTCAGATCCCAGGTCTGACAGAACCTGTGATTAACTGTCAGATCCCAGGTCTGACAGAACCTGTGATTAACTGTCAGATCCCAGGTCTGACAGAACCTGTGATTAACTGTCAGAGCCCAGGTCTGACAGAACCTGTGATTAACTGTCAGAGCCCAGGTCTGACAGAACCTGTGATTAACTGTCAGATCCCAGGTCTGACAGAACCTGTGATTAACTGTCAGATCCCAGGTCTGACAGAACCTGTGGTTAACGATCAGAGCCCAGGTCTGACAGAACCTGTGATTAACTGTCAGAGCCCAGGTCTGACAGAACCTGTGATTAACTGTCAGATCCCAGGTCTGACAGAACCTGTGATTAACTGTCAGATCCCAGGTCTGACAGAACCTGTGGTTAACGATCAGAGCCCAGGTCTGACAGAACCTGTGATTAACGGTCAGATCCCAGGTCTGACAGAACCTGTGATTAACTGTCAGAGCCCAGGTCTGACAGAACCTGTGATTAACTGTCAGATCCCAGGTCTGACAGAACCTGTGATTAACTGTCAGATCCCAGGTCTGACAGAACCTGTGGTTAACGATCAGAGCCCAGGTCTGACAGAACCTGTGATTAACTGTCAGATCCCAGGTCTGACAGAACCTGTGATTAACTGTCAGAGCCCAGGTCTGACAGAACCTGTGATTAACTGTCAGATCCCAGGTCTGACAGAACCTGTGATTAACTGTCAGAGCCCAGGTCTGACAGAACCTGTGATTAACTGTCAGATCCCAGGTCTGACAGAACCTGTGATTAACTGTCAGAGCCCAGGTCTGACAGAACCTGTGATTAACTGTCAGATCCCAGGTCTGACAGAACCTGTGATTAACTGTCAGATCCCAGGTCTGACAGAACCTGTGGTTAACGATCAGAGCCCAGGTCTGACAGAACCTGTGATTAACTGTCAGATCCCAGGTCTGACAGAACCTGTGATTAACTGTCAGAGCCCAGGTCTGACAGAACCTGTGATTAACTGTCAGATCCCAGGTCTGACAGAACCTGTGATTAACTGTCAGAGCCCAGGTCTGACAGAACCTGTGATTAACGATCAGAGCCCAGGTCTGACAGAACCTGTGATTAACTGTCAGAGCCCAGGTCTGACAGAACCTGTGATTAACTGTCAGAGCCCAGGTCTGACAGAACCTGTGATTAACTGTCAGAGCCCAGGTCTGACAGAACCTGTGATTAACGGTCAGATCCCAGGTCTGACAGAACCTGTGATTAACGGTCAGATCCCAGGTCTGACAGAACCTGTGATTAACTGTCAGATCCCAGGTCTGACAGAACCTGTGATTAACTGTCAGATCCCAGGTCTGACAGAACCTGTGGTTAACGATCAGAGCCCAGGTCTGACAGAACCTGTGATTAACTGTCAGATCCCAGGTCTGACAGAACCTGTGATTAACTGTCAGAGCCCAGGTCTGACAGAACCTGTGATTAACTGTCAGAGCCCAGGTCTGACAGAACCTGTGATTAACTGTCAGATCCCAGGTCTGACAGAACCTGTGATTAACTGTCAGAGCCCAGGTCTGACAGAACCTGTGATTAACTGTCAGAGCCCAGGTCTGACAGAACCTGTGATTAACTGTCAGATCCCAGGTCTGACAGAACCTGTGATTAACTGTCAGAGCCCAGGTCTGACAGAACCTGTGGTTAACTGTCAGATCCCAGGTCTGACAGAACCTGTGATTAACTGTCAGATCCCAGGTCTGACAGAACCTGTGATTAACTGTCAGAGCCCAGGTCTGACAGAACCTGTGATTAACTGTCAGAGCCCAGGTCTGACAGAACCTGTGATTAACTGTCAGATCCCAGGTCTGACAGAACCTGTGATTAACTGTCAGAGCCCAGGTCTGACAGAACCTGTGATTA
>NC_034188.2:87881827-87911827 GCF_002021735.2 Oncorhynchus kisutch | reverse complement strand
ACAGTCTTCCTGGCAGTATCTCCCAGACAGTCTCCCTGGCAGTATCTCCCAGACAGTCTCCCCTGTCATCTGCCATAACACTGGCAGCATCTCCCAGACAGTCTCCCTGGCAGTATCTCCCAGACCGTCTCCCTGGCAGTATCTCCCAGACAGTCTCCCTGGCAGTATCTCCCAGACAGTCTTCCTGGAAGTATCTCCCAGACAGTCTCCCTGGCAGTATCTCCCAGACAGTCTTCCTGGCAGTATCTCCCAGACAGTCTTCCTGGCAGTATCTCCCAGACAGTCTCCCTGGCAGTATCTCCCAGAAGGTCTTCCTGGAAGTATCTCCCAGACAGTCTCCCTGGCAGTATCTCCCAGACAGTCTTCCTGGAAGTATCTCCCAGACAGTCTCCCCTGTCAGCTGTTATAACACTGGAGGTACAGTGGAAAGAGAAAGTATGTGAACCCTTTGGAATTACCTGGATTTCTGAATAAATTGCTCATAAAATGTGATCTTATCTTCATCTAAGTCACAACAACAGACAAACACAGTCTGCTTGAACTAATAACACAAACAATTATAATTGTTCATGTCTTTATTGAACACACCATGTAAACATTCACAGTGCAAGGTGGGAAAAGTATGTGAATCCTTGGATTTAATAACTGGTTTACCCTCTTTTGGCAGCAATAACCTCGACCAAACGTTTTCTGTAGTTGTGGATCAGACCTGCACAGCGGTCAGGAGGAATTTTGGACCATTTCTCTTTACAAAACTGATTCAGTTCAACAATATTCTTGGGATGTCTGGTGTGAACTGCTTTCTCAAGGGCATACCACAGCTTCTCAATGGGGTTGAGGTCAGGACTCTGACTGGGCCACTCCAGAAGGCGTATTTTCTTCGGTTGAAGCCATTTCTGATGGGTCGTTGTGTTTTGGGTCGTTGTCCTGTTGCATCACCCAACTTCTGTTGATCTTCTATTGGAGGACAGATAGCCTTACATTCTCTTGCAAAATGTCTTGATAAATTTGGGAATTCATTTTCCCATCGATGATAGCAAGCTGTCCAGGCCCTGAGTCAGTAAAGCAGCTCCAAACCATGATGCTCCCTCCACCAGACTTTACAGTTGGGATGAGGTATTGATGTTGCTGTGCTGTTGCCTTTTTTTCTCCACACATAGTGTTGTGTGTTCCTTCCAAATAACTCAACTGTAGTTTCATCTGTCCACATAATATTTTGCCAGTAGTGCTGTGGAACATCCAGATGCTCTTTTACGAACTTCAGACGTGCAGCAAAGTTTTTTGGGGGGACGGCAGTGGCTTCTTCCTTGGTATCCTCCCATGAACACCATTCTTATTTAGTGTTTTACGTATTGTAGACTCGTCAACAGAGATGTTAGCATGTTCGGTAAGTCTTTAGCTGACAGGATTCTTCTTAACCTCATTGAGTATTCTGCGTTGTCATCTTTACAGGACGGCCACTCCTAGGGAGAGTAGCAACAGTGCTGAACTTTCTCCATTTAAAGACAATTTGTCTTTCCGTGGACTGATGAACATCAAGGCTTTTAGAGATACTGTTACCTTTTATGCAAGTGTCAGGATAATCCTGTTCATTTACCAATTCAATTCTGTTACTCTCAGTCTGTTATATCAGGATTTGTAAGACACTGATAGAAACGAAAACAGACAGAGGCCCAGTCTACCAAAGTTAAATGATTATTCACGGGAACGTTCTGACGTGTACAGTACAGGACCTTCAATTTATAGCGACACACATACTTCCACACCAACCATCAAATTTGCCTGCCAATAGAGCCTAGGGGAGTACGTGAGAATAGTGTCTTCCTCCCCTCCCCTAAGGTAGGGAGAGACCTGGGACTGGGAAGTTCTCAGTGTCCCAGCCAAGGTCTCCCCGGATCTGGCTCAGACAGATAGTCTGTTCTCAGAACACTAGACACATTGTTCCCAAATGTTGATTTTGACTAAAACCACACACAGTTTTATAATATAATCATCGAATGAGTCTAAACACTTACACACATGTATTATAATAATCTAATGATTCAAAATAAGTTCATACAATCACATGGTATCAGACCTATGGTATCAGACCTATGGTTTCATACAATCACATGGTATCAGACCTATGGTTTCATACAATCACATGGTATCAGACCTATGGTATCAGACCTATGGTTTCATACAATCACATGGTATCAGACCTATGGTTTCATACAATCACATGGTATCAGACCTATGGTATCAGACCTATGGTTTCATACAATCACATGGTATCAGACCTATGGTTTCATACAATCACATGGTATCAGACCTATGGTTTCATACAATCACATGGTATCAGACCTATGGTTTCATACAATCACATGGTATCAGACCTATGGTTTCATATAATCACATGGTATCAGACCTATGGTTTCATACAATCACATGGTATCAGACCTATGGTTTCATACAATCACATGGTTTCAGACCTATGGTTTCAGGACTGTAACATTCTAATCATTTATTAGAACACATTTCCTTATCAACAAGTCAACAATTCTTAGGTCTTCTGAGATTTATTTTGTTCGAGGCATGGTACACATCAGGCAATGCTTCTTGTGAATAGCTGTTTTTTATAGGGCAGGGCAGCTCTAACCAACATCTCCAATCTCGTCTCAATGATTGAACTCCAGGTTCGCTGACTCCTGACTCCAATTAGCTTTTGGAGAAGTTATTAGTCTAGAGGGGTTCACATACTTTTTCCAACCTACACTGTGAATGTTTAAATTATGTATTCAATATAGACAAGAAAAAGACAATAATTGATGTGTTATTAGTTTAAGAACACTGTGTTTGTTGGCAGGGTAGCCTAGTGGTTAGGACGGTGGACTTGTAACCGGAAGGTTGCAAGTTCAAATCCCTGAGCTGACAAGGTACAAATCTGTCGTTCTGCCCCTGAACAGGCAGTTAACCCACTGTTCCCAGGCCTTCATTGAAAATAAGAATTTGTTCTTAACTGACTTGCCTAGTTAAATATAAATAAATAAAATATTGTTGGGACTTAGATGAAGAGCAAATCTAATTTTACGACCAATTTATGCAGAAACCCAGATCATTCCAAAGGATTCACATACCTTTTCTTGCCACTGTAGTTTCCTATGGGCCGTGGTCAAAAGCAGTGCACTATATACTATAGAGGGAATAATATAACATGTGAGGTCCACCCCAAACCTTTCAGAATGGTAATTTCCCCATGGCAGCGTTCTCTGCCCCCCCCCCCCCCACCCCCCACCACCAAGACAACAACCCAATCCTAGAGCCATTGATGTCGCAGGTCTTCACAAATTCAAAATGTCATCAAATGTCAACATGCACCGGAGATGATGGTAGATTAATGTCAGCGTTCTCTGCCCCCCCCCCCCCCCACCACCGGAGATGACGGTATATTAATGGCAGCGTTCTCTGCCCTCCCCCCCCCCACCACCGGAGATGACGGTAGATTAATGGCAGCGTTCTCTGCCTCTCCCCCCCACCACTTTCTTTCTAGAAGGCCAGCATCCCGGAGTCGCCTCTTCACTGTTGACGTTGAGACTGGACAGAGGAACTCTGCCTAGAAGGCCAGCATCCCGGAGTCGCCTCTTCACTGTTGACGTTGAGACTGGACAGAGGAACAGCATCCCGTAGTCTCCTCTTCACTGTTGACGTTGAGACTGGACAGAGGAACTCTGCCTAGAAGGCCAGCATCCCAGAGTCGCCTCTTCACTGTTGACGTTGAGACTGGACAGAGGAACTCTGCCTAGAAGGCCAGCATCCCAGAGTCACCTCTTCACTGTTGACGTTGAGACTGGACAGAGGAACTCTGTCTAGAAGACCAGCATCCCGGAGTCGCCTCTTCACTGTTGACGTTGAGACTGGACAGAGAAACTCTGTCTAGAAGACCAGCATCCAGGAGTCGCCTCTTCACTGTTGACGTTGAGACGGGTGTTTTGCAGGGTACTATTTCATGAAGCTGCCAGTTGTGACTTGTGAGGCGTCTGTTTCTCAAACTAGACACTCTAATGTACTTGTCCTCTTGCTCAGTTGTGCACCGGGGCCTCCCACTCCTCTTTCTATTCTGGTTAGAGACGGTGTGCGCTGTTCTGTGAAGGGAGGAGTGCATGGAAAAGCCTTCATTTCTCAGAACAAGAATCGACCGATGAGTTTCAGGAGAGGGTTATTTTGTTCTTGGCCAGATACTCAACTAGTCTAAAGAAGTGATGCTACTAGTACTGATGCTCCAGATACTCAACTAGTCTAAAGAAGTGATGCTACTAGTACTGATGCTCCAGATACTCAACTAGTCTAAAGAAGTGATGCTACTAGTACTGATGCTCCAGATACTCAACTAGTCTAAAGAAGTGATGCTACTAGTACTGATGCTCCAGATACTCAACTAGTCTAAAGAAGTGATGCTACTAGTACTGATGCTCCAGATACTCAACTAGTCTAAAGAAGTGATGCTACTAGTACTGATGCTCCAGATACTCAACTAGTCTAAAGAAGTGATGCTACTAGTACTGATGCTCCAGATACTCAACTAGTCTAAAGAAGTGATGCTACTAGTACTGATGCTCCAGATACTCAACTAGTCTAAAGAAGTGATGCTACTAGTACTGATGCTCCAGATACTCAACTAGTCTAAAGAAGTGATGCTACTAGTACTGATGCTCCAGATACTTAACTAGTCTAAAGAAGTGATGCTACTAGTACTGATGCTCCAGATACTCAACTAGTCTAAAGAAGTGATGCTACTAGTACTGATGCTCCAGATACTCAACTAGTCTAAAGAAGTGATGCTACTAGTACTGATGCTCCAGATACTCAACTAGTCTAAAGAAGTGATGCTACTAGTACTGATGCTCCAGATACTCAACTAGTCTAAAGAAGTGATGCTACTAGTACTGATGCTCCAGATACTCAACTAGTCTAAAGAAGTGATGCTACTAGTACTGATGCTCCAGATACTCAACTAGTCTAAAGAAGTGATGCTACTAGTACTGATGCTCCAGATACTCAACTAGTCTAAAGAAGTGATGCTACTAGTACTGATGCTCCAGATACTCAACTAGTCTAAAGAAGTGATGCTACTAGTACTGATGCTCCAGATACTCAACTAGTCTAAAGAAGTGATGCTACTAGTACTGATGCTCCAGATACTCAACTAGTCTAAAGAAGTGATGCTACTAGTACTGATGCTCCAGATACTCAACTAGTCTAAAGAAGTGATGCTACTAGTACTGATGCTCCAGATACTCAACTAGTCTAAAGAAGTGATGCTACTAGTACTGATGCTGCAGATACTCAACTAGTCTAAAGGCAGCCAGTTTTATTGCTTATTTAATCAGAACAACAGTTTTCAGCTGTGCTAACATAATTTCAAAAGGGTTTTCTAATGATCAATTAGCCTTTTAAAATGATGAACTTGGATTAGCTAACACAATGTGCCAATGGAACACAGGAGTGATGGTTGCTGATAATGGGCCTCTGTACACATCCCGTTAAAAATCTGCCGTTTCCAGCTACAATAGTCTATTAAAACATTAACGATGTCTACACTGTATTTCTGATCAATTTGATGTTATTTTAATGGAAGTAGGAGGGAAGCAGGATGTTATTTTTAAACAAGGACATTTATAAGTGACCCCAAACTTTTGAACGGTAGTGTGTGTTTATGTAAGGGAAAGGGTGCCATTTGGGACACAACCGTGCTTTGGCTCTACATGCTTTCAAATGGCAGATCTGGTGAACAGACACAATACTAACTAATACAAGGGATACATGTATTTCAGTGTGTGTGTATGAGAGAGAGAGAGCGAGAGAGAGAGAGTGTGTGTTTCTGTGTGTGTGTATGAGAGAGAGAGAGAGTGTGTTTCTGTGTGTGTGTATTAGAGAGAGAGAGCGAGAGGCGAGAGAGAGTGTGTTTCTGTGTGTGTATGAGAGAGAGCGAGAGGGGGCGAGAGAGAGTGTGTTTCTGTGTGTGTGCATGAGAGAGAGAGAGAGGGCGAGAGAGAGAGTGTGTTTCTGTGTTTGTGTATGAGAGAGAGAGGGCGAGAGAGAGAGAGTGTGTTTCTGTGCGTGGCAGGCTGAAGAGGCTGAGGGTGAGTGCATCGTGACTGGGTGGTGGTTTGAGTGGGCGTAGGGGAGTAGGGTGGCGGTGGAAGTCGTGTGGTGTGTGTGTGTATGTGAGAGTGTTGAGCTACGTTGTGGGAGAGCAGATACAACTCTGTTAGATATTTTCTTCTATATTATAAAACCGCTGAGAATAACAATCAACGCAGGAAAGAAAGAGATAGCAAAACAAAGAGAGAGAGATAGCAAAACAAAGGGATAGAGATAGCAAAACAAAGAGGGAGAGAGAGAGACAGCGAAACAAAGAGAGAGAGATAGCTAAACAAAGAGAGAGAGATAGCTAAACAGAGAGAGAGAGAAAGCAAAACAGAGAGAGAGAGAGAGAGATAGCAAAACAAAGAGGGAGAGAGAGAGATAGCAAAACAAAGAGAGAGAGATAGCTAAACAAAGAGAGAGAGATAGCTAAACAGAGAGAGAGAGAGAGAGATAGCAAAACAAAGAGAGAGAGATAGCTAAACAAAGAGAGAGAGATAGCAAAACAAAGAGAGAGAGATAGCAAAACAGAGAGCGAGAGAGATAGCAAAACAAAGAGAGAGAGATAGCAAAACAAAGAGAGAGAGACAGCAAAACAGAGAGAGAGATAGCAAAACAAAGAGGGAGAGAGAGAGATAGCAAAACAAAGAGAGAGAGATAGCTAAACAAAGAGAGAGAGAGAAAGCAAAACAGAGAGCGAGAGAGAGAGATAGCAAAATAAAGAGAGAGAGATAGCAAAACAAAGAGAGAGATAGCTAAACAGAGAGAGAGAGAAAGCAAAACAGAGAGAGAGAGAGATAGCAAAACAAAGAGAGAGAGATAGCAAAACAGAGAGAGAGATAGCAAAACAGAGAGAGAGAGATAGCAAAACAAAGAGGGAGAGAGAGAGATAGCAAAACAAAGAGAGAGAGATAGCTAAACAAAGAGAGAGAGAGAAAGCAAAACAGAGAGAGAGAGAGAGAGAGAGAGAGATAGCAAAACAAAGAGAGAGAGACAGCAAAACAAAGAGAGAGAGATAGCTAAACAAAGAGAGAGAGAGAGAGATAGCAAAACAAAGAGAGAGAGATATAGCAAAACAAAGAGAGAGAGAGAGAGATAGCAAAACAAAGAGAGAGAGAGAGATAGCAAAACAACGAGAGAGAGAGAGAGAGAGAGAGAGAGAGATAGCAAAACAAAGAAAGAGAGAGAGATAGCAAAACAAAGAGAGAGAGAGAGAGATAGCAAAACAAAGAGAGAGACAGAAAAACAAAGAGAGAGAGAGATAGCAAAAGAAAGAGAGAGAGAGATAGCAAAACAAAGAGAGAGACAGGAAAACAAAGAGAGAGACAGGCAAACAAAGAGAGAGAGGGAGAGATCGGAAAGGAGAGAATGAAGACACGATGATATGAAGACAGGAAGGGAGATAGAAGAATAGAAGTAGAACAGAATGTCAAAGTAGACTTCCACCTCCACTCTGCTCGACTCGTGGATAACTCAGGTAAACAACGGCAACTTCTGCATTAACTTACACTGCACTGTATACACAAAGAGGTCTCGGCTGTCAATGTCTGTTCCAGTCATGATTACATTAATGACATTTAATTCACTTTCTCTTTGTTGCTTTTGTTCTGCATACTACATTACTGCCTCTTCAATTTTACGACTCCCTAATTTTAAAGATGAAAGCTCGTAATGCGATTTTTCCCTCTCATTCCCTCTCTCAAACGTGCACCTCTTGGTGTCCCCCAGGATAGAGTTTGTAAAACGCTGCATTAGGGCCTACTAGAGTCGTCTGAGTGGTATCTTTGATGTTGTTCGTTAGGGCTGGGAATTTGCGCAGGGGGACCTCACGATATGATTTCAGCACCATACTTTGGTGCCGACACGATATGTATTCTCACGATTCTATATGTATTACGAGATTGATACTGGGATTTGATTGCGAATTGATATTCCAAACATATTTCTCACCGTGTGTCTGCTGCAGAGAGACAAGAGAAAATGAGTTTTGATCAGTCATGGAAATAAAAGTGCTGAAAATATGTTTGTTTATGCTAAAGAAGATGGAGAACTATAAGATAAAAAGGTTTTAGGTACAGACTACTTAAACTAGCTGACGCTACCTAGCAACATAAATATAATATCATCCAAAAATATATCAAGCTATGTAACTGTATGGACCCCCCCACTCCCTCCGTCACCATTGGTCATTGATCATGCCTGAGTCTTTCATGGGAGACTTTTGATATTCCCGGGTTGGCAGCGTAGCCTAGTGGTTAGAGCGTAGAGGCGGCAGGGTAGCCTAGTGGTTAGAGCGTAGAGGCGGCAGGGTAGCCTAGTGGTTAGAGTGTAGAGGCGGCAGGGTAGCCTAGTGGTTAGAGTGTAGAGGCGGCAGGGTAGCCTAGTGGTTAGAGTGTAGAGGCGGCAGGGTAGCCTAGTGGTTAGAGTGTAGAGGCGGCAGGGTAGCCTAGTGGTTAGAGTGTAGAGGCGGCAGGGTAGCCTAGTGGTTAGAGTGTAGAGGCGGCAGGGTAGCCTAGTGGTTAGAGTGTAGAGGCGGCAGGGTAGCCTAGTGGTTAGAGTGTAGAGGCGGCAGGGTAGCCTAGTGGTTAGAGTGTAGAGGCGGCAGGGTAGCCTAGTGGTTAGAGTGTAGAGGCGGCAGGGTAGCCTAGTGGTTAGACCGTTGGACTAGTAACCGAAAGGTTGCAAGTTCAAATCCCCGAGAACAGGCAGTTAACCCACTGTTCCTAGGCCGTCATTGAAAATAAGAATTTGTTCTTAAATTACTTGCCTAGTTAAATAAAGGTTAAATATTTTTTTTTTTTATGTAAAAGATGTAGGAGAAAAGTGTGCAGACGTTTAAAGAAAGATATGCTACTTGGTGTTTTATCTAGAAAATGTCTGCCACAACCAGCGAAAGATGACAAGGTGGAGACCGTACCATAGCCGTCATGACTATCCTTCCCCTTTTAAATGCAGTCAAGTGTATCCATCTCCTAGTCTGCTCTACCAAGAGGAAGACACACGACAAGACAAAATCAGTCTGTTCAGAGATCTGAATAGCATACAATCTACTCTACAGTAGGGTTGCAAAATTCATGGATTGTTCCAGAAATTCCCAGGTTTTCCAGAAATCTTGGTTGGAGGATTTCCTGCTTCCCTCCTACTTCCTTTAATCTTCCAAACGGGATTTCCTGGTTCCCTCCTACTTCCTTTAATCTTCCAACAGGGATTTCCTGGTTCCCTCCTACTTCCTTTAATCTTCCAACAGGGATTTCCTGGTTCCCTCCTACTTCCTTTAATCTTCCAACAGGGATTTCCTGGTTCCCTCCTACTTCCTTTAATCTTCCAACAGGGATTTCCTGGTTCCCTCCTACTTCCTTTAATCTTCCAACAGGGATTTCCTGGTTCCCTTCTACTTCCTTTAATCTTCCAAACAGGATTTCTGGATTCCCACCTTACAGCAATACCAACCTTACCTGAGATCATCTGTCAAAAAAGCCTAACCTCTCTACCCCCGTTAATCCCTAACCCTGTCATTTACTGACTTTTGCCCTTCGCCCCCTAGAACCCAAAGGACCCAGAGTGTGGGTCAGGAGCCCCTGAAGAGGCAGGGGTCGTCGTCTGCAGGTCGCGCCCCCCAGCCCCTCTCCGCTCAGGCCATCAAGCACATCTGGGTTCGCACCGCCCTCTTCGAGAAGGTCCTGGACAAGGTCGTACAATACATCGTGGATAACTCCAGGTAAGAAATGAAAAGGCAACTTCTGCATTAACTTACACTGCAAAGAGCTGTAGTTTATCAATGTCTGTTCCATTCATGGTTCCATTATTTTTAAATTGAATTAGCTTTCTCCCTGTTGCTTTCGTTTTGCACTCTACATTACTGCTTCTAATTTCATTCACTGTTTTCTCCTACATTAGGCCTAATGGAGTGTTTCTCATGTTGGACTCACTGCTCTTTTGTTGTTTCTCTACTTCGTGTGTGTGTGTGTGTGTGTGTGTGTGTGTGTGTGTGTGTGTGTGTGTGTGTGTGTGTGTGTGTGTGTGTGTGTGTGTGTGTGTGTGTGTGTGTGTGTGTGTGTGTGTGTGTGCGCGTGCGTGCGTGTGTGTGTTTTCTCTACAGTAAGTACTATGAGAGGGAGTCTCTGATGCATGACACAGTGTTTGGGCCCATCCTGGCATGTCTACTGGGTAAGTTTGACTACGAGCTGTTATAAAAAATGCTACATTCGTTTGTTAAAATGATTAATTGGGATGCTATAATGCCCCTATGGAGTGTTATAATACTACATTGGGTTGTTATAATGCTACATTTAGGTGACACAAAAGCACACATTGTAGATACTCTTTTTGCTTATATTTACTTTCTCCCTCCCTCATTCTGCCCCTCTTTGCCCCCTTCTTTCTCTCGCCCCCCCCTCCTCTCTCCCCCTCCCCCTTTCTTCCCCCTCCCCCTCCCTCCCTCTCTCCCCTCCCCCTCCCCTTTCTTCCCCCTCCCTCTCTCCCCCCCCTCTCCCTCTCTCCCCTCCCTCTCCCCCTCCCTCTCCCCCCTCTCTCCCCCTCCCTCTTCCCTGCCTCCTCTCCCCCTCCCTCCTCCCTCTCTCCCCCCCTCCCTCTCCCCCTCCCACTTTCTTCCCTTCCCCTCCACCTCCCTCTCCCCCTCTCTCCTCCCTCTCTCCCCCTCCACCTCCCTCTCCCCCTCTCTCCTCCCTCTCTCCCCCTCCAACTTTCTTCCCCCTCCCCCCCTCTCTCCCCCTCCCTCTTCCCTGCCTCCTCCGTCCTCTCCCCCTCCGTCCTCCCTCTCTCCCCCTCCCCCTCACACTTTCTTTCCCCCCCCCCCCTCTCCCCCTCCCTCCCCCCCTCCTCCAGTGGGTCCCTGTGCTCTGGAGTACACTAAACTGAAGACGTCCGACCACTTCTGGACGGACCCGTCGGCCAACGAGTTGGTTCAGCGCCATCGGATCCACGGGGCCCACCGGGGCCAGGACGCTTCCCCCAGCAGGAGGCCTGCTCTGGGGGTGAGAGAGGCCCTCGGGGGGGCCAGGGGTTACATGGGGGCACTTACTGGAGTCGATCAATACAGTACAATACATTCTGTGAGGATTCAACGAGTAGCTATGGCAGTAATCATTTCCTGTATAGTTCTTTAACCAGGATAGTCCACTCAGTAACAGTTGTTTTACCCACCTGGTAGTAGCTTCTCAGAAGGGGTTAGACAATAGGGCTAAGTAACTACAGGGTTATTGGTTCAAATCCCCGGTGGGTAAAGAACCCAGTCAGTTTCAATCATGATCATATGGGCTGCGTATCTAATGACACCCTATTCCGTATATAGTGCACTACTGTTGACCAGGGCCCGAAGGGTACCAGTCACATTCTGTTAAAGGTCCCCAAAGCACAGACTTCCCTGGGTTGCTCCTCTTTTCAGCTAGCTGCAATAAACACTCAAACTGGACAGTTTTATTTCTACATTCAAAGACTCAATCATAGACACTTTTACTGACACTTGTGACTGCATCGCGTGTTTTGTCTCTACCATTTTGTCTTTTGTGAAGTTGTTTATGCCCAACAATGTTTGTGCTGCTACCATGTAGTGTTGTTGTCATGTTGTGCTGCTACCATGTAGTGTTGTTGTCATGTTGTGCTGCTACCATGTAGTGTTGTTGTCATGTTGTGGAATCTCTCTTCATGTAGTGTATTGGAGTCTCTATGTAGTGTTGTAGTGTCTCTCTTTATGTAGTGTTGTGGAGTCTCTATGTAGTGTTGTAGTGTCTCTCTTTATGTAGTGTTGTGGAGTCTCTATGTAGTGTGGTGGAGTCTCTATGTAGTGTCTCTCTTTATGTAGTGTTGTGGAGTCTCTATGTAGTGTTGTGGAGTCTCTATGTAGTGTTGTGGAGTCTCTATGTAGTGTTGTAGTGTATCTCTTTATGTAGTGTTGTAGTGTCTCTCTTTATGTAGTGTTGTGGAGTCTCTATGTAGTGTAATGGAGTCTTTATGTAGTGTTGTGGAGTCTCTATGTAGTGTTTTGGAGTCTCTATGTAGTGTTGTGGAGTCTTTATGTAGTGTTGTAGTGTCTCTCTTTATGTAGTGTTGTAGTGTCTCTCTCTATGTAGTGCAGTGTGTCTAGCCTGTTTCAATTCTCAATAACGTAGACCTTTCTCCTGGCCTGTTTCAATTCTCAACAACATAGACCTTTCTCCTGTCCTGTTTCAATTCTCAACAACATAGACCTTTCTTCTGGCCTGTTTCAATTCTCAATAACGTAGACTTTTCTCCTGGCCTGTTTCAATTCTCAATAACATAGACCTTTCTCCTGGCCTGTTTCAATACCTAATAACGTAGACCTTTCTCCTGGCCTGTTTCAATTCTCAATAACGTAGACTTTTTCTCCTGGCCTGTTTCAATTCTCAATAACGTAGACCTTTCTCCTGGCCTGTTTCCCAGATCCGGAAGAGACAGTCCAGCGTCAGCATGTCCGAGGATAAGTTTGCGGCGTCTGCACGGGAATACGTGGAATCTCTTCACCAGAACTCCCGTACTCACCTGCTCTACGGCAAAAACAACGTCCTGGTCCAACCGGTAAGACGACACAGAGTTTTCCTACTGTAACATGTAGTGGTATTATTGTTGTACTGTAGACACTATTTTAGTTCAGGCAAGAAGAGGATCAGCCACCTCTCTGAGCCGGCTTCCTCTCTAAGTTTCTTTCCGCAGTAGGTTCATGCCTTCGAAATCAAAGCTAATCTAATTTTATTTGTCACACGTACACATGGTTAGCAGATGTTAATGCGAGTGTAGCGAAATGCTTGTGCTTCTAGTTCCGACAACGCAGTAATAACCAACGAGTAATCTAACCTAACAATTCCAAAACTACTGTCTTATACACACAAGTGTAAAGGGATAAAGAATATGTACATAAAGATATATGAATGAGTGATGGTACAGAACGGCATAGGCAAGATGCAGTAGATGGTACAGAGTACAGTATATGAGATGAGTAATGTAGGGTATGTAAACAAAGTGGCATAGTTTAAAGTGGCTTCTAGGGAGTAGCCACTGTGCTTCTACTTCTGCTTTGCTTACTCTTTGGGATTTTAGGCTGGGTTTCTGTGAAGCTCTTTGTGATTTTAGGCTGGGTTTCTGTGAAGCCACTGTGCTTCTACTTCTGCTTTGCTTACTCTTTGGGATTTTAGGCTGGGTTTCTGTGAAGCTCTTTGTGATTTTAGGCTGGGTTTCTGTGAAGCCACTGTGCTTCTACTTCTGCTTTGCTTACTCTTTGTGATTTTAGGCTGGGTTTCTGTGAAGGTCTTTGTGATTTTAGGCTGGGTTTCTGTGAAGCTCTTTGTGATTTTAGGCTGGGTTTCTGTGAAGCTCTTTGTGATTTTAGGCTGGGTTTCTGTGAAGGTCTTTGTGATTTTAGGCTGGGTTTCTGTGAAGGTCTTTGTGATTTTAGGCTGGGTTTCTGTGAAGCTCTTTGTGATTTTAGGCTGGGTTTCTGTGAAGGTCTTTGTGATTTTAGGCTGGGTTTCTGTGAAGTTCTTTGTGATTTTAGGCTGGGTTTCTGTGAAGCTCTTTGTGATTTTAGGCTGGGTTTCTGTGAAGGTCTTTGTGATTTTAGGCTGGGTTTCTGTGAAGGTCTTTGTGATTTTAGGCTGGGTTTCTGTGAATGTCTTTGTGATTTTAGGCTGGGTTTCTGTGAAGCTCTTTGTGATTTTAGGCTGGGTTTCTGTGAAGCTCTTTGTGATTTTAGGCTGGGTTTCTGTGAAGGTCTTTGTGATTTTAGGCTGGGTTTCTGTGAAGATCTTTGGGATTTTAGGCTGGGTTTCTGTGAAGGTCTTTGTGATTTTAGGCTGGGTTTCTGTGAAGCTCTTTGTGATTTTAGGCTGGGTTTCTGTGAAGGTCTTTGTGATTTTAGGCTGGGTTTCTGTGAAGCTCTTTGTGATTTTAGGCTGGGTTTCTGTGAAGGTCTTTGTGATTTTAGGCTGGGTTTCTGTGAAGCTCTTTGTGATTTTAGGCTGGGTTTCTGTGAAGGTCTTTGTGATTTTAGGCTGGGTTTCTGTGAAGCTCTTTGTGATTTTAGGCTGGGTTTCTGTGAAGGTCTTTGTGATTTTAGGCTGGGTTTCTGTGAAGGTCTTTGTGATTTTAGGCTGGGTTTCTGTGAAGCTCTTTGTGATTTTAGGCTGGGTTTCTGTGAAGCTCTTTGGGATTTTAGGCTGGGTTTCTGTGAAGCTCTTTGTGATTTTAGGCTGGGTTTCTGTGAAGCTCTTTGTGATTTTAGGCTGGGTTTCTGTGAAAGTCTTTGTGATTTTAGGCTGGGTTTCTGTGAAGCTCTTTGTGATTTTAGGCTGGGTTTCTGTGAAGGTCTTTGTGATTTTAGGCTGGGTTTCTGTGAAGATCTTTGGGATTTTAGGCTGGGTTTCTGTGAAGGTCTTTGTGATTTTAGGCTGGGTTTCTGTGAAGCTCTTTGTGATTTTAGGCTGGGTTTCTGTGAAGCTCTTTGTGATTTTAGGCTGGGTTTCTGTGAAGGTCTTTGTGATTTTAGGCTGGGTTTCTGTGAAGGTCTTTGTGATTTTAGGCTGGGTTTCTGTGAAGCTCTTTGTGATTTTAGGCTGGGTTTCTGTGAAGGTCTTTGTGATTTTAGGCTGGGTTTCTGTGAAGTTCTTTGTGATTTTAGGCTGGGTTTCTGTGAAGCTCTTTGTGATTTTAGGCTGGGTTTCTGTGAAGGTCTTTGTGATTTTAGGCTGGGTTTCTGTGAAGGTCTTTGTGATTTTAGGCTGGGTTTCTGTGAATGTCTTTGTGATTTTAGGCTGGGTTTCTGTGAAGCTCTTTGTGATTTTAGGCTGGGTTTCTGTGAAGCTCTTTGTGATTTTAGGCTGGGTTTCTGTGAAGGTCTTTGTGATTTTAGGCTGGGTTTCTGTGAAGATCTTTGGGATTTTAGGCTGGGTTTCTGTGAAGGTCTTTGTGATTTTAGGCTGGGTTTCTGTGAAGCTCTTTGTGATTTTAGGCTGGGTTTCTGTGAAGGTCTTTGTGATTTTAGGCTGGGTTTCTGTGAAGCTCTTTGTGATTTTAGGCTGGGTTTCTGTGAAGGTCTTTGTGATTTTAGGCTGGGTTTCTGTGAAGCTCTTTGTGATTTTAGGCTGGGTTTCTGTGAAGGTCTTTGTGATTTTAGGCTGGGTTTCTGTGAAGCTCTTTGTGATTTTAGGCTGGGTTTCTGTGAAGGTCTTTGTGATTTTAGGCTGGGTTTCTGTGAAGGTCTTTGTGATTTTAGGCTGGGTTTCTGTGAAGCTCTTGTGATTTTAGGCTGGGTTTCTGTGAAGCTCTTTGGGATTTTAGGCTGGGTTTCTGTGAAGCTCTTTGTGATTTTAGGCTGGGTTTCTGTGAAGCTCTTTGTGATTTTAGGCTGGGTTTCTGTGAAAGTCTTTGTGATTTTAGGCTGGGTTTCTGTGAAGGTCTTTGTGATTTTAGGCTGGGTTTCTGTGAAGCTCTTTGTGATTTTAGGCTGGGTTTCTGTGAAGCTCTTTGTGATTTTAAGCTGGGTTTCTGTGAAGGTCTTTGGGATTTTAGGCTGGGTTTCTGTGAAGGTCTTTGTGATTTTAGGCTGGGTTCTGTGAAGCTCTTTGTGATTTTAGGCTGGGTTTCTGTGAAGTTTTTTTATATTTTAGGCTGAGTTTCTGTGAAGGTCTTTGTGATTTTAGGCTGGGTTTTCTGTGAAGCTCTTTGTGATTTTAGGCTGGGTTTCTGTGAAGCTCTTTGTGATTTTAGGCTGGGTTTCTGTGAAGCTCTTTGTGATTTTAGGCTGGGTTTCTGTGAAGCTCTTTGTGATTTTAGGCTGGGTTTCTGTGAAGCTCTTTGTGATTTTAGGCTGGGTTTCTGTGAAACTCTTTGGGATTTTAGGCTGGGTTTCTGTGAAGCTCTTTGTGATTTTAGGCTGTGTTTCTGTGAAGCTCTTTGTGATTTTATGCTGGGTTTCTGTGAAGCTCTTTGTGATTTTAGGCTGGGTTTCTGTGAAGCTCTTTGTGATTTTAGGCTGGGTTTCTGTGAAGGTCTTTGTGATTTTAGGCTGGGTTTCTGTGAAGCTCTTTGTGATTTTAGGCTGGGTTTCTGTGAAGCTCTTTGTGATTTTAGGCTGGGTTTCTGTGAAGCTCTTTGTGATTTTAGGCTGGGTTTCTGTGAAGGTCTTTGTGATTTTAGGCTGGGTTTCTGTGAAGCTCTTTGTGATTTAGGCTGGGTTTCTGTGAAGGTCTTTGTGATTTTAGGCTGGGTTTCTGTGAAGGTCTTTGTGATTTTAGGCTGGGTTTCTGTGAAGCTCTTTGTGATTTTAGGCTGGGTTTCTGTGAAGGTCTTTGTGATTTTAGGCTGGGTTTCTGTGAAGGTCTTTGTGATTTTAAGATGGGTTTCTGTGAAGCTCTTTGTGATTTTAGGCTGGGTTTCTGTGAAAGTCAAATGCTGGTGTTTTAAGGGGCTTCATAAAATACATTTGATTGATTACCTGAATAATATAATCCAGTCTGTTTGAACTCAGGGATGGTCAGTAAAGCATTGGGGTAGTTAGTAAATAAACTCTGAGAAAGTTGCTTCCTATATAATCCAGTCTGTTTGTCTGCTCCCTATATAATCCAGTCTGGTTGTCTGCTCCCTATATAATCCAGTCTGTTTGTCTCCTCCCTATATAATCCAGTCTGTTTGTCTGCTCCCTATATAATCCAGTCTGTTTGTCTGCTCCCTATATAATCCAGTCTGTTTGTCTCCTCCCTATATAATCCAGTCTGTTTGTCTCCTCCCTATATAATCCAGTCTGTTTGTCTCCTCTCTATATAATCCAGTCTGTTTGTCTGCTCCCTATATAATCCAGTATGGTTGTCTGCTCCCTATATAATCCAGTCTGGTTGTCTGCTCCCTATATAATCCAGTCTGTTTGTCTCCTCCCTATATAATCCAGTCTGGTTCTCTGCTCCCTATATAATCCAGTCTGGTTGTCTGCTCCCTATATAATCCAGTCTGTTTGTCTCCTCCCTATATAATCCAGTCTGGTTGTCAGCTCCCTAAATAATCCAGTCTGTTTGTCTCCTCCCTATATAATCCAGTCTGGTTGTCTGCTCCCTATATAATCCAGTCTGGTTGTCTGCTCCCTATATAATCCAGTCTGGTTGTCTGCTCCCTATATAATCCAGTCTGTTTGTCTCCTCCCTATATAATCCAGTCTGTTTGTCTCCTCCCTATATAATCCAGTCTGTTTGTCTGCTCCCTATATAATCCAGTCTGTTTGTCTCCTCCCTATATAATCCAGTCTGTTTGTCTCCTCCCTATATAATCCAGTCTGTTTGTCTGCTCCCTATATAATCCAGTCTGTTTGTCTGCTCCCTATATAATCCAGTCTGTTTGTCTCCTCCCTATATAATCCAGTCTGTTTGTCTGCTCCCTATATAATCCAGTCTGTTTGTCTCCTCCCTATATAATCCAGTCTGTTTGTCTGCTCCCTATATAATCCAGTCTGTTTGTCTCCTCCCTATATAATCCAGTCTGTTTGTCTGCTCCCTATATAATCCAGTCTGTTTGTCTCCTCCCTATATAATCCAGTCTGTTTGTCTGCTCCCTATATAATCCAGTCTGTTTGTCTCCTCCCTATATAATCCAGTCTGGTTCTCTGCTCCCTATATAATCCAGTCTGTTTGTCTGCTCCCTATATAATCCAGTCTGTTTGTCTCCTCCCTATATAATCCAGTCTGTTTGTTTCCTCCCTATATAATCCAGTCTGTTTGTTTGCTCCCTATATAATCCAGTCTGTCTGTCTGCTCCCTATATAATCCAGTCTGTTTGTCTGCTCCCTATATAATCCAGTCTGTTTGTCTCCTCCCTATATAATCCAGTCTGGTTTCCTCCTCCCTATATAATCCAGTCTGTTTGTCTCCTCCCTATATAATCCAGTCTGGTTCTCTGCTCCCTATATAATCCAGTCTGTTTGTCTGCTCCCTATATAATCCAGTCTGTTTGTCTCCTCCCTATATAATCCAGTCTGTTTGTTTCCTCCCTATATAATCCAGTCTGTTTGTCTGCTCCCTATATAATCCAGTCTGTCTGTCTGCTCCCTATATAATCCAGTCTGTTTGTCTGCTCCCTATATAATCCAGTCTGTTTGTCTCCTCCCTATATAATCCAGTCTGGTTTCCTCCTCCCTATATAATCCAGTCTGTTTGTCTCCTCCCTATATAATCCAGTCTGTTTGTCTCCTCCCTATATAATCCAGTCTGTTTGTCTGCTCCCTATATAATCCAGTCTGGTTGTCTGCTCCCTATATAATCCAGTCTGTTTGTCTGCTCCCTATATAATCCAGTCTGTTTGTCTGCTCCCTATATAATCCAGTCTGTTTGTCTCCTCCCTATATAATCCAGTCTGTTTGTCTCCTCCCTATATAATCCAGTCTTTTTTCCTGCTCCCTATATAATCCAGTCTGTTTGTCTCCTCCCTATATAATCCAGTCTGTTTGTCTGCTCCCTATATAATCCAGTCTGTTTGTCTCCTCCCTATATAATCCAGTCTGTTTGTCTGCTCCCTATATAATCCAGTCTGGTTGTCTGCTCCCTATATAATCCAGTCTGGTTGTCTGCTCCCTATATAATCCAGTCTGTTTGTCTCCTCCCTATATAATCCAGTCTGTTTGTCTCCTCCCTATATAATCCAGTCTGTTTGTCTCCTCCCTATATAATCCAGTCTGTTTGTCTCCTCCCTATATAATCCAGTCTGTTTGTCTGCTCCTATATAATCCAGTCTGGTTGTCTGCTCCCTATATAATCCAGTCTGTTTGTCTCCTCCCTATATAATCCAGTCTGTTTGACTGCTCTCTATATAATCCAGTCTGTTTGTCTCCTCCCTATATAATCCAGTCTGTTTGTCTGCTCCCTATATAATCCAGTCTGGTTGTCTGCTCCCTATATAATCCAGTCTGGTTGTCTGCTCCCTATATAATCCAGTCTGTTTGTCTCCTCCCTATATAATCCAGTCTGTTTGTCTGCTCCCTATATAATCCAGTCTGTTTGTCTCCTCCCTATATAATCCAGTCTGGTTCTCTGCTCCCTATATAATCCAGTCTGGTTGTCTCCTCCCTATATAATCCAGTCTGTTTGTCTCCTCCCTATATAATCCAGTCTGTTTGTCTGCTCCCTATATAATCCAGTCTGTTTGTATGCTCCCTATATAATCCAGTCTGTTTGTCTGCTCCCTATATAATCCAGTCTGTTTGTCTGCTCCCTATATAATCCAGTCTGTTTGTCTCCTCCCTATATAATCCAGTCTGGTTGTCTCCTCCCTATATAATCCAGTCTGTTTGTCTCCTCCCTATATAATCCAGTCTGTTTGTCTCCTCCCTATATAATCCAGTCTGTTTGTCTGCTCCCTATATAATCCAGTCTGGTTGTCTCCTCCCTATATAATCCAGTCTGTTTGTCTGCTCCCTATATAATCCAGTCTGTTTGTCTGCTCCCTATATAATCCAGTCTGTTTGTCTCCTCCCTATATAATCCAGTCTGTTTGTCTCCTCCCTATATAATCCAGTCTGTTTGTCTGCTCCCTATATAATCCAGTCTGTTTGTCTCCTCCCTATATAATCCAGTCTGTTTGTCTCCTCCCTATATAATCCAGTCTGTTTGTCTGCTCCCTATATAATCCAGTCTGGTTGTCTGCTCCCTATATAATCCAGTCTGTTTGTCTCCTCCCTATATAATCCAGTCTGTTTGTCTGCTCCCTATATAATCCAGTCTGGTTGTCTGCTCCCTATATAATCCAGTCTGGTTGTCTGCTCCCTATATATCCAGTCTGTTTGTCTCCTCCCTATATAATCCAGTCTGTTTGTCTCCTCCCTATATAATCCAGTCTGTTTGTCTCCTCCCTATATAATCCAGTCTGTTTGTCTCCTCCCTATATAATCCAGTCTGTTTGTCTGCTCCCTATATAATCCAGTCTGTTTGTCTGCTCCCTATATAATCCAGTCTGTTTGTCTCCTCCCTATATAATCCAGTCTGTTTGTCTCCTCCCTATATAATCCAGTCTGTTTGTCTGCTCCCTATATAATCCAGTCTGTTTGTCTCCTCCCTATATAATCCAGTCTGTTTGTCTCCTCCCTATATAATCCAGTCTGTTTGTCTGCTCCCTATATAATCCAGTCTGTTTGTCTGCTCCCTATATAATCCAGTCTGTTTGTCTCCTCCCTATATAATCCAGTCTGTTTGTCTCCTCCCTATATAATCCAGTCTGTTTGTCTGCTCCCTATATAATCCAGTCTGGTTGTCTGCTCCCTATATAATCCAGTCTGTTTGTCTCCTCCCTATATAATCCAGTCTGTTTGTCTCCTCCTATATAATCCAGTCTGTTTGTCTCCTCCCTATATAATCCAGTCTGTTTGTATCCTCCCTATATAATCCAGTCTGTTTGTCTCCTCCCTATATAATCCAGTCTGTTTGTCTCCTCCCTATATAATCCAGTCTGTTTGTCTCCTCCCTATATAATCCAGTCTGTTTGTCTGCTCCCTATATAATCCAGTCTGTTTGTCTCCTCCCTATATAATCCAGTCTGTTTGTCTGCTCCCTATATAATCCAGTCTGTTTGTCTCCTCCCTATATAATCCAGTCTGGTTCTCTGCTCCCTATATAATCCAGTCTGGTTGTCTCCTCCCTATATAATCCAGTCTGTTTGTCTCCTCCCTATATAATCCAGTCTGTTTGTCTGCTCCCTATATAATCCAGTCTGTTTGTCTGCTCCCTATATATCCAGTCTGTTTGTCTCCTCCCTATATAATCCAGTCTGTTTGTCTGCTCCCTATATAATCCAGTCTGTTTGTCTCCTCCCTATATAATCCAGTCTGTTTGTCTCCTCCCTATATAATCCAGTCTGTTTGTCTCCTCCCTATATAATCCAGTCTGTTTGTCTCCTCCCTATATAATCCAGTCTGTTTGTCTCCTCCCTATATAATCCAGTCTGTTTGTCTCCTCCCTATATAATCCAGTCTGTTTGTCTCCTCCCTATATAATCCAGTCTGTTTGTCTGCTCCCTATATAATCCAGTCTGTTTGTCTGCTCCCTATATAATCCAGTCTGTTTGACTCCTCCCTATATAATCCAGTCTGTTTGTCTCCTCCCTATATAATCCAGTCTGTTTGTCTCCTCCCTATATAATCCAGTCTGTTTGTCTCCTCCCTATATAATCCAGTCTGTTTGTCTGCTCCCTATATAATCCAGTCTGGTTGTCTGCTCCCTATATAATCCAGTCTGGTTGTCTGCTCCCTATATAATCCAGTCTGTTTGTCTCCTCCCTATATAATCCAGTCTGTTTGTCTGCTCCCTATATAATCCAGTCTGTTTGTCTCCTCCCTATATAATCCAGTCTGTTTGTCTGCTCCCTATATAATCCAGTCTGTTTGTCTCCTCCCTATATAATCCAGTCTGGTTCTCTGCTCCCTATATAATCCAGTCTGGTTGTCTCCTCCCTATATAATCCAGTCTGTTTGTCTCCTCCCTATATAATCCAGTCTGTTTGTCTGCTCCCTATATAATCCAGTCTGTTTGTCTGCTCCCTATATAATCCAGTCTGTTTGTCTGCTCCCTATATAATCCAGTCTGGTTGTCTCCTCCCTATATAATCCAGTCTGTTTGTCTCCTCCCTATATAATCCAGTCTGTTTGTCTCCTCCCTATATAATCCAGTCTGTTTGTCTGCTCCCTATATAATCCAGTCTGTTTGTCTCCTCCCTATATAATCCAGTCTGTTTGTCTGCTCCCTATATAATCCAGTCTGTTTGTCTGCTCCCTATATAATCCAGTCTGTTTGTCTCCTCCCTATATAATCCAGTCTGTTTGTCTCCTCCCTATATAATCCAGTCTGTTTGTCTGCTCCCTATATAATCCAGTCTGTTTGTCTGCTCCCTATATAATCCAGTCTGGTTGTCTGCTCCCTATATAATCCAGTCTGTTTGTCTCCTCCCTATATAATCCAGTCTGTTTGTCTGCTCCCTATATAATCCAGTCTGGTTGTCTGCTCCCTATATAATCCAGTCTGTTTGTCTCCTCCCTATATAATCCAGTCTGTTTGTCTGCTCCCTATATAATCCAGTCTGTTTGTCTCCTCCCTATATAATCCAGTCTGTTTGTCTCCTCCCTATATAATCCAGTCTGTTTGTCTGCTCCCTATATAATCCAGTCTGTTTGTCTGCTCCCTATATAATCCAGTCTGTTTGTCTCCTCCCTATATAATCCAGTCTGTTTGTCTGCTCCCTATATAATCCAGTCTGTTTGTCTCCTCCCTATATAATCCAGTCTGTTTGTCTGCTCCCTATATAATCCAGTCTGTTTGTCTCCTCCCTATATAATCCAGTCTGTTTGTCTGCTCCCTATATAATCCAGTCTGTTTGTCTCCTCCCTATATAATCCAGTCTGTTTGTCTGCTCCCTATATAATCCAGTCTGTTTGTCTCCTCCCTATATAATCCAGTCTGGTTCTCTGCTCCCTATATAATCCAGTCTGTTTGTCTGCTCCCTATATAATCCAGTCTGTTTGTCTCCTCCCTATATAATCCAGTCTGTTTGTTTCCTCCCTATATAATCCAGTCTGTTTGTCTGCTCCCTATATAATCCAGTCTGTCTGTCTGCTCCCTATATAATCCAGTCTGTTTGTCTGCTCCCTATATAATCCAGTCTGTTTGTCTCCTCCCTATATAATCCAGTCTGGTTTCCTCCTCCCTATATAATCCAGTCTGTTTGTCTCCTCCCTATATAATCCAGTCTGGTTCTCTGCTCCCTATATAATCCAGTCTGTTTGTCTGCTCCCTATATAATCCAGTCTGTTTGTCTCCTCCCTATATAATCCAGTCTGTTTGTTTCCTCCCTATATAATCCAGTCTGTTTGTCTGCTCCCTATATAATCCAGTCTGTCTGTCTGCTCCCTATATAATCCAGTCTGTTTGTCTGCTCCCTATATAATCCAGTCTGTTTGTCTCCTCCCTATATAATCCAGTCTGGTTTCCTCCTCCCTATATAATCCAGTCTGTTTGTCTCCTCCCTATATAATCCAGTCTGTTTGTCTCCTCCCTATATAATCCAGTCTGTTTGTCTGCTCCCTATATAATCCAGTCTGGTTGTCTGCTCCCTATATAATCCAGTCTGTTTGTCTGCTCCCTATATAATCCAGTCTGTTTGTCTGCTCCCTATATAATCCAGTCTGTTTGTCTCCTCCCTATATAATCCAGTCTGTTTGTCTCCTCCCTATATAATCCAGTCTTTTTTCCTGCTCCCTATATAATCCAGTCTGTTTGTCTCCTCCCTATATAATCCAGTCTGTTTGTCTGCTCCCTATATAATCCAGTCTGTTTGTCTCCTCCCTATATAATCCAGTCTGTTTGTCTGCTCCCTATATAATCCAGTCTGGTTGTCTGCTCCCTATATAATCCAGTCTGGTTGTCTGCTCCCTATATAATCCAGTCTGTTTGTCTCCTCCCTATATAATCCAGTCTGTTTGTCTCCTCCCTATATAATCCAGTCTGTTTGTCTCCTCCCTATATAATCCAGTCTGTTTGTCTCCTCCCTATATAATCCAGTCTGTTTGTCTGCTCCCTATATAATCCAGTCTGGTTGTCTGCTCCCTATATAATCCAGTCTGTTTGTCTCCTCCCTATATAATCCAGTCTGTTTGACTGCTCTCTATATAATCCAGTCTGTTTGTCTCCTCCCTATATAATCCAGTCTGTTTGTCTGCTCCCTATATAATCCAGTCTGGTTGTCTGCTCCCTATATAATCCAGTCTGGTTGTCTGCTCCCTATATAATCCAGTCTGTTTGTCTCCTCCCTATATAATCCAGTCTGTTTGTCTGCTCCCTATATAATCCAGTCTGTTTGCCTCCTCCCTATATAATCCAGTCTGTTTGTCTCCTCCCTATATAATCCAGTCTGTTTGTCTCCTCCCTATATAATCCAGTCTGTTTGTATCCTCCCTATATAATCCAGTCTGTTTGTCTCCTCCCTATATAATCCAGTCTGTTTGTCTCCTCCCTATATAATCCAGTCTGTTTGTCTCCTCCCTATATAATCCAGTCTGTTTGTCTCCTCCCTATATAATCCAGTCTGTTTGTCTCCTCCCTATATAATCCAGTCTGTTTGTCTGCTCCCTATATAATCCAGTCTGTTTGTCTCCTCCCTATATAATCCAGTCTGTTTGTCTCCTCCCTATATAATCCAGTCTGTTTGTCTCCTCCCTATATAATCCAGTCTGTTTGTCTCCTCCCTATATAATCCAGTCTGTTTGTCTCCTCCCTATATAATCCAGTCTGTTTGTCTCCTCCCTATATAATCCAGTCTGTTTGTCTCCTCCCTATATAATCCAGTCTGTTTGTCTGCTCCCTATATAATCCAGTCTGTTTGTCTGCTCCCTATATAATCCAGTCTGTTTGTCTCCTCCCTATATAATCCAGTCTGTTTGTCTCCTCCCTATATAATCCAGTCTGTTTGTCTCCTCCCTATATAATCCAGTCTGTTTGTCTCCTCCCTATATAATCCAGTCTGTTTGTCTGCTCCCTATATAATCCAGTCTGTTTGTCTCCTCCCTATATAATCCAGTCTGTTTGTCTCCTCCCTATATAATCCAGTCTGTTTGTCTGCTCCCTATATAATCCAGTCTGTTTGTCTGCTCCCTATATAATCCAGTCTGTTTGTCTCCTCCCTATATAATCCAGTCTGTTTGTCTCCTCCCTATATAATCCAGTCTGTTTGTCTGCTCCCTATATAATCCAGTCTGGTTGTCTGCTCCCTATATAATCCAGTCTGTTTGTCTCCTCACTATATAATCCAGTCTGTTTGTCTCCTCCCTATATAATCCAGTCTGTTTGTCTCCTCCCTATATAATCCAGTCTGTTTGTCTCCTCCCTATATAATCCAGTCTGTTTGTATCCTCCCTATATAATCCAGTCTGTTTGTCTCCTCCCTATATAATCCAGTCTTTTTGTCTCCTCCCTATATAATCCAGTCTGTTTGTCTCCTCCCTATATAATCCAGTCTGTTTGTCTCCTCCCTATATAATCCAGTCTGTTTGTCTCCTCCCTATATAATCCAGTCTGTTTGTCTCCTCCCTATATAATCCAGTCTGTTTGTCTGCTCCCTATATAATCCAGTCTGTTTGTCTCCTCCCTATATAATCCAGTCTGTTTGTCTCCTCCCTATATAATCCAGTCTGTTTGTCTCCTCCCTATATAATCCAGTCTGTTTGTCTCCTCCCTATATAATCCAGTCTGTTTGTCTCCTCCCTATATAATCCAGTCTGTTTGTCTCCTCCCTATATAATCCAGTCTGTTTGTCTGCTCCCTATATAATCCAGTCTGTTTGTCTCCTCCCTATATAATCCAGTCTGTTTGTCTGCTCCCTATATAATCCAGTCTGTTTGTCTCCTCCCTATATAATCCAGTCTGTTTGTCTCCTCCCTATATAATCCAGTCTGTTTGTCTCCTCCCTATATAATCCAGTCTGTTTGTCTCCTCCCTATATAATCCAGTCTGTTTGTCTCCTCCCTATATAATCCAGTCTGTTTGTCTCCTCCCTATATAATCCAGTCTGTTTGTCTGCTCCCTATATAATCCAGTCTGTTTGTCTGCTCCCTATATAATCCAGTCTGTTTGTCTCCTCCCTATATAGTCCAGTCTGTTTGTCTCCTCCCTATATAATCCAGTCTGTTTGTCTCCTCCCTATATAATCCAGTCTGTTTGTCTCCTCCCTATATAATCCAGTCTGTTTGTCTGCTCCCTATATAATCCAGTCTGTTTGTCTCCTCCCTATATAATCCAGTCTGTTTGTCTGCTCCCTATATAATCCAGTCTGGTTGTCTCCTCCCTATATAATCCAGTCTGTTTGTCTCCTCCCTATATAATCCAGTCTGTTTGTCTGCTCCCTATATAATCCAGTCTGTTTGTCTCCTCCCTATATAATCCAGTCTGTTTGTCTCCTCCCTATATTTTATTTTATTTATTTTTTATTTCACCTTTATTTAACCAGGTAGGCAAGTTGAGAACAAGTTGTCATTTACAATTGCGATCTGGCCAAGATAAAGCAAAGCAGTTCGACACATTCAACAACACAGAGTTACACATTGAATACACAAACATACAGTCAATAATACAGTAGAAAAATACGTCTATATATACCATATGAGCAAATGAGGTGAGATAAGGGAGGTAAAGGCAATAAATAGGCCATGGTGATGAAGTAAATACAATATAGCAAATAAAACACTGGAATGGTAGATTTGACAGTAGATGAGTGTGCAAAGTAGAAAGACTGGGGTGCAAAGGAGCAAAAATAAATAAATACAGTAGGTAGTTGTTTGGGCTATTTATAGATGGGCTATGTACAGGTGTAGTGATCTGTGAGCTGCTCTGACAGCTGGTGCTTAAAGCTAGTGAGGGAGATAAGTGTTTCCAGTTTCAGAGATTTTTGTAGTTCGTTCCAGTCATTGGCAGCAGAGAACTGGAAGGAGAGGTGGCCAAAGGAGGAATTGGCTTTGGGGGTGTGACAAGTGAGATATACTTGCTGGAACGCGTCTGTTTGTGGAATTGTATAACGGCTCCTCTATGAAACACAATACAGTGTGAAAATAGGCAGAAACTGCTTCTCCAATAGAAATCCTTGATCAAACTTGGCTAGCGAGCGTAGAAACACGTCAGTGGGTTTAATTGCGAATTTGTGGACCGTCAAATCAAAAGCACTACCTCAATTTAAAGTTGTTTTTGACGAAAATTAATACTCCAGCACCCTCCCCTGTTTACAATTCTCCAGCACTCTCCCCTGTTAATACTCTAGCACCCTGCCTTGTTTTCAACACTCCAGCTCCCTTCTCTGTTTTCAATATTCTACCACCCTCCCCTGTTTTCAATAATCCAGCACTCTCCCCTGTTTTTAATACTCCAGCACCCTCCTGTTTTTAATTCTCCAGCAGCCTCCCATGTTTAATACTCCAGCACCCTCCCTCGTTTTCAATATTCCAGCTCCCCTGTTTTCAATAATCCATCACCCTCCCCCGTTTTCAATACTCTAGCATCCTCCCCTGCTTTCAATTCTCCAGTACCCTCCCCTGTTTTTAATACTCCAGTACCCTCTCATTTTCAATTCTCCAGCACCCATCCCTGTTTTCAATACTCCAGCACCCTCCCCTGTTTACAATTCTCCAGCACCCTCCTCTGTTTTCAATAGTCCAGTAGTCTACCCTGTTTTCAAAACTCCAGCACTCTCCCCTGTTAATACTCTAGCGCCCTCCCCAGTTTTCAATACTCCATCACCATCCCCTGTTTTCAAAACTCCAGGACCCTCCCGTTTTCAATATTCCAGCACCCAGCCCTGCTTTCAATTCTACAGCACCCAGCCCTGCTTTCAATTTTACAGCACCCTCCAATTTTCAATACTCCAGCATCGATCCCTGTTTGCAATACTCCAGCATCGATCCCTGTTTGCAATACTCCAGCACCCTCCCATTTTCAATATTCCAACACCCTCCCCTGTTTTTAATACTCCATCACCCTCCCCCATTTTCAATACTCCAGCACCCTCCCATGTTCAATATTCCAACACCCTCCCCTGTTTTTAATACTTCATCACCCTCCCCCATTTTCAATACTCCAGGACCCTTCCCTATTTTTAAATCTCCAGCTCCCTTCCCTGTTTTCAATATTCCAACCTCCTTCCTGTTTTCAATTCTCTAGCACCCTCCCATTTTCAATGCTTCAGCACCCTACCCTGTTTTATATAATTCAGCTCCCTCCCCTGCTTTCAATACAACAGCACCCATCCCAGTTTTCAATACACCAGCACCCATCCCTGTTTTCAATACACCAGCACCCGGCCCTGTTTTCAATACTCCAGAACCCAGCCCTGCTTTCAATTCTCCAGAACCCAGCCCTGCTTTCAATTCTCCATAACCCAGCCCTGCTTTCAATACTCCAGAACCCAGCCCTGCTTTCAAATCTCCAGCACCCTCCCCTGTTTTCAATAAAACCCTCCTATGTTTTCAATACTCCAGCACCCTCCCGTTTTCAATATTCCAGTTCCTTCCCCTGTTTTCAATTCTGTAGCATCCTCCCATTGTCAATTATCCAGTACCCTCCCCTGTTTTCAATATTCCAGCACCATCCCGTTTTCAATACTCAAGCACCATCCCGTTTTCAATACTCAAGCACCCTTCCCTGTTTTCAATATTCCAGCACCCTCCCCGTTTTCAATATTCCAGCACCCTCCCCCTGTTTTCAATAATCCAGTACTCTCCCCCATTTTCAATTATGTAGCATCCTCCCCCGTTTTCCATAATCCAGCTCCCTTCCCTGTTTTCAATATTCCAGCATCCCCCTGTTTTCAAATCTCCAGCACCCTCCCATTTTCAATACTCTAGCATCCTCCCCTGCTTTCAATACTCCAGTAGCCTCTCGTTTTCAATACTCTAGCACCCTCCCCTGCTTTTAATACTCCAGTAGCCTGTCGTTTTCAATTCTCCAGCACCCATCCCTGTTTTCAATATTTCAGCACCATCCCGTTTTCAATACTCCAGTGCTCTCCCTTGTTTTCAATACTCCAGTGCTCTCCCTTGTTTTCAATACTCCAGTGCTCTCCCTTGTTTTCAATACTCCAGTGCTCTCCCTTGTTTTCAATACTCCAGTGCTCTCCCTTGTTTTCAATACTCCAGTGCTCTCCCTTGTTTTCAATACTCCAGTGCTCTCCCTTGTTTTCAATACTCCAGTGCTCTCCCTTGTTTTCAATACTCCAGTGCTCTCCCTTGTTTTCAATACTCCAGTGCTCTCCCTTGTTTTCAATACTCCAGTGCTCTCCCTTGTTTTCAATACTCCAGTGCTCTCCCTTGTTTTCAATACTTTTCTAAAATGTTTTATACGATTGGGAGGGATCTTAGACCATTCCTCCATACAGAATCCTTCCAGATGCTTGATAACCTTCGTCTGTTCTTATGGATTCAATTAACAATTTCTTTGTTGATTTTGATTAGTGTATTGGGGTCTTTGTCTTGCTGGAAGACCCACTTTCGGCCAAGTGTCAGCCTCCTGGTAGAGGCAACCAGGCTTTTGACTAAAACGTCCCTGTACTGGGTAAAGTCCATGACAGGCTCCAGGACCAGTGGAAGAAACTAGCTCCGTGACAACATAATATTCACTAACCGTAGGGATGAGAGACATTTCTGCATATGCTTCTTGTTTTTCAATGCTAACCCAACCACTGGTGTGCCTGGCCAATAGCTTTATTTTTAATTTGACCGTAGCACCGCCTGAAGTTTGATAAACAGCATTGTTACTTAGAATGGAACCGGTGCTATGATCTGATGACATGAAAATAGAGCTCTTTGCCCCCCCCCCCCCCCCAATAGAAGAAAGAGATGGAGGTGTTGCGGGGGTACCTGTCCCTTCATCAGTCAGGGGACAACCTCACTCTGAAGTGGACCCCTAACCAGCTCATCAACGGCACCCTGGGGGACTGTGACCTGGAGAAGAGGTAGGTTCAGCTCTGCAGGACATAAACACGAAGTACATAGAAACATATTGTGAGGTGGTAGACCCTCCATTTTAACTGGTCTGTGACCCACTGAACACATTTCCCGGTCAGAGAGTTAAAGGGGAATGGAAACACTTTAGGAAGTAAATCTATGTACAGTTACAATTAGCTGGCGTTCTAAATCATTCCCCTTTAAGACAACCTCACCATTTCAATTTAAAAAAAAATCTATTTAACCTTTATTTAACTAGGCAAGTCAGTGAAGAACAAATTCTTATTTACAATGAAAGCCTACCCAGGAAGAGTTGGTTTAACAGCCTTGTTCAGCAGCAGAGCGACAGATTTTTTTTAACCTTGTCAGCTCTGAGATTTGATCCAGCAACATTTTCCGTTGAC
>NC_034188.2:87846827-87876827 GCF_002021735.2 Oncorhynchus kisutch | reverse complement strand
ACGTGCAGCGTGATCTGGGTTCCACGTCTTTATTTAGTGAAACACACAAAACAATAACGAAACCATGACGACAATGGAGTGCTGACATTCAACTACCCATAAACAATATCCCACAAAACACAGTTGGAACAAAGCTACCTAAATTTGATCCCCAATTAGAGACGACGATTACCAGCTGCCTCTAATTGGGAATCATACAAAATCACCAACATAGAAAAATAAAACTAGAACCCCCACATAGAAATAATAAACTAGACTAAACCCCCAGTCACGCCCTGACCTACTCTACCATAGAAAATAAGGGCTCTCTATGGTCAGGATGTGACAGTCCCAAATGGCTGGGACTATTCTATTCCCTATGTAGTGCACTACTTTTGACCAGAGCCCTCAAAAGTAGTGCACTTTCAAAAAGGGTACCATTTCGGATGCATCCATATTCACGTGCTTGTTGTATATACATTGTGTATAATGTGTCGCCCCCTAACAACTACCAGTACACCCTGGATCAAGCTCTTACCCATGTCCAAATGGATTTGAGTTATTGTTTGATTAGTTTACCTTTTCATAAAATGTAATAATTTAATTCACTCACTTTTCTCTCTCTTTCTCTCTCTCTCTCCCTCTCTCTCTCCCTCTCTCTCTCTCTCTCTCTTTCTCTCTCTCTCTCTCCCTCTCTCTCCTCTCTCTCTCTCTTAGTATCTATTGGGACTATGCGTTGACCGTGCCTTTGCGACAGGTTGTGTGCATTCACTGTCACCAGCGACGTGAGTCACAACACACACACACACACACACACACACACACACACACACACACACACACACACACACACACATACATACACACAGACTATTACAGTCTATCTGGGTTGGAGGGGTCCTCAATGGCGCCCTATCCCCTACGTAGTGGCTATTTAACCAGGAACAGGGTGCTATTTAACCAGGAACAGGGTGCTATTTAACCAGGGCTCCATAGGGAACAGGGTGCTATTTAACCAGGGCCCAATAGGGAACAGGGTGCTATTTAACCAGGGCCCCATAGGGAACAGGGTGCTATTTAACCAGGGCCCAATAGGGAACAGGGTGCTATTTAACCAGGGCCCCATAGGGAACAGGGTGCTATTTAACCAGGGCCCAATAGGGAACAGGGTGCTATTTAACCAGGGCCCAATAGGGAACAGGGTGCTATTTAACCAGGGCCCCATAGGGAACAGGGTGCTATTTAACCAGGGCCCAATAGGGAACAGGGTGCTATTTAACCAGGGCCCAATAGGGAACAGGGTGCTATTTAACCAGGGCTCCATAGGGAACAGGGTGCTATTTAACCAGGGCCCCATAGGGAACAGGGTGCTATTTAACCAGGGCTCCATAGGGAACAGGATGCTATTTGACCAGGGCCCCATTGGGAATATAATGCTATTTAACCAGGGCCCCATTGGGAATATAATGCTATTTAACCAGGGCCCCATTGGGAATATAATGCTATTTAACCAGGGCTCCATAGGGAACAGGGTGCTATTTAACCAGGGCCCCAAAGGGAACAGGGTGCTATTTAACCAGAGCCCCATAGTGAACAGGGTGCTATTTGGGATGCTACCATTGGAGGGCTGTGTGTTTTATGACTGTGTCCATTAAGCTATTCATTTCCTGGTTGCGGTTATTAAGTAAGTGAGGGTTTAACAGGTCTGGGTGGAGGGCAGGAGGATATAGCTGCTCACTTCGCCTCATTTATCTTAGCGACTCCCACCCTTTCACCCGCCCCCATTACCGCTCGTCTCAATGTCTGTCTCTCTTTTCACACCCTTTCTTTCCATATCTACCTCTCTCTCTCTCTCTTTCCAACCTCCCCCTCTTTCTACCTCTCTCTACCTCCTACTTCTGTCTCCCCCTCCCTCTCTCCCCCAATAGCTGACTGTGGTGGGACGTTGGTGCTGGTTAATCAGGATGGTATCCAGCGCCCCCCCCTCCACTTCCCTCCCGGCGGCCACCTTTTGGCCTTTCTGTCCTGCCTGGAGACGGGCCTGCTTCCCCGCGGTCAGCTGGAGCCTCCACTCTGGAGCCAGAGAGGCAAGGTGTGTGCTATTAACCACTGGCCTCAGAACAGATCTAGTACAATATCATATAAACAGAGAGGTAAGGTAAGTAGTGGTGTTGTAAGAACTGACCCCAGAACAGATACAACACCACCCTGGTCACAGAGAGGTAAAGGGCCATAATAATATTTACAATTGACATTTTAGCAGACGCTATTATTAGTGTTAAGTGCTATGCTCAAGGGCACATCGCCAGATTTTTCACCTAGTCGGCTCGGGGGTTCGAACCAGCAACTTTTTGGTTACTGACCCAACCCTCTTAACAGCTAGGCTGCCTGCCACTCTATAATAATAATACACAGTACCAGTCAAAAGGTTTGGATACACCTACTCATTCAAGGGTTTTTCTTTATTTTTACTATTTTCTACACTGTAGAATAATAGTGAAGACATCAAAACTATGAAATAACACATGTGGAATCATGTAGTAACCAAATCAAAATATATAGTTTTTTTATATTTGAGATTCTTCAAAGTAGCCACCCTTTTGCATTGATGACAGCTTTGCACACTCTTGGCATTCTCTCAACCAGATTCACCTGGAATGCTTTTCCAACAGTCTTGATGGAGTTCCCACATATGCTGAGCACTTGTTGGCTACTTTTCCTTCACTCTGCAGTCCAACTCATCCCAAACCATCTCAATTGGGTTGAGGTCAGGTGATTGTGGAGGCCAGGTCATCTGATGCAACACTCAATCACTCTCTTTTTTGGTCAAATAGCCCTTACACAGCCTGGAGGTGTGTTGGGTCATTGTCCTGTTGAAAAACAAATGATAGTGGGACTAAGTGTAAACCAGATGGGATGGCGTATCGCTGCGGAATGCTGTTGTAGCCATGCTGGTTAAGTGTGCCTTGAATTCTAAATAAATCACTGACAGTGTCACCAGCAAAGCACCTCCACACCATCACACATCCTCCTCCATGCTTCACGGAGGGAACCACACATGCAGAGATCATCTTATCACCTACTCTGCGTCTCACAAAGACATGGCGGTTGGAACCAAAAATCTCAAATTTGGACCCATCAGACCAAAGGACAGATTTCCACCGATCTAATGTCCATTGCTCGTGTTTCTTGGTCCAAGCAAGTCTCTTCTTCTTATTTGTGTCCTTCAGTAGTGGTTTCTTTGTAGCAATTCAACCATGATGAGCCTGATTCACACAGTCTACTCTGAACAGTTGATGTTGAGATGTGTCTGTTACTTGAACTCTGTGACCCATTTATTTGGTCTGCAATTTCTGAGTTTGGTAACTCTAATGAACTTATCCTCTGCAGCAGAGGTATCTCTAGGTCTTCCTGTGGCGGTCCTCATGAGAGCCAGTTTCATCATAGCGTTTGATGGTTTTTGCAACTGAACTTGAAGAAACTTTCAAAGTTCTTGAGATGTTCTGTATTGACTGACCTTCATGTCTTAAAGTAATGATGGACTGTCGTTTCTCTTTGCTTATTTGAGCTGTTCTTGCCATAATATGGTCTTGGTCTTTTACAAAATAGGACTATCTGCTGTGTACCACCCCTACTTTGTCACAACACATCTGGCTCAAATAATTAAGAAGGAAATTAATTACACAAATTAACTTTTAACAAGACACACCTGTTAATTGAAATGCATTCCAGGTGACTCCCTCGTGAAGCTGGTTGAGAGAATGCCAAGAGTGTGCAAAGCTGTCATCAAGGCAAAGGGTGGCATCTTTGAAGTAATCTTTTGGTTACTACATGACTCCATATGTGTTATTTCATAGTTTTGATGTCTTCACTATTATTCTACAATGTAGAAACTAGTCCAAATAAAGAACAACCCTTGAATGAGTAGGTGTGTAGGTCCAAAGCGACTTACAGTCAGTCATGTTGCGTACACGATACGTAGGGGAATCAAATTCACTACCTTTCTAACTGAGCTACCAGAACAACAGAACCGTAACTACAACAATCAACTATACTATACTGTAAACTATAAATTGTTGCTGAATCCCGTGACAGTGTAAAGCATGTGTGTGTGTGAGCATGAGCGTGTGTGTGTTTGTATGTGTGTGTGCGTGTGTGTGTGTTTGTATGTGTGTGTGTGTTTGTATGTGTGCGTGTGTGTTTGTGTGTGTGTGTGTGTGTGTTTGTATGTGTGTGTGTGTGTGTGTGTTTGTGTGTGTGTGCGTGTGTGTTTGTATGTGTGTGTGTGTGTGTGTTTGTATGTGTGTGTGTGTTTGTATGTGTGTGTGTGTTTGTATGTGTGTGTGTGTGTGTTTGTATGTGTGTGTGTGTGTGTGTGTTTGTGTGTGTGTGTGTGTGTTTGTATGTGTGTGTGTGTGTGTGTGTGTGTGTGTGTGTGTGTGTGTGTGTGTGTGTGTGTGTGTGTGTGTGTGTGTGTGTGTGTGTGTGTGTGTGTGTGTGTGTGTGTGTGTGTGTGTGTGTGTGTGCATTTATCTGTGTGTGTCTGTGTTTGCGTACGTGCATGCGCCTATATATGTGCGTGTGTACATGTGCGTGTGTGCATGTGTGTGTGTGTGTGTTTATTCCAGGGTAAGGTGTTTCCTAAGCTAAGGAAGAGGACCAGCACTGCCAGGCTGGTAGATCAGGAGGGAGAGGAGCAGACTGCCAGGCTAGTAGATCAGGAGGGAGAGGAGCAGACTGCCAGGCTGGTAGATCAGGAGGGAGAGGAACAGACAGCAGCTGACTATGTGTTCCGCATTGTCTACCCTGGACGCCACCACGACTCTAGTGAGTGATCCCCTCCACCCAACACACACACACACATACACGAAAATGCACCCACACCATCCTTGGACATGCATGATAGACTTCACTGTAAAAGTTCTTCTTGTCCTCTCTGTCTGCTGTTGAGTGCGTCTCTTTGCATCTATGTTTATGTTTAGCAAACAGTAGGTATCGTTACGCAGCGAGAGAATGGACAGAGAGTTACAGGAGCTATCTATCCTGAGCGTTCTGGATGTTTGAATTCACTATTTCCTTTGGTTTGTATGTCTGTCTGCTGTAAACTGCAGAGACTGCAAGCGGTAGAGGCTGTACACGGCAGAGGCTGTACACGGCAGAGGCTGTAGACGGTAGAGGCTGTAGACGGTAGAGGCTGTAGACGGTAGAGGCTGTAGACGGTAGAGGCTGTAGATGGTAGAGGCTGTAAACGGTAGAGGCTGTACACGGTAGAGGCTGTACACGGTAGAGGCTGTAGACGGTAGATGCTGTAGACGGCAGAGGCTGTAGACGGCAGAGGCTGTAGACGGCGGAGACTGTAAATGGTGGAGGCTATAAACGGTAGAGACTGTAAACGGTAGAGGCTGTAAACGGTAGAGGCTGTAGACGGTAGAGGCTGTAGACGGTAGAGGCTGTAGACGGTAGAGTCTGTAGACGGTAGAGGCTGTAGACGGTAGAGTCTGTAGAAGGTAGAGGCTGTAGAAGGTAGAGGCTGTAGAAGGTAGAGGCTGTAGACGGTAGAGGCTGTAGACGGTAGAGGCTGTAAACGGTAGAGACTGTAAACGGTAGAGGCTGTAAACGGTAGAGGCTGTAGACGGTAGAGACGGTAGACGGTAGAGACGGTAGAAGGTAGAGGCTGTAGAAGGTAGAGGCTGTAGAAGGTAGAGACTGTAGAAGTTAGAGGCTGTAGAAGGTAGAGGCTGTAGAAGGTAGAGGCTGTAGACGGTAGAGACTGTACACGGTAGAGACTGTAAACAGTAGAGACGGTAAACGGTATAGGCTGTAGAAGGTAGAGGCTGTAGAAGGTGGAGGCTGTAAATGGTGGAGGCTGTAAACGGTAGAGACTGTAAACAGTAGAGGCTGTAAACGGTAGAGGATGTAAATGGTAGAGGATGTAAGGATCCCTCCAGACCTATAGGTGGCGCTGTTCTGTATGTATAACACTGTTCCCTGTGTGTTCTATCCATGGACATTAAAACCAGTAGATGGTGATAGCGCTGACGTCATCCAGGTATTCCTATGGAAAACTCCAGATGGTGCATGAAGCCAGAAGTACTGAATGGCACCAGAAAAATCGCTAAGGATCATGGTCGATGTAGTCGTTTTCATCCTGCCTGAGAGAGTCAACCTTAATGACTATGGATCTTCCTCGTAGCCTGCCGGCCCGTGATTGGTCTGTGTCAGCACATGGTCCTGTGATTGGTCTGTGTCAGCACGTGGTCCTGTGATTGGTCTGTGTCAGCACGTGGTCCTGTGTGACGACAAATGTAGTAGTCAGAATGGATCATTATTTAATGAAATATCTCAATTTGTAGCAAAAACTGTAAAATAATTAAATGTGGGGATTGAACTTCATCATAATAAACGTTCTGCCGATCGTAATTTACATAGGCTTTCTAGGGCAGACTTTACACAGTAACCGACCAGCAGAACTCGTGAACACACTCCAGACCGTACACTGGGGGGCATCGCCTGGTATATAGCAGTGACTGTAAACTACCACCACACCACCAGGCCTATAGATGGCGCTGTGCTGTATGTTTAACTGTGATATCTGTGTGTATTATTACCTGGTTATATAGCAGTGACTATAAACTACCACCACACCACGGGCAGCCGTGCTCCCTCGCTGGATGATGATGAAGAGGAAGAGGACAGACTCCAGGCTATGATCTCAATGATGTGTTGGCGGAACCTCACAGATCCTAATGTCATGAAAGGTTTTTATCCATCACCTGACCCCCCCCCCCCCCCCCCCCCCCCGGTCCATCCCTCCCCCATCCTACCCAGCATGCACCCCGTAACTCGAATTAAAAAAAACCTCTCCTTTAAACCCCTGTTGTGTGTCTTTGTCCCCATGGCTTATCCCAACAGTGCAGAGTAGGTAGAATATGGTTGGAGAGCGGTTGAGTTTCCTCTTGCTCTTTGATACAACGACAAAACCATTCCTTTTGGTGTAAATTAATTTACAGTCACTGTCAGACGTAGAAATATTGTTTTTTGGGGGGGTAGGGCTTTGCAGGAAGAAACTTTAGCTTTGCAGGCAGAAACTAAACACACGTAATGGGTTTATAACAGCTTTTATAGGGACTCATAATAGACTGATAATGTGTTATAATAGTGACCTGACTGCACTGCTTCATAACAACAGGATGTTAGCTGCGTTACCATGGTGAGAACTACATCTAGGTCAAGTGGCACGTCCCTGTGTGCAGAAGAGATAGAGGGGAAGAGATAGAGGTACTGTGTAAAGAGAGAGCGATATAGGGAGGGAGAGAGAGGGAGAGTGAAAGAGGGAGAGAGTGAAAGAGGGAGAGAGTGAAAGAGAGAGCAAGTGAAAGAGAGGTAGAGAGAGAGAGGTAGAGAGAGAGTTAGAGAGAGAGAGAGGTAGAGAGAGAGTTAGAGAGAGAGAGGTAGAGAGAGAGAGGTAGAGAGAGAGAGATAGGTAGAGAGAGAGAGAGAAAGAGAGAGGTAGAGAGAGAGAGAGAGAGAGAGGGGTAGAGAGAGAGCGAAAGAGGGAGAGAGTGAAAGAGGGAGAGAGTGAAAGAGAGAGCGAGTGAAAGAGGTAGAGAGAGAGGGAGAGAGTGAAAGAGAGAGCGAGTGAAAGAGGTAGAGAGAGAGAGGTAGAGAGAGAGTTAGAGAGAGAGAGAGAGGTAGAGAGAGAGAGGTAGAGAGAGAGAGGTAGAGAGAGAGAGAGGTAGAGAGAGAGAGAGGTAGAGAGAGAGCGAGAGAGTGAAAGAGGGAGAGAGTGAAAGAGAGAGCGAGTGAAAGAGAGGTAGAGAGAGAGAGAGAGTTAGAGAGAGAGAGAGGTAGAGAGAGAGAGAGAGAAAGGTAGAGAGAGAGAGAGAGAGGTAGAGAGAGAGAGAGAGAGGTAGAGAGAGAGAGAGGTAGAGAGAGAGAGAGAGAAAGGTAGAGAGAGAGAGAGAGAGGGGTAGAGAGAGAGAGAGGTAGAGAGAGAGAGAGAGGTAGAGGTAGAGAGAGAGAGAGGTAGAGAGAGAGAGAGAGAGAGAGAGAGGTAGAGAGAGAGAGAGAGAGGTAGAGAGAGAGAGAGGGGTAGAGAGAGAGAGAGAGACATAAAGCCAGTCTAATGTAACCGATTCACACTGTAGCCTAGCATTACCTGACCCCCACCTTTATTTACCATGTAGGAACCTTGAAACAAAAGGCTGCTTGTACTGCTGTAGATCAGAACATAGAAATAGAATCTGTAGATCAGAACATAGAAATAGAATCTGTAGATCAGAACATAGAAATAGAATCTGTAGATCAGAACATAGAAATAGAATCTGTAGATCAGAACATAGAAATAGAATCTGTAGATCAGAACATAGAAATAGAATATGTAGATCAGAACATAGAAATAGAATCTGTAGATCAGAACATAGAAATAGAATCTGTAGATCAGACCATAGAAAAAGAATCTGTAGATCAGATCATAGAAATATAATCTGTAGATCAGACCATAGAAATAGAAAGGGCCTCCCCATTTAATGGCTCTGAGACCCTTCTACTGGTTGTATTTCTTTTTGTCAAACTGACAGCAATATGTATAATATCTGTGGCTCAGTGCTCTACCAGCTGAGCCACAGAGGACTGGTGACTGACTGGCCACTGGTTTCAATAGTGTTTTCTCATTTTCAGAATGTGGTTTAAGATACTGTAGCCTCTTCTCTTTCTCTCAGTTTGCTGTAATATGGACCTCTAGTCACCTTGGTGACCCTGTAATGTTAGCAGCTTGCAGATACATCTCAGATGACTGTCCTCCCTCCCTGGTCCCTTTAGAGACTGTTATCTCAGATGACTGTCCTCTCTCACTAGTCCCTTTAGAGACTGTTATCTCAGATGACTGTCCTCCCTCCCTGGTCCCTTTAGAGGCTGTTATCTCAGATGACTGTCCTCCCTCCCTGGTCCCTTTAGAGTATGTTATCTCAGATGACTGTCCTCCCTCCCTGGTCCCTTTAGAGCCTGTTATCTCAGATGACTGTCCTCCCTGGTCCCTTTAGAGACTGTTATCTCAGATGGCTGTCCTCCCTCCCTGGTCCCTTTAGAGACTGTTATCTCTGATGACTGTCCTCTCTCACTAGTCCCTTTAGAGTATGTTATCTCAGATGACTGTCCTCCCTCCCTGGTCCCTTTAGAGCCTGTTATCTCAGATGACTGTCCTCCCTCCCTGGTCCCTTTAGAGTATGTTATCTCTGATGACTGTCCTCCCTCCCTGGTCCCTTTAGAGACTGTTATCTCTGATGACTGTCCTCTCTCACTAGTCCCTTTAGAGACTGTTATCTCTGATGACTGTCCTCCCTCCCTGGTCCCTTTAGAGCCTGTTATCTCTGATGACTGTCCTCCCTGGTCCCTTTAGAGACTGTTATCTCTGATGACTGTCCTCTCTCACTAGTCCCTTTAGAGTATGTTATCTCAGATGACTGTCCTCCCTCCCTGGTCCCTTTAGAGACTGTTATCTCTGATGACTGTCCTCCCTCCCTGGTCCCTTTAGAGACTGTTATCTCAGATGGCTGTCCTCCCTCCCTGGTCCCTTTAGAGACTGTTATCTCAGATGACTGTCCTCCCTCCCACCCTAGTCCCTTTAGAGACGGTTATCTCAGATGACTGTCTTCCCTTCCTGGTCCCTTTAGAGACTGTTATCTCAGATGACTGTCCTCCCTCCCTGGTCCCTTTAGAGACTGCTATCTCAGATGACTGTCCTCCCTTCCTGGTCCCTTTAGAGACTGTTATCTCAGATGACTGTCCTCCCTCCCTGGTCCATTTAGAGACTGCTATCTCAGATGACTGTCCTCCCTCCCTGGTCCCTTTAGAGACTGTTATCTCTTATGACTGTCCTCCCTCCCTCACTAGTCCCTTTAGAGACTGTTATCTCTGATGACCGTCCTCCCTCCCTGGTCCCTTTAGAGACTGTTATCTCTGATGACTGTCCTCACTCCCTGGTCCCTTTAGAGACTGTTATCTCTGATGACTGACCTCCCTCCCTGGTTCCTTTAGAGACTGTTATCTCTGATGACTGTCCTCCCTCCCTGGTCCCTTTAGAGACTGTTATCTCAGATGGCTGTCCTCCCTCCCTGGTCCCTTTAGAGACTGTTATCTCTGATGACTGTCCTCTCTCACTAGTCCCTTTAGAGTATGTTATCTCAGATGACTGTCCTCCCTCCCTGGTCCCTTTAGAGCCTGTTATCTCAGATGACTGTCCTCCCCATCCCTGGTCCCTTTAGAGTATGTTATCTCTGATGACTGTCCTCCCTCCCTGGTCCCTTTAGAGACTGTTATCTCTGATGACTGTCCTCTCTCACTAGTCCCTTTAGAGACTGTTATCTCTGATGACTGTCCTCCCTCCCTGGTCCCTTTAGAGCCTGTTATCTCTGATGACTGTCCTCCCTGGTCCCTTTAGAGACTGTTATCTCTGATGACTGTCCTCTCTCACTAGTCCCTTTAGAGTATGTTATCTCAGATGACTGTCCTCCCTCCCTGGTCCCTTTAGAGACTGTTATCTCTGATGACTGTCCTCCCTCCCTGGTCCCTTTAGAGACTGTTATCTCAGATGGCTGTCCTCCCTCCCTGGTCCCTTTAGAGACTGTTATCTCAGATGACTGTCCTCCCTCCCACCCTAGTCCCTTTAGAGACGGTTATCTCAGATGACTGTCTTCCCTTCCTGGTCCCTTTAGAGACTGTTATCTCAGATGACTGTCCTCCCTCCCTGGTCCCTTTAGAGACTGCTATCTCAGATGACTGTCCTCCCTTCCTGGTCCCTTTAGAGACTGTTATCTCAGATGACTGTCCTCCCTCCCTGGTCCATTTAGAGACTGCTATCTCAGATGACTGTCCTCCCTCCCTGGTCCCTTTAGAGACTGTTATCTCTTATGACTGTCCTCCCTCCCTCACTAGTCCCTTTAGAGACTGTTATCTCTGATGACCGTCCTCCCTCCCTGGTCCCTTTAGAGACTGTTATCTCTGATGACTGTCCTCACTCCCTGGTCCCTTTAGAGACTGTTATCTCTGATGACTGACCTCCCTCCCTGGTTCCTTTAGAGACTGTTATCTCTGATGACTGTCCTCCCTCCCTAGTCCCTTTAGAGACTGTTATCTCTGATGACTGTCCTCCCTCCCTAGTCCCTTTAGAGTATGTTATCTCTGATTACTGTCCTCCCTCACTAGTCCCTTTAGAGACTGTTATCTCTGATGACTGTCCTCCCTCCCTGGTCCCTTTAGAGACTGTTATCTCTGAGGACTGTCCTCCCTCCCTGGTCCTTTTAGAGACTGTTATCTCTGATGACTGACCTCCCTCCCTGGTTCCTTTAGAGACTGTTATCTCTGATGACTGTCCTCCCTCCCTAGTCCCTTTAGAGACTGTTATCTCTGATGACTGTCCTCCCTCCCTAGTCCCTTTAGAGTATGTTATCTCTGATTACTGTCCTCACTCCCTAGTCCTTTTAGAGACTGTTATCTCTGATGACTGTCCTCCCTCCCTGGTCCCTTTAGAGACTGTTATCTCTGATGATTGTCCTTTCTCCCTAGTCCCTTTAGAGACTGTTATCTCTGATGACTGTCCTCTCTCACTAGTCCCTTTAGAGTATGTTATCTCTGATGACTGTCCTCACTCCCTAGTCCTTTTAGAGACTGTTACTCGGATGACTGTCCTCCCTCCCTGGTCCCTTTAGAGACTGTTTTCTGATATTCCCAACTACTGTGGTCCTCTCCTCTCAGTAGAGCAGTACCATGTTATTCCCAGTCACTGTGGTCCTCTCCTCTCAGTAGAGCAGTACCATGTTATTCCCAGTCACTGTGGTCCTCTCCTCTCAGTAGAGCAGTACCATGTTATTCCCAGTCACTGTGGTCCTCTCCTCTCAGTAGAGCAGTACCATGTTATTCCCAGTCACTGTGGTCCTCTCCTCTCCTCTCAGTAGAGCAGTACCATGTTATTCCCAGTCACTGTGGTCCTCTCCTCTCCTCTCAGTAGAGCAGTACCATGTTATTCCCAGTCACTGTGGTCCTCTCCTCTCAGTAGAGCAGTACCATGTTATTCCCAGTCACTGTGGTCCTCTCCTCTCAGTAGAGCAGTACCATGTTATTCCCAGTCACTGTGGTCCTCTCCTCTCAGTGGAGCAGTACCATGTTATTCCCAGTCACTGTGGTCCTCTCCTCTCAGTAGAGCAGTACCATGTTATTCCCAGTCACTGTGGTCCTCTCCTCTCAGTAGAGCAGTACCATGTTATTCCCAGTCACTGTGGTCCTCTCCTCTCAGTAGAGCAGTACCATGTTATTCCCAGTCCCTGTGGTCCTCTCCTCTCCTCTCAGTAGAGCAGTACCATGTTATTCCCAGTCCCTGTGGTCCTCTCCTCTCCTCTCAGTAGAGCAGTACCATGTTATTCCCAGTCACTGTGGTCCTCTCCTCTCAGTAGAGCATTACCATGTTATTCCCAGTCCCTGTGGTCCTCTCCTCTCCTCTCAGTAGAGCAGTACCATGTTATTCCCAGTCACTGTGGTCCTCTCCTCTCAGTAGAGCAGTACCATGTTATTCCCAGTCCCTGTGGTCCTCTCCTCTCCTCTCCTCTCCTCTCAGTAGAGCAGTACCATGTTATTCCCAGTCACTGTGGTCCTCTCCTCTCAGTAGAGCAGTACCATGTTATTCCCAGTCACTGTGGTCCTCTCCTCTCAGTAGAGCAGTACCATGTTATTCCCAGTCACTGTGGTCCTCTCCTCTCAGTAGAGCAGTACCATGTTATTCCCAGTCACTGTGGTCCTCTCCTCTCAGTAGAGCAGTACCATGTTATTCCCAGTCCCTGTGGTCCTCTCCTCTCCTCTCCTCTCCTCTCCTCTCCTCTCAGTAGAGCAGTACCATGTTATTCCCAGTCCCTGTGGTCCTCTCCTCTCCTCTCAGTAGAGCAGTACCATGTTATTCCAGTCACTGTGGTCCTCTCCTCTCAGTAGAGCAGTACCATGTTATTCCCAGTCCCTGTGGTCCTCTCCTCTCCTCTCAGTAGAGCAGTACCATGTTATTCCCAGTCACTGTGGTCCTCTCCTCTCAGTAGAGCAGTACCATGTTATTCCCAGTCCCTGTGGTCCTCTCCTCTCCTCTCAGTAGAGCAGTACCATGTTATTCCCAGTCACTGTGGTCCTCTCCTCTCAGTAGAGCAGTACCATGTTATTCCCAGTCCCTGTGGTCCTCTCCTCTCCTCTCAGTAGAGCAGTACCATGTTATTCCGAGTCACTGTGGTCCTCTCCTCTCAGTAGAGCAGTACCATGTTATTCCCAGTCACTGTGGTCCTCTCCTCTCAGTAGAGCAGTACCATGTTATTCCCAGTCACTGTGGTCCTCTCCTCTCCTCTCCTCTCAGTAGAGCAGTACCATGTTATTCCGAGTCACTGTGGTCCTCTCCTCTCAGTAGAGCAGTACCATGTTATTCCCAGTCACTGTGGTCCTCTCCTCTCAGTAGAGCAGTACCATGTTATTCCCAGTCCCTGTGGTCCTCTCCTCTCAGTAGAGCAGTACCATGTTATTCCCAGTCACTGTGGTCCTCTCCTCTCAGTAGAGCAGTACCATGTTATTCCCAGTCCCTGTGGTCCTCTCCTCTCCTCTCAGTAGAGCAGTACCATGTTATTCCCAGTCACTGTGGTCCTCTCCTCTCAGTAGAGCAGTACCATGTTATTCCCAGTCCCTGTGGTCCTCTCCTCTCCTCTCAGTAGAGCAGTACCATGTTATTCCCAGTCACTGTGGTCCTCTCCTCTCAGTAGAGCAGTACCATGTTATTCCCAGTCCCTGTGGTCCTCTCCTCTCCTCTCAGTAGAGCAGTACCATGTTATTCCCAGTCACTGTGGTCCTCTCCTCTCAGTAGAGCAGTACCATGTTATTCCCAGTCCCTGTGGTCCTCTCCTCTCCTCTCAGTAGAGCAGTACCATGTTATTCCGAGTCACTGTGGTCCTCTCCTCTCAGTAGAGCAGTACCATGTTATTCCCAGTCACTGTGGTCCTCTCCTCTCAGTAGAGCAGTACCATGTTATTCCCAGTCACTGTGGTCCTCTCCTCTCCTCTCCTCTCCTCTCAGTAGAGCAGTACCATGTTATTCCGAGTCACTGTGGTCCTCTCCTCTCAGTAGAGCAGTACCATGTTATTCCCAGTCACTGTGGTCCTCTCCTCTCAGTAGAGCAGTACCATGTTATTCCCAGTCCCTGTGGTCCTCTCCTCTCAGTAGAGCAGTACCATGTTATTCCCAGTCACTGTGGTCCTCTCCTCTCCTCTCAGTAGAGCAGTACCATGTTATTCCCAGTCACTGTGGTCCTCTCCTCTCAGTAGAGCAGTACCATGTTATTCCCAGTCACTGTGGTCCTCTCCTCTCCTCTCAGTAGAGCAGTACCATGTTATTCCCAGTCCCTGTGGTCCTCTTCTCTCAATAGAGCAGTACCATGTTATTCCCAGTCACTGTGGTCCTCTCCTCTCAGTAGAGCAGTACCATGTTATTCCCAGTCCCTGTGGTCCTCTCCTCTCAGTAGAGCAGTACCATGTTATTCCCAGTCCCTGTGGTCCTCTCCTCTCAGTAGAGCAGTACCATGTTATTCCCAGTCAATGTGGTCCTCTCCTCTCAGTAGAGCAGTACCATGTTATTCCCAGTCACTGTGGTCCTCTCCTCTCAGTAGAGCAGTACCATGTTATTCCCAGTCACTGTGGTCCTCTCCTCTCAGTAGAGCAGTACCATGTTATTCCCAGTCCCTGTGGTCCTCTCCTCTCAGTAGAGCAGTACCATGTTATTCCCAGTCACTGTGGTCCTCTCCTCTCAGTAGAGCAGTACCATGTTATTCCCAGTCACTGTGGTCCTCTCCTCTCAGTAGAGCAGTACCATGTTATTCCCAGTCACTGTGGTCCTCTCCTCTCCTCTCAGTAGAGCAGTACCATGTTATTCCCAGTCACTGTGGTCCTCTCCTCTCAGTAGAGCAGTACCATGTTATTCCCAGTCCCTGTGGTCCTCTCCTCTCAGTAGAGCAGTACCATGTTATTCCCAGTCACTGTGGTCCTCTCCTCTCAGTAGAGCAGTACCATGTTATTCCCAGTCACTGTGGTCCTCTCCTCTCCTCTCAGTAAAGCAGTACCATGTTATTCCCAGTCACTGTGGTCCTCTCCTCTCCTCTCAGTAGAGCAGTACCATGTTATTCCCAGTCACTGTGGTCCTCTCCTCTCAGTAGAGCAGTACCATGTTATTCCCAGTCACTGTGGTCCTCTCCTCTCCTCTCAGTAGAGCAGTACCATGTTATTCCCAGTCACTGTGGTCCTCTCCTCTCAGTAGAGCAGTACCATGTTATTCCCAGTCACTGTGGTCCTCTCCTCTCCTCTCAGTAGAGCAGTACCATGTTATTCCCAGTCACTGTGGTCCTCTCCTCTCAGTAGAGCAGTACCATGTTATTCCCAGTCACTGTGGTCCTCTCCTCTCCTCTCAGTAGAGCAGTACCATGTTATTCCCAGTCCCTGTGGTCCTCTCCTCTCAGTAGAGCAGTACCATGTTATTCCCAGTCCCTGTGGTCCTCTCCTCTCAGTAGAGCAGTACCATGTTATTCCCAGTCCCTGTGGTCCTCTCCTCTCAGTAGAGCAGTACCATGTTATTCCCAGTCCCTGTGGTCCTCTCCTCTCAGTAGAGCAGTACCATGTTATTCCCAGTCCCTGTGGTCCTCTCCTCTCAGTAGAGCAGTACCATGTTATTCCCAGTCACTGTGGTCCTCTCCTCTCAGTAGAGCAGTACCATGTTATTCCCAGTCACTGTGGTCCTCTCCTCTCAGTAGAGCAGTACCATGTTATTCCCAGTCACTGTGGTCCTCTCCTCTCAGTAGAGCAGTACCATGTTATTCCCAGTCCCTGTGGTCCTCTCCTCTCAGTAGAGCAGTACCATGTTATTCCCAGTCCCTGTGGTCCTCTCCTCTCCTCTCAGTAGAGCAGTACCATGTTATTCCCAGTCCCTGTGGTCCTCTCCTCTCCTCTCAGTAGAGCAGTACCATGTTATTCCCAGTCCCTGTGGTCCTCTCCTCTCAGTAGAGCAGTACCATGTTATTCCCAGTCCCTGTGGTCCTCTCCTCTCAGTAGAGCAGTACCATGTTATTCCCAGTCCCTGTGGTCCTCTCCTCTCAGTAGAGCAGTACCATGTTATTCCCAGTCCCTGTGGTCCTCTCCTCTCAGTAGAGCAGTACCATGTTATTCCCAGTCACTGTGGTCCTCTCCTCTCAGTAGAGCAGTACCATGTTATTCCCAGTCCCTGTGGTCCTCTCCTCTCAGTAGAGCAGTACCATGTTATTCCCAGTCCCTGTGGTCCTCTCCTCTCAGTAGAGCAGTACCATGTTATTCCCAGTCCCTGTGGTCCTCTCCTCTCCTCTCCTCTCAGTAGAGCAGTACCATGTTATTCCCAGTCCCTGTGGTCCTCTCCTCTCAGTAGAGCAGTACCATGTTATTCCCAGTCCCTGTGGTCCTCTCCTCTCAGTAGAGCAGTACCATGTTATTCCCAGTCCCTGTGGTCCTCTCCTCTCCTCTCCTCTCAGTAGAGCAGTACCATGTTATTCCCAGTCCCTGTGGTCCTCTCCTCTCCTCTCCTCTCAGTAGAGCAGTACCATGTTATTCCCAGTCCCTGTGGTCCTCTCCTCTCAGTAGAGCAGTACCATGTTATTCCCAGTCCCTGTGGTCCTCTCCTCTCAGTAGAGCAGTACCATGTTATTCCCAGTCCCTGTGGTCCTCTCCTCTCAGTAGAGCAGTACCATGTTATTCCCAGTCCCTGTGGTCCTCTCCTCTCCTCTCAGTAGAGCAGTACCATGTTATTCCCAGTCCCTGTGGTCCTCTCCTCTCCTCTCAGTAGAGCAGTACCATGTTATTCCCAGTCCCTGTGGTCCTCTCCTCTCAGTAGAGCAGTACCATGTTATTCCCAGTCCCTGTGGTCCTCTCCTCTCAGTAGAGCAGTACCATGTTATTCCCAGTCCCTGTGGTCCTCTCCTCTCAGTAGAGCAGTACCATGTTATTCCCAGTCCCTGTGGTCCTCTCCTCTCAGTAGAGCAGTACCATGTTATTCCCAGTCCCTGTGGTCCTCCTCTCAGTAGAGCAGTACCATGTTATTCCCAGTCCCTGTGGTCCTCTCCTCTCAGTAGAGCAGTACCATGTTATTCCCAGTCCCTGTGGTCCTCTCCTCTCAGTAGAGCAGTACCATGTTATTCCCAGTCCCTGTGGTCCTCTCCTCTCAGTAGAGCAGTACCATGTTATTCCCAGTCCCTGTGGTCCTCTCCTCTCAGTAGAGCAGTACCATGTTATTCCCAGTCCCTGTGGTCCTCTCCTCTCCTCTCAGTAGAGCAGTACCATGTTATTCCCAGTCCCTGTGGTCCTCTCCTCTCAGTAGAGCAGTACCATGTTATTCCCAGTCCCTGTGGTCCTCTCCTCTCCTCTCAGTAGAGCAGTACCATGTTATTCCCAGTCCCTGTGGTCCTCTCCTCTCAGTAGAGCAGTACCATGTTATTCCCAGTCCCTGTGGTCCTCTCCTCTCCTCTCAGTAGAGCAGTACCATGTTATTCCCAGTCCCTGTGGTCCTCTCCTCTCAGTAGAGCAGTACCATGTTATTCCCAGTCCCTGTGGTCCTCTCCTCTCCTCTCAGTAGAGCAGTACCATGTTATTCCCAGTCCCTGTGGTCCTCTCCTCTCAGTAGAGCAGTACCATGTTATTCCCAGTCCCTGTGGTCCTCTCCTCTCCTCTCAGTAGAGCAGTACCATGTTATTCCCAGTCCCTGTGGTCCTCTCCTCTCAGTAGAGCAGTACCATGTTATTCCCAGTCCCTGTGGTCCTCTCCTCTCCTCTCAGTAGAGCAGTACCATGTTATTCCCAGTCCCTGTGGTCCTCTCCTCTCAGTAGAGCAGTACCATGTTATTCCCAGTCCCTGTGGTCCTCTCCTCTCAGTAGAGCAGTACCATGTTATTCCCAGTCCCTGTGGTCCTCTCCTCTCAGTAGAGCAGTACCATGTTATTCCCAGTCCCTGTGGTCCTCTCCTCAGCGCTGTTGGGTTTTGGGGCACAAAGAAATGCTTTGATAATTTGCTCTGTTGTTTTTACACCTGTTGTTGGTTTAGTTTTCTTAACCCTTCTGTCTACTTGTTTAGTTTTCTTAACCCTTCTGTCTACTTGTTTACTTTTTGTTTTGGCTCCATTGTCTTCATTTACGTTCACTGCAACATGCCTGACCTGTTTGCATGTGAGATATGCAGCAACCAGTTTCATTTTGTTTTTAAAGAAGGTGTGTTGTTTGTTTCTACTGGTAGGAATACCGCCCCCCCTCTCTATCTCTCACTCTATATATATACTGTATCTCTATGTCTCTCTATATATATATACACTGCTCAAAAAAATAAAGGGAACACTAAAATAACACATCCTAGATCTGAATGAATGAAATATTCTTATTAAATACTTTTTTCTTTACATAGTTGAATGTGCTGATAACAAAATCACACAAAAATGATCAATGGAAATCAAATGTATCAACCCATGGAGGTCTGGATTTGGAGTCACACTCAAAATTAAAGTGGAAAACCACACTACAGGCTGATCCAACTTTGATGTAATGTCCTTAAAACAAGTCAAAATGAGGCTCAGTATTGTGTGTGGTCTCCACATGCCTGTATGACCTCCCTACAACGCCTGGGCATGCTCCTGATGAGGTGGCGGATGGTCTCCTGAGGGATCTCCTCCCAGACCTGGACTAAACATCCGCCATCTCCTGGACAGTCTGTGGTGCAATGTGGCGTTGGTGGATGGAGCGAGACATGATGTCCCAGATGTGCTCAATTGGATTCATGTCTGGCATACAGGCTGGCCAGTCCATAGCATCAATGCCTTCCTCTTGCAGGAACTGCTGACACACTCCAGCCACATGAGGTCTAGCATTGTCTTGCATTAGGAGGAACCCAGGGCCAACCGCACCAGCATATGTTCTCACAAGGGGTCTGAGGATCTCATCTCGGTACCTAATGGCAGTCAGGCTACCTCTGGCGAGCACATGGAGGCCTGTGCGGCCCCCCAAAGAAATGCCACCCCACACCATGACTGACCCACAGCCAAACCGGTCATGCTGGAGGATGTTGCAGGCAGAAGAACGTTCTCCACGGCATCTCCAGACTCTGTCACGTCTGTCACATGTGCTCAGTGTGAACCTGCTTTCATCTGTGAAGAGCAAAGGGCGCCAGTGACGAATTTGCCAATCTTGGTGTTCTCTGGCAAATGCCAAACGTCCTGCACGGAGTTGAGCTGTAATCACAACCCCCACCTGTGGACGTTGGGCCCTCATACCACCCTCATGGAGTCTGTTTCTGACCGTTTGAGCAGACACATGCACATTTGTGGCCTGCTGGAGGTCATTTTGCAGGGCTCTGGCAGTGCTCCTCCTGCTCCTCCTTGCACAAAGGCGGAGGTAGCAGTCCTGCTGCTGGGTTGTTGCCCTCCTACGGCCTCCTCCACATCTCCTGATGTACTGGTCTCCTGGTAGCGCCTCCATGCTCTGGACACTACACTGACAGACACAGCAAACCTTCTTGCCACAGCTCGCATTGATGTGCCATCCTGGATGAGCTGCACTACCTGAGCCACTTGCGTGGGTTGTAGACTCCGTCTCATGCTACCACTAGAGTGAAAGTCTAGAGTCTTGAGTGAGAGTCTTGCTAACTGCCTATAATTTCCACCTGTTGTCTATTCCATTTGCACAACAGCATGTGAAATTTATTTTCAATCTGTGTCGCTTCCTAAGTGGACAGTTTGATTTCACAGAAGTGTGATTGACTTGGAGTTACATTGTGTTGTTTAAGTGTTCCCTTTAGTTTTTTGAGTAGTGTATATACAGTTGAAGTCCGAAGTGTACATACACCTTAGCCAAATGCATTTAAACTCAGTTTTTCACAATTCCTGACATTTAATCCTAGTAAACATTCCCTGTCTTAGGACAGTTAGGATCACCACTATATTTTAAGAATGTGAAATGTCAGATTGAATAGTAGAGAGAAAGATTTATTTCAGCTTTTAATTTTTTCTTGACATTCCCAGTGGGTCAGAAGTTTACATACATTAAATTAGTATTTGGTAGCATTGGCTTTAAATGGTTTAACTTGGGTCAAATGTTTCGGGTAGCTTTCCACAAGCTTCCCACATTAAGTTGGGGGAATTTTGGCCCATTTCTCCTGACAGAGCTGGTGTAACTGAGTCAGGTTTGTAGGCCTCCTTGCTCGCACACACTTTTTCAGTTCTGCCCACAAATTGTGTATAGGATTGAGGTCAGGGCTTTGTGATGACCACTCCAATACCTTGATTTTGTTGTCCTTAAACCATTTTGCTACAACTTTGGAAGTATGCTTGGGGTCATTGTCCATTTGGAAGACCCAATTGCGACCAAGCTTTAACTTCCTGACTGATGTCTTGAGATGTTCAAAATATCCACATAATTTTACTACCTCATTAAGCCTTCTATTTTGTGAAGTGCACCAGTCCCTCCTGCAGCAAAGCACACCCACCACATGATGCTGCCACCCCAGTGCTTCACGGTTGGGATGGTGTTCTTCAGCTTGCAAGCCGCCGCCTTTCTCCTCCAAACATAACGATGGTCATTATGGCCAAACAGTTCTATTTTTGTTTCATCAGACCAGAGGACATTTCTCCAAAAAGTCTGATCGTTGTCCCCATGTGCAGTTGCAAACCGTAGTCTGGCTTTTTTATTGCGGTTTTTGAGCAGTGGCTTCTTCCTTGCTGAGCGCCCTTTCAGGTTATGTTGATATAGGATTCATTTTACTGTTGATATAGATACTTTTGTACCTGTTTCCTCCAGCATCTTCACAAGGTCCTTTGCTGTTGTTCTGGGATTGATTTGCACTTTTCGCACCAAAGTACGTTTATCTCTAGGAGACAGAATGCGTCTCCTTCCTGAGCGATATAACGGCTGCATGGTTCCATGGTGTTTATACTTTGGTACTATTCTTTGTACAGATGAACGTACAGGCAATTGGCTATTGCTCCCAAGAATGAACCAGACATGTGGAGGTCTACAATTTTTTTTCTGAGGTCTTGGCTGATTTCTTTTGATTTTCCCATGATGTCAAGCAAAGAGGCACTGAGTTTGAAGGTAGGCCTTGAAATACATCCACAGGTACACCTCCAATTGACTCAAATGATGTCACTTAGCATATCAGAAGATTCTAAAGCCATGACATAATTTTCTAGAATTTTCCAAGCTGTTTAAAGGCACAGTCAACTTAGTGTATGTAAACTTCTGACCCCCTGGAATTGTGATACAGTGAATTATAAGTGAAATAATCTGTCTGTAAACAAAACAAAAAAATGACTTGTTTCATGCGCAAAGGAGATGTCCTAACCGACTTGCCAAAATGTATAGTTTGTTTACAAGAAATCTGTGGAGTGGTTGAAAAATGAGTTTCATTGACTCTAACCTAAGTGTATGTAAACTTCCGACTTCAACTCTCTATATATTTTTGATTGATATCTTTGCTCTGATTTAGTTCTTCCTCTTTCTCTGTTCGTCGTTTTTTCTGCAATGCTGTTCACTGTAATTCTTCACTAACCCAGGTCGTCCCCTCGTCCCTTCCATTGTGACGGCTAGGTCCTGTGGGGTTCCGCAGTAGTAGAGACATGGACAACACTATGGTTCCTACCCTGTTACAGTATTGTTATGTCAGCACCCGGGAGTGTATACCAAAAACACTAAAAATCACTTCCTGTTGAACTTTGAACTCGCATAGCCCAACAAAATACATTTTCTAGGGAGTCCGAATGCGGGGTCTCCTATTCCAGGCAGCATTTTATGTTTGGTTATGTTTTATCCTTTTGCTTTCTGGTTTCTTTTTGCTGAACAACCAAAGAACAGCTACTCATATTTATAACAGGTAATCTGCTCCACCCTGAAGAATTAAGGTGAAGAGCATTTTTTTTTTTATGTTGATGTTTTTACGATTCTTTCTTTGTATTTTTGGTATACCCTTAATGGACATTTAGTTGTTTTTCTTTTTGTTCCTGTTTTGACATTTGGCTTTTTTTTTTTTGTCGTCACGTTCTGCTTTATGCTTCCTGCCTGAGAACCCCGCTGCCCTGTGTCTCTCCTCGTGTCCTTCTCCTCCCCCTCTCTCTCCTCTCTCCTCTCCTCTCCTCTCCTAATGTCATTTTTGGTATTTTTTTTGTAGAGACAGTTTGTGCTCTGTGTTTTCTCTCTGACTGGGCTCTATAAGCATGCCTTCCCAGCATCGTCTCTGCCTGGCCTAATCCCCCAGCATGCTCTGCTCACTTCCTTCCTTCGATTTGCTTCCCAAAACTTCTTCTTCTTCAATTCCACGTTTTTATTTATTCTCAATATAATGTTTTTGTGTTTTATGATGTTTGTCTGACTCACTTATGGATAACCATATACATACAGTGCTTTCAGGAAGTATTCACACCCCATTTCTTCTTCTACATTTTGTTGTCCTGCAGCCTGAATTTAAAATGGATTACATGGAGATTTTGTGTCACTGGACTACACACAATACCCCCCAAAATGTCAAAGTGAAATGATGTTTTCAAAAATGTTTACAAATGAATAAAAATGAAAATCTGAAATGTTTTGAGTCAATAAATATTCAAACCCTTTGTTATGGCAATGCCTAAATACATTCAGGAGTAAACAAGTCACATAATAAGTTGCATGGACTCACTCTGGATGCAATATTTAACATGATTTTGGAATGACTACCTCATAGTCATACCTCACCTCAGGGCGGCAGCGTAGCCTAGTGGTTAGAGCAACCGGAAGGTTGTAAGTTCAAACCCCCGAGCTGACAAGGTACAAATCTGTCGTTCTGCCCCTGAACAAGGCAGTTAACCGACTGTTCCTAGGCCGTCATTGAAAATAAGAATTTGTTCTTAACTGTCTGTACCCCACACAAACAATTATTTCTAAAGTCCCTCAGTCAAGCAACCACAAAGACCAGGGAGGTTTTCCAATACTGATCAAAGGGCACCTATTGGTAGATGTATACAAATAAGACATTGAATATCCCTTTGAACATGGAGAAGTTATTAATTACACAGTTGCTATAAAAATACAGGCGTCCTTCCTAACTCAGTTGCCAGAGAGGAAGGAAACCGCTCAGGGATTTCACCATGATGGTGACTTAAAAACAGTTATGGAGTTTAATGGCTTTGATAGGAAAAAACTGAGGATGGATCGACATTGTAGTTACTCCACAATACTACATGAAAAGAAGAGAACCTGTACAAAATGAAAATATTCCAAAACATGCATCCTGTTTGCAACAGTAAATCTGTGAAAAATGTGTCAAAGAAATTAACTTTTTGTCCTGAATGCAAAGCGTTATATTTGGGGCAAATCCAACACAACATGTCACTGACACAACATAAGGACAATTACCTAAAACAATGACCTAAAACAATTACCTAAAACAATGACCTAAAACAATGACCTAAAACAATGACCTAAAACAATGACCTAAAACAATGACCTAAAACAATGACCTAAAACAATGACCTAAAACAATTACCTAAAACAATGACCTAAAACAATTACCTAAAACAATGACCTAAAACAATTACCTAAAACAATGACCTAAAACAATTACCTAAAACAATTACAATACACTTGAATGTCTTACCAAGACGACATTGAATGTTACTGAGTGGCCTAGTTACAGTTTTGACTTAAATCGAAAATATATGGCAACACTTGAAAATGGCTGTCTAACAATGAACAACTTGACAGAGTTTGAATAATTACAAAAAATGTGCAAATATTGTACAATCCAGGTGTGCAAAGCTCTTAGAGACTTACCCAGAAAGACTCACAGCTGTAATCACTGCCAATGGTGATTCTAACATATATTGACTCAGGAGTGTAAATACTTATGTAAATGAACCATTTCTGTATTTAATATTCAATACATTTTCAAAAAATGTAAAAAATAAAAATAAAAACATGTTTTCACTTTGTCTCTATGGGATATTGTTTGTAGATGGGTGAGAGAAAAAATAATATTTCATCCATTTTGAATTCAGGCTGTAATACAACAAAGTGCGGAATAAGTCACAGGGTTGGAATACTTTCTGAAGGCTCTGTAAATGTATACCTCATACATCTATGTGAGCAATGTAAGCTAAATTAAATATATAATATTTGAAAGAGTCATTTGAATCTGAAATTCGATAAAGAGAGAAATCTCTCGCTACCTGAATAGATGTCTTGGTTGAGCTAGAGCCTCTGGGAAACAGATAATGTCATTCTAGCCAGACAAGAGTTCTTGTTTTATTTAGCCAATAAGGAAACCAATGACACGTTCTGGACGCAGCCAACAGGTTTGTTTACAGCCTAGTCTCAGAGCACCTTAAGAGTGATTCTCTGTCCCTCATAATTTTATCTATTTTCCTTGCTGTTGTCTTCCCCCTTGTTCCATCACTTTCTCTCTCTCTCTCTCTCTCTCTCTCTCTCTCTCTCTCTCTCTCTCTCTCTCTCTCTCTCTCTCTCTCTCTCTCTCTCTCTCTCTCTCTCTCTCTCTCTCTCTCTCTCTCTCTCTCTCTCTCTCTCATCCCTCACGCTCTCCCTTCTCTCCCTATCTCTCTCATTCACCTCTCCATCCCCCTCTCCCTCCATCCCTCTCTCCCCCTCCCTCCTTTCCCCCTTCTCCATCCTTCTCTCACCCCACTCTAACCCCATCTCTCTCCATCCCCCTCCCCTCTCTCTCCATCCCCCTCCCCCTCCCCTCTCTCTTCATTCTTCTCTCACCCCACTCTAACCCCATCTCTCTCCATCCCCCTCCCCTCTCTCTCCATCCCCCTCCCCTCTCTCTTCATTCTTCTCTCACCCCACTCTAACCCCATCTCTCTCCATCCCCTCCCCCTCCCCTCTCTCTTCATTCTTCTCTCACCCCCCTCTCCATCCCCCCTCTCTCATCCCTCTCTCTCTCTCACCCTCTTATCCCTCTCCATCCATCCCTCTCTCTCCATCCCGCTCTCTTACCCTCTCCATCCCTCTCTCCATCCCTCTCTCACCATCCCTCTCTCTCACTCTCTCCATTCCTCTCTCTCCACCCCTCTTTCTCACCCTCTCCATCACCCTCTCTTCTCCATCCCTCTCTCTCACCCTCTCCATCCCTCTCTCTCCATCTGTCTCGCTCACCCTCTCCATCCCTCTCTCTCCATCCCTCTCTCTCCATCCCCCCTCACCCTCCAGACCATGGGGAGATGATGGACATCCAGGGAGCCTATATGGGAGGCAGCCCGTCGTCATGGCAGCAGGGAGCAGAGTGCACCAGTCACATGTCGTCATGTCTGCCTTGCTCCGCAGGGAGCAGTAACGTCTCATTGGAATACCCAGCAGGCTGCACCTGCATCCACGACCGGTGAGAATACATACACACACATACACACATACACACACACACACACACACACACTCCTGCACAGATTGGATCACATCATTAATTGATAACCTGAAATCATTCTAACACAATCTCCCCACTGTATGTGTGTCCTGTCTCCAGGAGCCCACTGAAGATGCTGTGCCAGAATATGAAAAGGCAGATCGTCTCCAGGGCCTTCTACGGATGTAAGTCTGTCTGTGTTCTCTCTCTCAGTTGTTTGTTTCTCAGTTCCTATGGTGTAAAGGAAGAGACCAGTTCCTATAGGCGTAAAGGAAGAGACCAGTTCCTATAGGCATAAAGGAAGAGACCAGTTCCCATGGCGTAAAGGAAGAGACCAGTTCCCATGGTGTAAAGGAAGAGACCAGTTCCTATAGGCATAAAGGAAGAGACCAGTTCCTATGGCGTAAAGGAAGAGACCAGTTCCTATAGGCGTAAAGGAAGAGACCAGTTCCTATGGCGTAAAGGAAGAGACCAGTTCCTATAGGCATAAAGGTAGAGACCAGTTCCTATAGGCATAAAGGTAGAGACCAGTTCCTATAGGCGTAAAGGAAGAGACCAGTTCCTATAGGCGTAAAGGAAGAGACCAGTTCCTATAGGCGTAAAGGAAGAGACCAGTTCCTATAGGCGTAAAGGAAGAGACCAGTTCCTATAGGCGTAAAGGAAGAGACCAGTTCCTATAGGTGTAAAGGAAGAGACCAGTTCCTATAGGCGTAAAGGAAGAGACCAGTTCCTATAGGCGTAAAGGAAGAGACCAGTTCCTATAGGCGTAAAGGAAGAGACCAGTTCCCATGGCATAAAGGAAGAGACCAGTTCCCATGGCATAAAGGACGAGACCAGTTCCTATCGGCATAAAGGACGAGACCAGTTCCTATAGGCGTAAAGGAAGAGACCCGTTCCTATAGGCGTAAAGGAAGAGACCAGTTCCTATAGGCATAAAGGTAGAGACCAGTTCCTATAGGCGTAAAGGAAGAGACCAGTTCCTATAGGCGTAAAGGAAGAGACCAGTTCCTATAGGCGTAAAGGAAGAGACCAGTTCCCATGGCATAAAGGAAGAGACCAGTTCCCATGGCATAAAGGACGAGACCAGTTCCTATAGGCATAAAGGACGAGACCAGTTCCTATAGGCGTAAAGGAAGAGACCCGTTCCTATAGGCGTAAAGGAAGAGACCAGTTCCTATAGGCGTAAAGGAAGAGACCAGTTTCCATGCCGTATAGGAAGAGACCAGTTCCTATAGGTGTAAAGGAAGAGACCAGTTCCTACGGTGTAAAGGAAGAGACCAGTTCCTATAGGCGTAAAGGAAGAGACCAGTTCCTATGGCGTAAAGGAAGAGACCAGTTCCTATAGGCGTAAAGGAAGAGACCAGTTCCTATGGCGTAAAGGAAGAGACCAGTTCCTATAGGCGTAAAGGAAGAGACCAGTTCCTATGGCGTAAAGGAAGAGACCAGTTCCCATGGCATAAAGGAAGAGACCAGTTCCTATAGGCGTAAAGGAAGAGACCAGTTCCCATGGTGTAAAGGAAGAGACCAGTTCCTATGGCGTAAAGGAAGAGACCAGTTCCTATAGGCGTAAAGGAAGAGACCAGTTCCCATGGTGTAAAGGAAGAGACCAGTTCCTATGGCGTAAAGGAAGAGACCAGTTCCTATAGGCGTAAAGGAAGAGACCCGTTCCTATGGCGTAAAGGAAGAGACCAGTTCCTATGGCGTAAAGGAAGAGACCAGTTCCTATGGCGTAAAGGAAGAGACCAGTTCCTATGGCGTAAAGGAAGAGACCAGTTCCTATGGCGTAAAGGAAGAGACCAGTTCCTATAGGCGTAAAGGAAGAGACCAGTTCCTATGGCGTAAAGGAAGAGACCAGTTCCTATGGCGTAAAGGAAGAGACCAGTTCCTATGGCGTAAAGGAAGAGACCCAGTTCCTATAGGCGTAAAGGAAGAGACCAGTTCCTATGGCGTAAAGGAAGAGACCAGTTCCTATAGGCGTAAAGGAAGAGACCAGTTCCTATGGCGTAAAGGAAGAGACCAGTTCCTATGGCGTAAAGGAAGAGACCACCTGTCTTCTTTCATGTCTTTCTTTCTCTCCTTCCTTCCCTTTTCTTTCTCTCCATACGTGTCTCTTGTCCCTCCCTCCCTGCAGGGCTGGCCTACTGTCGACACCTGTCCACTGTCCGTACCCACTTGTCAGCATTGGTCAACCACAACATTGTCCCTCCTGACAAACCTTGTGAGGCGTCGGGGGGCCTGAGTAAAGACTTGTGGAGCAAGTACCAGAAAGACTGCAAGGTGGGTTAATGGGTGGCTGCCTGGGTGGATTGTAGCTGGCTGGCTAGGAGCTGACTGGCTAGGTGCTGATTGGCTAGGTGCTGATTGGCTAGTTTAACTGACTGACTGGCTAGGTGCTGATTGGCTAGGAGCTGACTGACTAGGTGCTGATTGGCTAGTAGCTGACTGGCTAGGTGCTGATTGGCTAGGAGCTGACTGACTAGGTGCTGATTGGCTAGGAGCTGACTGGCTAAGTGCTGATTGGCTAGGAGCTGACTGGCTAGGTGATGATTGGCTAGGAGCTGACTGGCTAGGTGCTGACTGGCTAGGAGCTGACTGGCTAGGTGCTGATTGGCTAGGAGCTGATTGGCTAGGTGCTGACTGGCTAGGTGCTGATTGGCTAGGAGCTGACTGGCTAGGTGCTGACTGGCTAGGTGCTGATTGGCTAGGTGCTGATTGGCTAGGAGCTGACTGGCTAGGTGCTGACTGGCTAGGTGCTGATTGGCTAGGAGCTGACTGACTACTGACTGCTGACTGACTACTTTCAGAAGTAGGTTCAGACTGAGCGTTACTCACTCAGTGTTGGATGGTATTTCCAGGGTCCGCTGTGTTTCTTCTGCAGGTTTTGGTTTGTTAGAAGTTTTTTCTTCTTGATAGTCTTTGGTTGTAAGAATCCATTCGGGTAATTTTGTTGATTTGGTTTGAAGGTTTTGATGTAGAGGGTAGAGGGTAGTGTAGTGTAGTGTCTTTGGCATCATTAAACTGAAGATGAATCATTACTAATGAATTAATTACTTATATTGAAGACTTTGTAGTTATTATTACGTGTTTAAAGCTGATTATTCATGGAACTGTAATTAACTAGGAAGTCGGGGGCACCAAGGAAAATATTCAGATTACAAAGTTATAATTTCCTAATATAACCTTTCAGATATTTTCATATCTGATCAATAGTCTTCTGATTAATGAATTCTTCTTTACCTCACGTTAGTCTCATTCCAAACATCGTAAATTGTTGGTTATCTGCACGAACCCAGTCTTCAATTGTCTTCAATAATTGATTTATTAACTAACTAAACAATCACAGAAGTGCACACACAAACAAACAAAGTAAATATGGTTACAAGTAATGATAGGGGAGTGTGCCCCTAGTGGGCTAAACCGGTATGGCGGCAAGGCGGCTTGTTAGACTAAAGGGGAGTGGGGGTCAGCTGAGAAGTCACTACAGAGTTGATAATTATAACAATTGAAATGCTAATCCTTTGCACATGAACGCTCACTCATTCAGGAACAATTACAATCAATATATATATATTTACACTCAATGTGTCGTCTTGATCGCTGGTGAAAAGTTTGTTTCTGTTGGAGAGTCTGTCCGTGCTCGCTCTCTCTCTCTTAGAATGGATAGTTCAGAGTGACATTCATTCATGTCGTTATAGAATAGATGTTTCGGCGGTTGTCGTTCTTCACGTTCAATGATACCGAATTCCTAGCTGCAGACTAGTAATTAGTATCAAAGACTTGTTCTTATTCTGTCGGTATCGATAGTCTAATAGTTTAACCACGTGGGATGGTTAAAAGATTCAGCCATCTGGCCCTCTCTTTATCGAGGTAAGCTGGTCTGCAACCTTTGTCCTCTCGTAATTGAGGGAAACATGGTCTGTTGAGAAACTCTCAAAGTGGGGGGGTTTATTCGGGAGAACAGAAAAAGCTGCCTCATGACGCCAGGTCCTAACTGTGCTCATGGGCGGTCCTCTGATTTAGTTAAACTCAAAAGGGAATTGGAGTTTCCTTCATTAAACAGTCCAAAATCACATTACACAATTTTACAAACAGTATCCTCCTCACTCATTCATCTCGTACAACAATTAGATGTAAAACTCATATCTGAGGCTAGTATATAAACAGCGTTATGGTAATGTGGCCGTATTGCCTCCCATGAGTTTCACAAAATTGTACCAAATGGACCAGTTCATAGCTGGATTCTTCACCGATCTTTTCTACAATCTCCACAACATAAATGTTGTTCGGACCTCAAGTTCTGTGAGGTGGAAGAAATTCCTTTGTTCTCTTCTATGAAAACTCTACTCTCTCTCTCTATACTGTGGCCATGAGGAGATAATCTCCTCCAGGAATTTACGACCTCTCTCTGACCACAGCAGCCTGGGTGTAGGAGACAGGGAGAGGGGGGATGGGGCTTGCTGTACCCAAAGAGGGCAACATCATGACAAGTTTATCTACATTTATCCAACTATAATTGATGATCTCTCCTCTCTCCCTCCTCTCTCTGCTCCCTCTCTCTTCTCCTCTCTCTCCC
>NC_034188.2:87824580-87839580 GCF_002021735.2 Oncorhynchus kisutch | reverse complement strand
TGATGTACCAGGAGTGTTACCATCCATGACAGTCTTCAGTAGGGAGCTTTATGTGATGTGCCAGGAGTGTTACCATCCATGACAGTCTTCAGTAGGGAGCTTTATGTGATGTCCCAGGAGTGTTACCATCCATGACAGTCTTCAGTAGGGAGCTTTATGTGATGTACCAGGAGTGTTACCATCCATGACAGTCTTCAGTCGGGAGCTTTATGTGATGTGCCAGGAGTTTTACCATCCATGACAGTCTTCAGTAGGGAGCTTTATGTGATGTACCAGGAGTGTTACCATCCATGACCGTCTTCAGTAGGGAGCTTTATGTGATGTACCAGGAGTGTTACCATCCATGACAGTCTTCAGTAGGGAGCTTTATGTGATGTACCAGGAGTGTTACCATCCATGACAGTCTTCAGTAGGGAGCTTTATGTGATGTCCCAGGAGTGTTACCATCCATGACAGTCTTCAGTAGGGAGCTTTATGTGATGTCCCAGGAGTGTTACCATCCATGACAGTCTTCAGTAGGGAGCTTTATGTGATGTACCAGGAGTGTTACCATCCATGACAGTCTTCAGTAGGGAGCTTTATGTGATGTCCAGGAGTGTTACCATCCATGACAGTCTTCAGTCGGGAGCTTTATGTGATGTGCCAGGAGTGTTACCATCCATGACAGTCTTCAGTAGGGAGCTTTATGTGATGTGCCAGGAGTGTTACCATCCATGACAGTCTTCAGTATGGAGCTTTATGTGATGTGCCAGGAGTGTTACCATCCATGACAGTCTTCAGTAGGGAGCTTTATGTGATGTACCAGGAGTGTTACCATCCATGACAGTCTTCAGTAGGGAGCTTTATGTGATGTGCCAGGAGTGTTACCATCCATGACAGTCTTCAGTAGGGAGCTTTATGTGATGTACCAGGAGTGTTACCATCCATGACAGTCTTCAGTAGGGAGCTTTATGTGATGTACCAGGAGTGTTACCATCCATGACAGTCTTCAGTAGGGAGCTTTATGTGATGTGCCAGGAGTGTTACCATCCATGACAGTCTTCAGTATGGAGCTTTATGTGATGTGCCAGGAGTGTTACCATCCATGACAGTCTTCAGTAGGGAGCTTTATGTGATGTACCAGGAGTGTTACCATCCATGACAGTCTTCAGTAGGGAGCTTTATGTGATGTGCCAGGAGTGTTACCATCCATGACAGTCTTCAGTAGGGAGCTTTATGTGATGTACCAGGAGTGTTACCATCCATGACAGTCTTCAGTAGGGAGCTTTATGTGATGTACCAGGAGTGTTACCATCCATGACAGTCTTCAGTAGGGAGCTTTATGTGATGTGCCAGGAGTGTTACCATCCATGACAGTCTTCAGTAGGGAGCTTTATGTGATGTACCAGGAGTGTTACCATCCATGACAGTCTTCAGTAGGGAGCTTTATGTGATGTGCCAGGAGTGTTACCATCCATGACAGTCTTCAGTAGGGAGCTTTATGTGATATACCAGGAGTGTTACCATCCATGACAGTCTTCAGTAGGGAGCTTTATGTGATGTGCCAGGAGTGTTACCATCCATGACTCTGCACAGTAACTCTTTTTGTTGTTGTTTTTGTTGTTGTTGTTGTTTTTGTTGTTGTTGTTGTTGTTGTTGTTGTGTGTGGCACCTGGAAATGGGCCCATAGTACATTGGATTTCTTTATGACATTAAAGTTTAAAGGTGCACCTCCACTAAAACTAAAATCAAATTGTATTTGTCACATGCTTCGTAAACAGCAGGTGTAGACAGTGAAACTTTTACGAGTCCTTTTCCCACAATGCAGAGAGAGAGAAAATAGAGATATAACAGAAAAGTAAAACATGTAACAATGAAAGTGTGTGTATCTCCTCTCTCTCTGTCTGTCTGTGTGTGTCTATATCTCTGTGTGTGTGTGTGTGTGTATCTCCTCTCTCTCTGTCTGTCTGTGTGTGTCTATATCTCCTCTGTGTGTGTGTGTGTGTGTGTGTGTCTATATTTCCTCTCTCCTTGTGTGTGTGTGTGTGTGTCCTCTCTCTCTGTGTGTGTGTGTCTATATCTCCTCTCTGTGTGTGTGTGTGTGTGTATCTCCTCTCTCTCTGTGTGTGTATCTCCTCTCTCTGTGTGTGTATCTCCTCTCTCTCTCTGTGTGTATCTCCTCTCTCTGTGTGTGTGTATCTCCTCTCTCTGTGTGTGTGTATCTCCTCTCTCTGTGTGTGTGTGTGTATCTCCTCTCTCTGTGTGTGTGTATCTCCTCTCTGTGTGTGTGTGTGTGTATCTCTTCTCTCTGTGTGTGTATCTCCTCTCTCTGTGTGTGTGTATCTCCTCTCTCTGTGTGTGTGTATCTCCTCTCTCTGTGTGTATGTGTATCTCCTCTCTCTGTGTGTGTGTATCTCCTCTCTCTGTGTGTGTGTGTATCTCCTCTCTCTGTGTGTGTGTGTATCTCCTCTCTCTGTGTGTATGTGTATCTCCTCTCTCTGTGTGTGTGTGTATCCCCTCTCTCTGTGTGTGTGTATCTCCTCTCTCTGTGTGTGTGTGTATCTCCTCTCTCTGTGTGTGTGTATCTCCTCTCTCTGTGTGTGTGTGTATCTCCTCTCTCTGTGTGTGTGTGTATCTCCTCTCTCTGTGTGTATGTGTATCTCCTCTCTGTGTGTGTGTGTGTATCTCCTCTCTCTGTGTGTATGTGTATCTCCTCTCTCTCTGTGTGTGTGTATCTCCTCTCTCTGTGTGTGTGTGTATCTCCTCTCTCTGTGTGTATGTGTATCTCCTCTCTCTGTGTGTGTGTATCTCCTCTCTCTCTGTGTGTGTGTATCTCCTCTGTGTGTGTGTGTATCTCCTCTGTGTGTGTGTATATGTATCTCCTCTCTCTCTGTGTGTGTATGTCCTCACTCTGTGTGTGTGTATCTCCTCTCTCTGTGTGTATCTCCTCTCTCTGTGTGTGTGTATGTGTATCTCCTCTGTGTGTGTGTGTCTATATCTCCTCTCTGTGTGTGTGTGTATCTCCTCTCTCTCTCTGTGTGTATCTCCTCTGTGTGTGTGTATGTCCTCACTCTGTGTGTGTGTATCTCCTCTCTCTGTGTGTATCTCCTATGTGTGTGTATCTCCTCTCTCTGTGTGTGTGTGTGTATCTCCTCTGTGTATGTATCTCCTCTCTCTGTGTGTGTATCTCCTCTCTGTGTGTATATCTCCTCTCTCTGTGTGTGTATCTTCTCTGTGTGTGTGTGTATCTCTTCTCTCTGTGTGTGTATCTCTTCTCTCTGTGTGTGTATCTCCTCTCTCTCTGTGTGTGTATCTCCTCTCTCTCTGTGTGTGTATCTCCTCTCTCTCTGTGTGTGTTTCTCTTCTCTCTGTGTGTGTATCTCCTCTCTCTGTGTGTGTGCGTATCTCCTCTGTGTATCTCCAGAGCTGCTGTACCAGGATGTGTTCTCAGTATGGGAGGTGATCTGGGTGGCCCCTCACATCTCCTCTCTCTCTGTGTGTGTGTATCTCCAGAGCTGCTATACCAGGATGTGTTCTCAGTATGGGAGGTGATCTGGGTGGCCCCTCACATCTCCTCTCTCTCTGTGTGTGTGTATCTCCAGAGCTGCTATACCAGGATGTGTTCTCAGTATGGGAGGTGATCTGGGTGGCCCCTCACATCTCCTCTCAGCACTTCGTCCTGTTCCTGGCCCTGGCCCTGGTAGAGGTCTACAGAGAGATCATCAGAGACAATACCATGGACTTCACTGACATCATCAAGTTCTTCAACGGTGACAGACAGAGTCCCAAATCACACCCTATTCCTTTTATAGTGCACCCCTTTTGATCAGGCCCCTAGAGTAGTGCACTATGTATCGTATAGGGTACCACTTAGGACCCCAATAAGGATGTGGTATATGTTGGGATGGAGCAGAAAAGTGTAGGCGGATTGTGTGTGTGTTTATAAAACAGTCTCCCTGACTTCCTGTGTTTATAAAACAGTCTCCCTAACTTCCTGTGTTTATAAATCAGACTCCCTGACTTCCTGTGTGTGTTTATAAAACAGTCTCCCTGACTTCCTGTGTGCATGTGTATAAAACAGTCCCCCCGACTTCCTGTGTGTGTGTTTATAAAACAGTCTCCCTAACTTCCTGTGTGTATAAAACAGTCTCCCTGAGTTCCTGTGTGTGTGTTTATAAAACAGTCTCCATGACTTCCTGTGTGTGTGTTTATAAAACAGCCTCCCTGACTTCCTGTGTGTGTGTTTATAAAACATTCTCCCTGACTTCCTGTGTGTGTGTTTATAAAACAGTCCCCCTGACTTCCTGTGTGTGTGTTTATAAAACTGTCTCCCTGACTTCCTGTGTGTGTGTGTTTATAAAACAGTCTCCTTGACTTCCTGTGTGTACAAAACAGTCTCCCTGACTTCCTGTGTGTGTGTGTATAAAACAGTCTCCCTGACTTCCTGTGTGTGTGTATAAAACAGTCTCCCTGACTTCCTGTGTGTTGTGTGTATAAAACAGTCCCCCTGACTTCCTGTGTGTTGTGTGTGTATAAAACAGTCTCCCTGACTTCCTGTGTGTTGTGTGTATAAAACAGTCCCCCTGACTTCCTGTGTGTTGTGTGTGTATAAAACAGTCTCCCTGACTTCCTGTGTGTGTGTGTGTGTGTGTGTGTATAAAACAGTCCCCCTAACTTCCTGTGTGTGTGTTTATAAAACAGTCCCCCTGACTTCCTGTGTGTATAAAACAGTCTCCTTGACTTCCTGTGTGTGTGTTTATAAAACAGTCTCCCTGACTTCCTGTGTGTATAAAACAGTCTCTCTGACTTCCTGTGTGTGTGTGTGTGTGTGTGTATAAAACAGTCCCCTGACTTCCTGTGTGTGTGTTTATAAAACAGTCCCCCTGACTTCCTGTGTTTACAAAACAGTCCCCCTGACTTCCTGTGTGTGTGTTTGTAAAACAGTCTCCCTGACTTCCTGTGTGTGTGTGTATAAAACAGTCTCCCTGGCTTCCTGTGTTGTGTGTATAAAACAGTCCCCCTGACTTCCTGTGTGTGTGTTTATAAAACAGTCCCCCTGACTTCCTGTGTTGTGTGTATAAAACAGTCTCCCTGACTTTGTGTGTGTGCGTGTGTGTGCGTGCGTGCGTGTGTGTGTGTGTAACAGAGATGGCAGAACGTCATGACGTGCAGCACATCCTTCAAATCGCCAGAGAACTGGTGCACAAGGTCCAGTCTCTCATCGAGAACAAGTGATGAGGAGGAGGATGAAGAGAGGAGGATGAAGAGGAGCGGAAGAGAGGAGCTAGATGCCATCACTGCACCCCTCGATCCACCCGTCCATCCTCCGCACCTAGCACAGCTTCCTCCCTCTCTTACCCCTCCCAAACCAGGGGAAGAGACAAAGACATGGGCCCTCTCCCTCCAGGCCTCTAACCCTCTCTCCCTCCAGGCCTCTAACCCCTCTCTCCCTCCAGGCCTCTCTCCCTCCAGGCCTTTAAACCTCTCTCCCTCCAGTCCTCAGCCCGCCAGCCAGACCGGTGGAGGATGAAGCCTCCAGGTGACCATCCTGGTCTGGATGCAGAAGAGAACAGTGGAAAGGAGAGTGATGTTGGCTGGACCCAGGTTTAGATGTGGGTCCTGGTTCCTGGTCTAGGTCTGGTCCTAGTCGCAGTTCCTGGTCTAGGTTTGGCCCTGGTCTAGTTCCTGGTCTAGGTCTGGCCCTGGTCTAGTTCCTGGTCTAGTTCCTAGTCTAGGTCTGGCCCTAGTCTAGTTCCTGGTCTAGGTCTGGCCCTGGTCTGGGTCTGGTCCTAGTCTAGTTCCTGGTCTAGGTCTGGTCCTGGTCTAGTTCCTGGTCTGGGTCTGGTCCTAGTCTAGTTCCTGGTCTAGGTCTGGCCCTGGTTTGTAGATGTTGTTTACAAGCATCCGGTCACAGAATGCCTTGGTTGGTTGGTTGGTTGGTGTCAAACATTTGGAGTTGGCTGCATGCTCGTTAGTTTGATCCCACTGTGACTTCCCCCATCTTATCATTCTCCACTAAACTCCACCCCCTGACCTCTCCATCACAGAGACCAGAGACCCCTAACCTCTCCATCACAGAGACCAGAGACCCCTAACCTCTCCATCACAGAGACCCCCTGCCCTCTCCATCACAAAGACCAGAGACCCCCTAACCTCTCCATCACAGAGACCAGAGACCCCCTGACCTCTCCATCACAGAGACCCCCTGACCTCTCCATCACAGAGTCCGCCTAACCTCTCCATCACAGAGACCAGAGACCCCCTGCCCTATCCATCACAGAGAACAGAGACCCCCTGCCCTGTCCATCACAGAGACCAGAGACCCCCTGCCCTCTCCATCACAGAGACCAGAGACCCCCTGCCCTCTTCATCACAGAGACCTCCTGACCTCTCCATCATAGAGACTAGAGCATCTCTCCATCACAGAAACCCACAGAGTATTTGTTACCAATCAGAACGTGAGATTCCTCTCAGTGTTGATTCGGACGATGGGCTAAATGCGACGTGATATATGTGTGACTTCCTCAAGTGTGACTTTGTTTTAGTGACACAACATTAGAGTGTGAATGACCAAGTAAGCCAGTAGCACAGAGACTGGGTACAGTACAGTGTTTAATACCAGGGTGCTCAGTGCACTACCAGTAGAGGCCTCTAGAGGGCCCTAGCCACTCACACAGGCTATTATGGATTCCCCTTACAGAGGAGCAGAAGAGTTAAGAAGCCACGAAGAAGAAGCCTTCGTCTGTGACCAAATTGACTGTGCCAACTTTCAGACCTTTTCATTAAGTATTTATATGACTATACACACATCAGCCTTGAAACTTTGTCTTGTGGTCCTGTTTTGATTGGTTAATAACCTTCTCTTCCCCTAGAATGTTCCTCTCCCTATAACCTTGCTTTATGGTTCGTTATTTTCTTCAATTTCTCAGATGTTGCCTTTATTATATACCAGTGTACTGTATATTCCAGCCTGATCCACTTTGTTGTGAGTGTTGCCCTTGTTGGTCCAGTACCCATCAAGCCCCCACCACTTCCCTAGTAGGGGCCAATACAGCTCTCCTTCGGGGGGGTGGGGCTTCGTTGATTGGCATATAGCCTTTTCCTTCCCCTGTCGAAATTCCATTCTACGTTGTGCACTATTGACCACGACTGACCAATGAACATGACCAAAGTGAAATTGAGTCAAATGATGATAGCACAAAAAAAATAAAAAATCATAATCTGATTTCTAAATGATTATGAAACTCCTGTATGAGGTGAGACTTTGTTTGTGTCATAAATAGCACCCTATTCCCTATATAGTGCACTACTTTTGACCAGGGCCAATAGGGTTCCATTTGGGCCATTGACATCCTTACTAGTCTCCAGTAGCTTCAAATAATAACCTGCACCCTTATTTCCAAAATGGCTGTCATGGAGTGGTTTCCTACAGTGACCACACCTCACTGCCCAGTCTTCCCCAATCTTGAGGTGTTGTGGGGGGAAAAAAATCAGCTTCTTGGAATGGAGAGCGCCCATTACAGGGCGATAGTAGTGTGGAATGTGGAATGATTCTAAAATGGAACCTTATAATTCCCTTTATTCATGGGTTGCAACATCTCTTCACAATGTTTGTTTCTAAAGGTCTGTTTTATTTTTTTTATTTTAGGAGTGATATCCCAGCTGAGCACTCTACTCAAGGCAGTCACAATGGGTGTCGATGAGGATCTATTCTGACAGCATGGAAACACGACTGCATTTCAAAAGGAGGCAAATAATTAGTAGGACAATCTTTTGTCAATCGTTGTCATGTCACCAGATTGACTTTAGATACAGTATATCTTTAGCTAGCTAGCAAATTTTGAGGGGAGAGCACCAACATTTTTTTTTGTTGCTAGCTAACGTTAGCATTGCTAGCTATTTCTGACAAACTTTGCTAGCTCATGGGCAACATTGCCATCTCTAAAGTCAACTTGACATCATACTGATGGCAAAGTTGTTTTATACAAATTATTTGTCTACTTCAGCGATGCCAATCGTATTTCCAGGCCACTATAGTGTAAATTTGACTTAACAGTCATAAGTCCCCTTTCAGAGTGAGCATTAGCCATCAGTCAGAAAACGATATGCTGGGGCATCAGTAGAACATTGTTCACCACGGCAACGACGCGACCCAGTGACGGAAGTGCAACCCATGATTAGTGCACTACTTATGACCAGAGCCCTGGTTCTCAACCTTCCCCCCCCCCACCCCATTACTGTACCAGCAAGTACATTTGCTTCTGCCCAGAGTACCCCTGAAGCACCTACCTACCCCCTTATTTCACCAGTAAGCCTATGGGCTCATGAGATTTCAAGTACTGTACCCCCTGTGAATAGGCCAAGTAGCCCTAGTTGAGAACCACTAGTAAAGGGAATGGGGTTCCATTTGAAACACACATGGTTTAAGTACAGTAGATGCCACTACACACGTGGTCGTTTATGATTGCAGTGTGAAAGGAGGGGAAAGTTAAGTAGCCTGGGATCATAACTGATTTTGTGATCCTTCACTGCTGTTACAATGTTGAGTGCAGCGTTTCAGTCTGGTTGAAACAGGCTAGATTTGAGGCCCTCGGGAGAGCCATTTTCTTCCAATCAGGACCATGCGTACCAAAGCCTCAAAACAGCCTGCCCCTGAGGTATGATGACAAGGTGCAATTTCATACCGTATCGCAAAGACTGTTTATTAGGTGTTAAATTTTTTGTATATTTTTGTTTCTTTAATCCACCCCGTTTAATTCTAGATTATAACTTCCTGTGCAATTTCTGTTTGAGTATCAATGTAATCTCTCACATCTATAATGACTGCTGTGAATAAATACCCCCCCCCCCTACCAAAAAAAGCCCCATATTTCTATGGGGACAGTATAAGGATATAACGTATTTTAAAATCTATTTTATATGTCTGGGTTTTAGAGCAGCGTGTATTTGAGAATGCTGCTTGATGTGTATAACAATCCTGGTTACTGTGTATAATTGAATGCTGGTTACACTTTGTTGACTGTTAATGTTTTCTCAATGTTGTGCCACTGATGGTGAATAAGGAAAATAATATATAAATAATTTCAAAATGATATATTTATTTTGTTTTGAAAAGCCAATCATTTGAATTGCAGATTAGGTATTGTATGTAAAAGGATGTATCTTTTGCCTTGAATGTGATGTATTACTAAAAACACAGTTTACTCCTTATTATTAAAACATTTTAATAAACTGGGAGGTGACCGTGTCTGTTGTAACTCATTTGAAACAGGTACAGACAGTGGGGCAAAAAAGTATTTAGTCAGCCACCAATTGTGCAAGTTCTCCCACTTAAAAAGATGAGAGAGGCCTGTAATTTTCATCATAGGTACACTTCAACTATGTCAGACAAAATGGAGAAAAAAAATCCAGAAAAATCACATTGTAGGATTTTTTATGAATTTATTTACAAATTATGGTGGAAAATAAGTATTTGGTCAATAACAAAAGTTTCTCAATACTTTGTTATATACCCTTTGTTGGCAATGACAGAGGTCAAACGTTTTCTGTAAGTCTTCACAAGGTTTTCACACACTGTTGCTGGTATTTTGGCCCATTCCTCCATGCAGATCTCCTCTAGAGCAGTGATGTTTTGGGGCTGTTGCCGGGCAACACGGACTTTCAACTCCCTCCAAAGATTTTCTATGGGGTTAAGATCTGGAGACTGGCTAGGCCACTCCAGGACCTTGAAATGCTTCTTACGGAGCCACTCCTTCGTTGCCCAGGCGGTGTCTTTGGGATCATTGTCATGCTGAAAGACCTAGCCACATTTCATCTTCAATGCCCTTGCTGATGGAAGGAGGTTTTCACTCAAAATCTCACGATACATGGCCCCATTCATTCTTTCCTTTACACGGATCAGTCGTCCTGGTCCCTTTCCAGAAAAACAGCCCCAAAGCATGATGTTTCCACCCCCATGCTTCACAGTAGGTATGGTGTTCTTTGGATGCAACTCAGCATTCTTTGTCCTCCAAACACGACGAGTTGAGTTTTTACCAAAAAGTTATATTTTGGTTTCATCTGACCATATGACGTTCTCCCAATCTTCTTCTGGATCATCCAAATGCTCTCTAGCAAACTTCAGACGGGCTTGGACATGTACTGGCTTAAGCAGGGGGACACGTCTGGCACTGCAGGATTTGAGTCCCTAGTGTGTTACTGATGGTAGGCTGATTGTGATCATTTTGACCCCACGGGGTGAGATCTTGCGTGGAGCCCAGATCGAGGGAGATTATCAGTGGTCTTGTATGTCTTCCATTTCCTAATAATTGCTCCCACAGTTGATTTCTTCAAACCAAGCTGCTTACCTATTGCAGATTCAGTCTTCCCAGCCTGGTGCAAGTCTACAATTTTGTTTCTGGTGTCCTTTGACAGCTCTTTGGTCTTGGCCATAGTGGAGTTTGGAGTGTGACTGTTTGAGGTTGTGGACAGGTGTCTTTTATACTGATAACAAGTTCAAACAGGTGCCATTAATACAGGTAACGTGGAGCCTCTTAAAGAAGAAGTTACAGGTCTGTGAGAGCCAGAAATCTTGCTTGTTTGTAGGTGACCAAATACTTATTTTCCACCATAATTTGCAAATAAATTCATTAAAAATCCTACAATGTGATTTTCTGGATTTTTTTTCTTCTCATTTTGTCTGTCATAGTTGAAGTGTACCTATGATGAAAATTACAGGCCTCTCTCATCTATTTAAGTGGGAGAACTTGCACAATTGGTGGCTGACTAAATACTTTTTTTGCCCCACTGTACATCCCAAAATCACACGTTATTCCCCTTTATAGTGGACTACTTTTGACCAGAGTGCTTTCTCATCCCCCTACTAGGTTGCCCCGACCACTTCTATTGATTTTAAGATATTGCTAAAAGTTATGATGTTTTTAGCGTCTGTTTACAGAAAACCTAACCATAGATTACAGCCCATAGGCTACTTTAAGCGTGAGAACCAATCGAACATCAAGTTGTAAAAAAATTCTGAACTTCCGCTTTAAACATTTATATTTCTTAAGTTATTTGGTCTCGTCTTCCTGACTTGAAACCTTCTTCTTCTTCTCTCTCTCTCTCTCTCTCTATGGCTGTGGCTTACAGCCATACTCCTCCTCTTTTCACAATACCATTCACAAAAACACACACTGAACAACCAGTTTACAAAATGCCATCTTTTATCACTGTCAATACTTAAAAACAGATCTTGTACATCCGTACCCATGGAATCGCACTATAGAAAGGCATGAAAAACAAACATTAAAATAGATATTGCATCTTCAAAAAGCAAAATGTCATCCATAAATACATTATTCACTTTTTTTGATGTTTAAGTCCACTGTATTTTCTTACAACAGAATCACAGATTTATATATTTATATTTACAGGAGAAATCATTTAAAAGAAGAAAAAAACATTTGGTGTCACGAGAATTGTTTTTAAAAATTCTGGTAACTTTCTAAATATTTCCATGTTTTTCCAGAAATCCTGGTTGTAGGATCTCAGGAATCTCCCAACTGGGATTTTTTTGGAAAATCTAGGAAATTGGGGAAATGTTGCAACCCTCGACAAGAAAGATAGTAACATAGACATTCTCTGGTCACCATTTTGTGACAAATGCATCATTTGTTTACAGTACGAACATCAAAAGGCCAAGAGAGTTTCTCCACAAAGCCAGTGTGGAATACGGTTATATCCAGTCATGATGTTATACACTATGACCAAAAGTATGTGGACACCTGCTCGTAGAACATCTCATTCCAAAATCACGGGCATTAATATGGAGTTGGTCCACTGCTCCAGAGTCCAATGGCGGCAACCTTTACACCACTACAGCCGACGCTTGGCATTACGCATGGTGATCTTAGGCTTGTGTGCGGCTGCTCTGCCACGGAAACCCGTTTCATGTAGCTCCCCTGACGAACAGTTATTGTGCTGAAGTTACTTCCAGGGGCTCGTGAGTGAGTGTTTGCAACGATTTCTACGCGCTTCAGCACTCGGCGGTCCAGTTCTGTGACTTCGTGTGGCCTACCATTTCGTGGCTTTGACGTTGATTCCTCCAAGACGTTTCCACTTCATAATAACAGCACTTACAGTTGACCGGGGCAGCTCTAGCAGGGCAGAAAGGTGGCATCCTATAACAGTGCCACGTTGTAAGTCACTGAGCTCTTCAGTTCGGGGCCATTCTACTGCAAATGTTTGTCTATGGAGATTGCACGGCAGTGTGCTCGATTTTATACATCTGTCAGCAACGGGTGTGGCTGAAATAGCCGAATCCACTAATTGGAAGTAATGTCCACATACTTTTGTATATATAGCGTATGTGTTTGTGTGTGTGTGTCCATGGAAGAGTACTGAGGTCCCCAAAAAGTGGTGTTGTATTGGATGTTTGTCCATCGGTGCCCCGTCTTGTCTGAAACACACAGCACATACGTCATTAGAGGTCTCACTCAGACACTGTATTTCACAATCAACGGGAACTACCAGAAAGGTTGTGGATGTATCCCAAATGGCACACTATTCCCTATTTAGTACCCTATTCCCTATTTAGTGCACTACTTTTTGACCAGAGCTCTATTCCCTATTTAGTGCACTACTTTTTGACCAGAGCCCTATTCCCTATTTAGTGCACTACTTTTTGACCAGAGCCCTATTCCCTATTTAGTGCACTACCTTTTAACCAGAGCCCTATTCCCTATTTAGTGCACTACTTTTTGACCAGAGCCCTATTCCCTATTTAGTACCCTATTCCCTATTTAGTGCACTACTTTTTGACCAGAGCCCTATTCCCTATTTAGTAGCCTATTCCCTATTTAGTGCACTACTTTTTGACCAGAGCCCTATTCCCTATTTAGTACCCTATTCCCTATTTAGTGCACTACTTTTTGACCAGAGCCCTATTCCCTATATAGGGAATAGGATGCCATTTAAGACCCATTGTGGATGCGTGGTATTAGGACTCAACATCCCTGTCCTCTAGCTGCATCTATTCACACCTTCATGAAAACAAAACAGACACAGTTTCAACATCGTTCTAATCACAAGCTTGTTGTTAATTGCTGTTTTCAAAAACCATACCAGATCCAAATCAGGTGTGGGGGGTACTAGAGGAGAGGTTTAGGGAAATGGCTGTGTGGGGGGGGCTAGATGAGAGGTTTAGGGAAATGGCTGTGTGGGGGGGGCTAGATGAGAGGTTTAGGGAAATGGCTGTGGGGGGGGGGGGGCTAGTGGAGAGGTTTAGGGAAATGGCTGGGGGGGGGGATAGTGGAGAGGTTTAGGGAAATGGCTGGGGGGGGTGTACTAGAGGAGAGGTTTAGGGAAATGGCTGGGGGGGGGTACTAGAGGAGAGGTTTAGGGAAATGGCTGGGGGGGGGTTCTAGAGGAGAGGTTTAGGGAAATGGCTGGGGGGGGGTACTAGAGGAGAGGTTTAGGGAAATGGCTGGGGGGGGTACTAGAGGAGAGGTTTAGGGAAATGGCTGGGGGGGGGTTCTAGAGGAGAGGTTTAGGGAAATGGCTGGGGGGGGGTACTAGAGGAGAGGTTTAGGGAAATGGCTGGGGGGGGAACTAGAGGTGAGGTTTAGGGAAATGGCTGGGGGGGAGGGGGGGCGGGCTAGAGGAGAGGTTTAGGGAAATGGCTGGGGGGGGTGTACTAGAGGAGAGGTTTAGGGAAATGGCTGGGGGTGTGTACTAGAGGAGAGGTTTAGGGAAATGGCTGGGGGGGTGTACTAGAGGAGAGGTTTAGGGAAATGGCTGGGGGGGGGTGTACTAAAGGAGAGGTTTAGGGAAATGGCTGGGGGGGGGGGTGTACTAGAGGAGAGGTTTAGGGAAATGGCTGGGAGGGGGTGTACTAGAGGAGAGGTTTAGGGAAATGGCTGGGGGGGGGGGGTTACTAGAGGAGAGGTTTAGGGGAAAATAGTTTTAAGTAGAGCATCGATGGTGAGAGGGCTGTATCGACTACGCCGGCATCCCAAATGGCACCCTATATAGTGCACTACTTTTGATTAGGACCCATTTGGGAATCAACTTGTGATTGGCTTATACTACACCACCTGTGATTGGCTTTATACTACCCCACCTGTGATTGGCTTTATACTACCCCACCTGTGATTGGCTTATACTACCCCACCTGTGATTGGCTTATACTCCACCACCTGTGATTGGCTTATACTACACCACCTGTGATTGGCTTATACTACCCATCTGTGATTGGCTTATACTACACCACCTGTGATTGGCTTATACTACACCACCTGTGATTGGCTTAAACTACACCACCAGTGATTGGCTTATACTACCCATCTGTGATTGGCTTATACTACACCACCTGTGATTGACTTATACTACCCACCTGTGTGGCATGTTGGTTGCTCCTCCTAACTGGGGTTTGTTTTCTCTGGAGTCTTCTGAAGCTGGAGAGGAAGGAGAAAGACTCGTCAGACTTGTAGGCATTATGGGAATTCTCTCGTCTGGGACTAGAGGAGAGGGGATGTTTCATTACCAGAGGAGATCAAATCCGATCAGAGTGGGAATGTGTTGGAAATCAATCATTTGTGCCAAAAGGTATGAACTGTTGAAAGAAGTCAAATTCATCATGGCTCTGCTTACACACACACACACACACACACACACACACACACACACACACACACACACACAGTGTTCACATGCAATGTGTTGCTGGCAGCTCGTTATGTGTGCTTGCTGCCACATGGTGGCAGTGGTACTCTTCCTTCCAACAGAACACATCAGTCTGGTGACAAAGAGAAGAACAGGAGACGGAAAATAACAAGAGCGCGCTAACCGCTAATGTGGGGAGGACGCATTCCAAAAATATGAACACAAGGTGAGAAATGAGACGGGAGAACAACAGTCAGGCTACAGTACAGCAGACAGCGAGGGCCAAGCATACGCAGAATGTCATTATGACCAACATTAAAAACTAAGAGAAGCAGATGGGAAATTGTTTCCAACAAACTATTTTGCCACTAATAAAGATAG
>NC_034188.2:87802080-87819580 GCF_002021735.2 Oncorhynchus kisutch | reverse complement strand
CAGACAGACAGACAGACAGACAGACAGACAGACAGACAGACAGACAGACAGACAGACAGACAGACAGCAGACAGACAGACAGACAGACAGACAGACAGACAGACAGACAGACAGACAGACAGACAGACAGACAGACAGACAGACAGACAGACAGACAGACAGACAGACAGAGAAACAGAAAGAGAGAGACAGAGAGAGACAGTTAGAGAAACAGACAGACAGACGAGGAGAGAGTTTAAGTGCGACAGAGCCACAGAGATAGAGAGAGGTACTGTAGAGGGAGAAGTAGAGGGAGAGCAGGGCATGAATGGGTTATGGTTGTCCTGGTGACTGTTGACATAGGAAGCAGCCAACACGTCGACATTTTGGAAGGAAAGACCCGGGGAAGAGCAAGAGATAGACAATTTGTCTGGCCAGGTGAGGGCAGCACTCAGACAGGGAACAGCATGGCTGTCTGGCCAGGTGAGGGGGCAGCACTGAGACAGGGAACAGCATGGCTGTCTGGCCAGGTGAGGGGGCAGCACTGAGACAGGGAACAGCATAGCTGTCTGGCCAGGTGAGGGGGCAGCACTGAGACAGGGAACAGCATGGCTGTCTGGCCAGGTGAGGGGGCAGCACTGAGACAGGGAACAGCATGGCTGTCTGGCCAGGTGAGGGGGCAGCACTGAGACAGGGAACAGCATGGCTGTCTGGTCAGGTGAGGGCAGCACTGAGACAGGGAACAACATGGCTGTCTGGCCAGGTGAGGGCAGCACTGAGACAGGGAACAGCATGGCTGCCTGGTCAGGTGAGGGCAGCACTGAGACAGGGAACAGCATGGCTGTCTGGCCAGGTGAGGGCAGCACTGAGACAGGGAACAGCATGGCTGTCTGGCCAGGTGAGGGCAGCACTCAGAGGGAACAGCATGGCTGTCTGGCCAGGTGAGGGCAGCACTGAGACAGGGAACAGCATGGCTGTCTGGCCAGGTGAGGGCAGCACTCAGAGGGAACAGCATGGCTGTCTGGCCAGGTGAGGGCAGCACTCAGAGGGAACAGCATGGATGTCTGGTCAGGTGAGGGCAGCACTCAGAGAGGGAACAGCATGGCACCTTGTTCCCTACATAGTGCACTACTTTTGACCAGGACCATAGGGCTCTGTTCCCTACGTAGTGCACTACTTTTGACCAGGACCATAGGGCTCTGTTCCCTACATAGTGCACTACTTTAGACCAGGACCATAGGGCTCTGTTCCTTACGTAGTGCACTACTTTTGACCAGGACCATAGGGCTCTGTTCCCTACGTAGTGCACTACTTTAGACCAGGACCATAGGGCTCTGTTCCCTACATAGTGCACTACTTTAGACCAGGACCATAGGGCTCTGTTCCTTACGTAGTGCACTACTTTAGACCAGGACCATAGGGCTCTGTTCCCTACGTAGTGCACTACTTTAGACCAGGACCATAGGGCTCTGTTCCCTACGTAGTGCACTACTTTAGACCAGGACCATAGGGCTCTGTTCCCTACGTAGTGCACTACTTTAGACCAGGACCATAGGGCTCTGTTCCCTACGTAGTGCACTACTTTAGACCAGGACCATAGGGCTCTGTTCCCTACGTAGTGCACTACTTTAGACCAGGACCATAGGGCTCTGTGGTCTGGAAACGCAGTATGTTAAGCGTCCTGGTTCTCCCTCCAGTTAGGATCTTCTGCCAGGGGGAACAGCATGCTGAAGCTACCCAGACTCCTCTACTCCAAGCTGGGCATGCTGACACACTGGCTCTCCCATCTGTCCTGTGTTCCTCCATCTCTAGACGGAGAGAGTGTGCCAGCAAACATCATACATTTTCATATTTCATTTAGGCTAAGGTACGCATTCTCTACAGATTATGTTCGATTCAAACGCTAAAAACACATCTACCAAATAGACCTACCACCACGAAACGATGTAAACAGGGAAACCTGTTCCTACCTAATCACAAGGCTGCTGCTGTAATACCTCCTTGACGGTAGATGTTACAGTGTGTGTGTCTGTGTGTGTGTGTCTGTGTCTGTGTCTGTGTGTGTGTGTGTGTGTGTCTGTGTCTGTGTGTGTCTGTGTCTGTGTGTGTCTGTGTGTGTGTGTCTGTGTGTGTGTCTGTGTGTCTGTGTCTGTGTGTGTGTGTGTCTGTGTGTGTGTCTGTGTGTGTCTGTGTGTGTGTGTCTGTGTGTGTCTGTGTGTGTGTGTGTGTGTGTGTGTCTGTGTGTGTCTGTGTGTGTGTGTGTGTGTCTGTGTGTCTGTGTGTGTGTGTGTGTGTGTGTGTGTGTGTGTGTGTCTGTGTGTCTGTGTGTGTGTGTGTGTCTGTGTGTGTGTGTGTGTCTGTGTGTGTCTGTGTGTGTGTGTGTGTACACATGTCCATAAGGTTGTATGTAGGTAGGTGGGTACATACTAAAATTGTCCATTCTTGCCTGTAGTTGTCTAAGAGACAGAAAATTGAATTTATCTGTAATGGTTTTCAACATGTGAGTGAGTGAGTGTGAGAGACAGAGATGTTTATTTTCTCCCCTTGGTACCATTTTGCAGGGGGGGGGGGGTAGTCTTGGCAACACCCCGCTGGTAAAAAAAACAAACGAGGAAGCATGTGACTACAGTTCGTATTTCTCTATGGGCATTCCTCCCAAACCACTGTTGAACCAGTCTCTCTCTCTCTCCTGGGTTACATCCAAAATGGCACCCTAGTCCCTAGTGCCATGCCCAAGTCCTGTGGGCCCTGGTCTAAAGTAGTGCACTATATAGGGGATAGGGTCTAAAGTAGTGCCCTATATAGGGAATAGGGTCTAAAGTAGTGCACTATATAGGGAATAGGGTCTAAAGTAGTGCACTAAATAGGGAATAGGGTCTAAAGTAGTGCACTGTATAGGGAATAGGGTCTAAAGTAGTGCCCTATATAGGGAATAGGGTCTAAAGTAGTGCACTGTATAGGGAATAGGGTCTAAAGTAGTGCACTATATAGGGAATAGGGTCTAAGTAGTGCACTATAAAGGGAATATGGTCTAAAGTAGTGCCCTATATAGGGAATAGGGTCTAAAGTAGTGCACTATATAGGGAATAGGGTCTAAAGTAGTGTACTATATAGGGAATAGGGTCTAAAGTAGTGCCCTATATAGGAAATAGGGTCTAAAGTAGTGCACTATATAGGGAATAGGGTCTAAACTAGTGCACTATATAGGGAATAGGGCATAAAGTAGTGCACTATATAGGGAATAGGGTCTAAAGTAGTGCACTATATAGGGAATAGGGTCTAAAGTAGTGCACTATATAGGGATTAGGGTCTAAAGTAGTGCACTATATAGGGAATAGGGTCTAAAGTAAACTAAACTTCGCTGGAAGCCTGTGTGTCAGACAAACTTTCTACTTTTAAACTCGGATGAAACAGATATGCTTGTTCTAGGTCCTAAGAAACAAAGAGATCTTTTGTTGAATCTGACAATTAATCTTAATGGTTGTACAGTCGTCTCAAATAAAACAGTGAAGGACCTGGGTGTTACTCTGGACCCTGATCTCTCTTTTGATGAACATATCAAGACCATTTCAAGGACAGCTTTTTTCCATCTACGTAACATTGAAAAAATCCAAAACTTTCTGTCCAAAAATGATGCAGAAAAATTAATCCATGCTTTTGTTACTTCTTGGTTAGACTACTGCAATGCTCTACTTTCCGGCTACCCGGATAAAGCACTAAATAAACTTCAGTTAGTGCTAAATACGGCTGCTAGAATCTTGACTAGAACCAAAAAATTTGATCATATTACTCCAGTGCTAGCCTCTCTACACTGGCTTCCAGTCAAAGCAAGGGCTGATTTCAAGGTTTACTGCTAACCTACACAGCATTACATGGGCTTGCTCCTACCTATCTTTCCGATTTGGTCCTGCCGTACATACCTACACGTACGCTACGGTCACAAGACGCAGGCTTTCTAATTGTCCCTAGAATTTCTAAGCAAACAGCTAGAAGCAGGGCTTTCTCCTATAGAGCTCCATTTTTATGGAACGGTCTGCCTACCCATGTCAGAGACGCAAACTTGGTCTCAACCTTTAAGTCTTTACTGAAGACTCATCTCTTCAGTGGGTCATATGATTGAGTGTAGTCTGGCCCAGGAGTGTGAAGGTGAACGGAAAGGCTCTGGAGCATCTATGTCATCTATGAACATTTGCACATCTTGGTCATGTTCTGTTATAATCTCCACCCGGCACAGCCAGAAGAGGACTGGCCACCCCTCATAGCCTGGTTCCTCTCTAGGTTTCTTCCTAGGTTCTGGCCTTTCTAGGGAGTTTTTCCTAGCCACCGTGCTTCTACACCTGCATTGCTTACTGTTTGGGGGTTTTAGGCTGGGTTTCTGTACAGCACTTTGAGATATCAGCTGATGTAAGAAGGGCTTTATAAATGCATTGATTTTGATTTTATTTTAATAAAGTAGAGCACTATATAGGGAATAGGGTGCCATTTGGGATGTATCCTAGGTCAAGTGCTCAGAACTGTCCTATTCCCTCTCCCAGGACCCTATCATCCCCTTTTATAGGACCAGATGGTAACCCTAATGCATTTGGCTGATTTGGGATCAGTTTTTGTCAGTGTCTCCATTGATTCATGTTAGGTTGGTCCAGCTCGAGACTGACATACTCCTGTGCGTGTGTGTGTGTGTGGCCTTCAGTAGATATGTGCCATAAGGAGATTAGGACGATAAATCATAACTCTATCCCCCGTGAACAGAGACACTAGCAGAGCTCCACTTATCTGTCATCATGCTCCTGGCGCGCGCACGCGCACACACACACACAAACACACACACACAGTCTGCTTTTCCATATGTGCTGGAGTGTTACTGTATTTAATGCACCCACGCTGCCAGGGAGCTCTGAAGGAGAGGCCAGACTCCAGGGCCAGTCACAGGGCTGAGAGGCCAGACTCCAGGGCAAGTCACAGGGCTGAGACGCCAGACTCCAGGGCCAGTCACAGGGCTGAGAGGCCAGACTCCAGGGCCAGTCACAGGGCTGAGAGGCCAGACTCCAGGGCCAGTCACAGGGCTGAGAGGCCAGACTCCAGGGCCAGTCACAGGGCTGAGAGGCCAGACTCCAGGGCCAGTCACAGGGCTGAGAGGCCAGACTCCAGGGCAAGTCACAGGGCTGAGACACCAGACTCCAGGGCCTGTCACAGGGCTGAGAGGCCAGACTCCAGGGCCAGTCACAGGGCTGAGAGGCCAGACTCCAGGGCCAGTCACAGGGCTGAGAGGCTAGACTCCAGGGCCAGTCACAGGGATGAGAGGCCAGACTCCAGGGCCGAGAGGCCAGACTCCAGGGCCAGTCACAAAGCTACAGGGCTGAGAGGCCAGACTCCAGGGCCAGTCACAGAGCTACAGGGCTGAGAGGCCAGACTCCGGGCCAGTCAGAGGGCTGAGAGGCTAGACTCCAGGGCCAGTCACAGGGCTGAGAGGCCAGACTCCAGGGCCGAAAGGCCAGACTCCAGGGCCAGTCAGAGCTACAGGGCTGAGAGGCCAGACTCCAGGGCCAGTCACAGGGCTGAGAGGCCAGACTCCAGGGCCAGTCACAGGGCTGAGAGGCCAGACTCCAGGGCCAGTCACAGGGCTACAGAGCTGACAGGCCAGACTCCAGGGCCAGTCACAGAGCTGAGAGGCCAGACTCCAGGGCCAGTCACAGAGCTGAGAGGCCAGACTCCAGGGCCAGTCACAGGGCTGAGAGGCCAGACTCCAGGGCCAGTCACAGGGCTGAGAGGCCAGACTCCGGGCCAGTCACAGGGCTGAGAGGCCAGACTCCAGGGCCAGTCACAGGGCTGAGAGGCCAGACTCCGGGCCAGTCACAGGGCTGAGAGGCTAGACTCCAGGGCCAGTCACAGGGCTGAGAGGCCAGACTCCAGGGTCGAGAGGCCAGACTCCAGGGCCAGTCACAAAGCTACAGGGCTGAGAGGCCAGACTCCAGGGCCAGTCACAGAGCTACATGGCTGAGAGGCCAGACTCCGGGCCAGTCACAGGGCTACAGGGCTGAGAGGCCAGACTCCAGGGCCAGTCACAGGGCTGAGAGGCCAGACTCCAGGGCCAGTCACAGGGCTGAGAGGCCAGACTCCGGGCCAGTCACAGGGCTGAGAGGCTAGACTCCAGGGCCAGTCACAGGGCTGAGAGGCCAGACTCCAGGGCCGAGAGGCCAGACTCCAGGGCCAGTCACAAAGCTACAGGGCTGAGAGGCCAGACTCCAGGGCCAGTCACAGAGCTACAGGGCTGAGAGGCCAGACTCCAGGGCCAGTCACAGGGCTGAGAGGCCAGACTCCAGGGCCAGTCACAGGGCTGAGAGGCCAGACTCCAGGGCCAGTCACAGGGCTGAGAGGCCAGACTCCAGGGCCAGTCACAGGGCTACAGAGCTGACAGGCCAGACTCCGGGCCAGTCACAGGGCTACAGAGCTGACAGGCCAGACTCCAGGGCCAGTCACAGAGCTGAGAGGCCAGACTCCAGGGCCAGTCACAGAGCTACAGGGCTGAGAGCCCAGACTCCGGGCCAGTCAGAGGGCTGAGAGGCTAGACTCCAGGGCCAGTCACAGAGCTGAGAGGCCAGACTTCAGGGCCAGCTACAGGGCTGAGAGGCCAGACTCCGGGCCAGTCAGAGGGCTGAGAGGCTAGACTCCAGGGCCAGTCAGGGCTGAGATGCCAGACTCCAGGGCCAGTCACAGAGCTACAGGGCTGAGAGGCCAGACTCCAGGGCCAGTCACAGGGCTGAGAGGCCAGACTCCAGGGCCAGTCACAGGGCTGAGAGGCCAGACTCCAGGGCCAGTCACAGGGCTACAGAGCTGACAGGCCAGACTCCAGGGCCAGTCACAGAGCTGAGAGGCCAGACTCCAGGGCCAGTCACAGGGCTGAGAGGCCAGACTCCAGGGCCAGTCACAGGGCTGAGAGGCCAGACTCCGGGCCAGTCACAGGGCTGAGAGGCCAGACTCCAGGGCCAGTCACAGGGCTGAGAGGCCAGACTCCAGGGCCAGTCACAGGGCTGAGAGGCCAGACTCCGGGCCAGTCACAGGGCTGAGAGGCTAGACTCCAGGGCCAGTCACAGGGCTGAGAGGCCAGACTCCAGGGCCGAGAGGCCAGACTCCAGGGCCAGTCACAGAGCTACAGGGCTGAGAGGCCAGACTCCGGGCCAGTCAGAGGGCTGAGAGGCTAGACTCCAGGGCCAGTCACAGGGCTGAGAGGCCAGACTCCAGGGCCGAAAGGCCAGACTCCAGGGCCAGTCACAGAGCTACAGGGCTGAGAGGCCAGACTCCAGGGCCAGTCACAGGGCTGAGAGGCCAGACTCCAGGGCCAGTCACAGGGCTGAGAGGCCAGACTCCAGGGCCAGTCACAGAGCTGAGAGGCCAGACTCCAGGGCCAGTCACAGAGCTACAGGGCTGAGAGCCCAGACTCCGGGCCAGTCAGAGGGCTGAGAGGCTAGACTCCAGGGCCAGTCACAGAGCTGAGAGGCCAGACTCCAGGGCCAGCTACAGGGCTGAGAGGCCAGACTCCGGGCCAGTCAGAGGGCTGAGAGGCTAGACTCCAGGGCCAGTCACAGGGCTGAGATGCCAGACTCCAGGGCCAGTCACAGAGCTACAGGGCTGAGAGGCCAGACTCCAGGGCCAGTCACAGGGCTGAGAGGCCAGACTCCAGGGCCAGTCACAGGGCTGAGAGGCCAGACTCCAGGGCCAGTCACAGGGCTACAGAGCTGACAGGCCAGACTCCAGGGCCAGTCACAGAGCTGAGAGGCCAGACTCCAGGGCCAGTCACAGGGCTGAGAGGCCAGACTCCAGGGCCAGTCACAGGGCTGAGAGGCCAGACTCCGGGCCAGTCACAGGGCTGAGAGGCCAGACTCCAGGGCCAGTCACAGGGCTGAGAGGCCAGACTCCAGGGCCAGTCACAGGGCTGAGAGGCCAGACTCCGGGCCAGTCACAGGGCTGAGAGGCTAGACTCCAGGGCCAGTCACAGGGCTGAGAGGCCAGACTCCAGGGCCGAGAGGCCAGACTCCAGGGCCAGTCACAAAGCTACAGGGCTGAGAGGCCAGACTCCAGGGCCAGTCACAGAGCTACAGGGCTGAGAGGCCAGACTCCGGGCCAGTCAGAGGGCTGAGAGGCTAGACTCCAGGGCCAGTCACAGGGCTGAGAGGCCAGACTCCAGGGCCGAAAGGCCAGACTCCAGGGCCAGTCACAGAGCTACAGGGCTGAGAGGCCAGACTCCAGGGCCAGTCACAGGGCTGAGAGGCCAGACTCCAGGGCCAGTCACAGGGCTGAGAGGCCAGACTCCAGGGCCAGTCACAGGGCTACAGAGCTGACAGGCCAGACTCCAGGGCCAGTCACAGAGCTGAGAGGCCAGACTCCAGGGCCAGTCACAGAGCTACAGGGCTGAGAGGCCAGACTCCGGGCCAGTCACAGGGCTACAGAGCTGACAGGCCAGACTCCAGGGCCAGTCACAGAGCTGAGAGGCCAGACTCCAGGGCCAGTCACAGAGCTACAGGGCTGAGAGGCCAGACTCCGGGCCAGTCAGAGGGCTGAGAGGCTAGACTCCAGGGCCAGTCACAGGGCTGAGAGGCCAGACTCCAGGGCCGAGAGGCCAGACTCCAGGGCCAGTCTCAGAGCTACAGGGCTGAGAGGCCAGACTCCAGGGCCAGTCACAGGGCTGAGAGGCCAGACTCCAGGGCCAGTCACAGGGCTGAGAGGCCAGACTCCAGGGCCAGTCACAGGGCTGAGAGGCCAGACTCCAGGGCCAGTCACAGGGCTGAGAGGCCAGACTCCAGGGCCAGTCACAGAGCTGAGAGGCCAGACTCCAGGGCCAGTCACAGGGCTGAGAGGCCAGACTCCAGGGCCAGTCACAGGGCTGAGGCACCAGACTCCAGGGCCAGTCACAGGGCTGAGAGGCCAGACTACAGGGCCAGTCACAGGGCTGAGAGGCCAGACTCCAGGGCCAGTCACAGGGCTACAGAGCTGACAGGCCAGACTCCAGGGCCAGTCACAGAGCTGACAGGCCAGACTCCAGGGCCAGTCACAGAGCTGAGAGGCCATACTCCAGGGCCAGTCACAGAGCTACAGGGCTGAGAGGCCAGACTCCGGGCCAGTCACAGGGCTGAGAGGCCATACTCCAGGGCCAGTCACAGAGCTACAGGGCTGAGAGGCCAGACTCCGGGCCAGTCACAGGGCTGAGAGGCCAGACTCCAGGGCCGAGAGGCCAGACTCCAGGGCCAGTCACAAAGCTACAGGGCTGAGAGGCCAGACTCCAGGGCCAGTCACAGGGCTGAGAGGCCAGACTCCAGGGCCAGAGCTGAGAGGCCAGACTCCAGGGCCAGTCACAGAGCTACAGAGCTGAGAGGCCAGACTCCAGGGCCAGGGCTGAGAGGCCAGACTCCAGGGCCAGTCACAGAGCTGAGAGTCCAGACTCCAGGGCCAGTCACAGAGCTGAGAGGCCAGACTCCAGGGCCAGTCACAGGGCTGAGAAGCCAGACTCCAGGGCCAGTCACAGAGCTACAGGACTCTTCTCAAAGCACCGGATGTATGTTTCCCAAATGGCACCCTATTCCCTACATAGTGCACTACTTTAGACAAAAGGTCCTGGTCAAAAGTAGTGAACTATACAGGGCAGGGTTAGTCAATACTTACCCTACGAGGTCCTACTGGAATTTCTGTTCTACCTGATAATTAATTTCACCCACTTGGTGTCCCATGTCTAAATCAGTCCCTGATTATAGGTGACCTGGTGTCCCAGGTCTAAATCAGTCCCTGGTTAGAGGGGAACAATGACAAAAATGCAGTGGAACTGGCTTGGAGGTCCAGAGTTGAGTTTGAGGGCTATCAGGAATAGGGTGCCATTTGGGACAAAGGCAGAGCGCAAGGCTCCTCTTCTCAAAGCACCACAGGCTTGGCACCAACCGCCCGCCTGCCTGACCCGGCCACGAGCCACCTGGTGTTGCCCTGACCTCAGGCTCCCTGTGGGGGTGGCTGCTTGACTGCCCTAGCTGAGGTCTGGTAGTGCCCAAATGGCACCCTATTCCTTTATGGGCCCTGGTCAAAGTAGTGCACTATGTAGGGTGTCATTTGGGATGTATCATGGAACTGTTCCCTGGGTGAGGCTGTGCCACACTGGAGCATGTAGAGGGAGTCTCTCCTCCCTCCCTTCCTTCTTCTCCCCCTCCCCTCCCTCTTCTCCCTTCTCTCTCCTCTCCTCCCTCCCTCCCTCCCCTCTTCTCCCTCTCCCTCCCCTCTTCTCCCCCCCCTCTCCCACTCCTCCCTCTTCTCCCTTCTCTCTCTCCTCTCCTCCCTCCCTCCCTCCCCTCTTCTCCCACTCCCCCCCTCCCTCCCTCCCTCCCTCCCCTCTTCTCCCACTCCCCCCCCTCTCCCACTCCTCCCTTCCCTCTTTTCCCTCCCTTCTCTCTTCTCCCTCTCCTCCCTCCCTCCCTTCCCTCTCCTCACTTCCTTCCCTCTCCTCACTTCCTTCCCTCTCCTCCCTCCCTTCCCTCTCCTCCCTCCCCTCTTCTCCCACTCCTCCCTTCCCTCTCCTCCCTCCATTCTCTCTTCCCCTCTCCTCCCCCTTCCCTCTTCCCCCTCCCTTCCCTCTTCTGGACAGGGAGACTGGACTGGGAGACTAGACAGAGAGACTGGACTGGGAGACTGGACTGAGAGACTGGACTGAGAGACTGGACTGGGAGACTGGACTGAGAGACTGGACTGGGAGACTGGACTGGGAGACTGGACTGAGAGACTGGACTGAGAGACTGGACTGAGAGACTGGACTGGGAGACTGGACCGGGAGACTGGACTGGAAGACTGGACTGGGAGACTGGGATGGGAGACTGGACTGGGAGACTGGATTGGCAGACTGGACTGGGAGACTGGACTGGGAGACTGGACTGGGAGACTGGGCTGGGAGACTGGACTGGGAGACTGGGCTGGGAGACTGGGCTGGGAGACTGGGCTGGGAGACTGGACTGGGAGACTGGACTGGGAGACTGGGATGGGAGACTGGGATGGGAGACTGGACTGGGAGACTGGATTGGCAGACTGGATTGGCAGACTGGACTGGGAGACTGGACTGGGAGACTGGACTGGGAGACTGGACTGGGAGACTGGGCTGGGAGACTGGGCTGGGAGACTGGATTGGGAGACTGGACTGGGAGACTGGACTGGGAGACTGGACTGGGAGACTGGACTGGGAGACTGGACTGGGAGACTGGGCTGGGAGACTGGACTGGGAGACTGGACTGGGAGACTGGGCTAGGAGACTGGACTGGGAGACTGGACTGGGAGACTGGACTGGGAGACTGGACTGGGAGACTGGACTGGGGAATATTATTGAGAGCGACGGTGATCCAGTTATGTTTCAGTCACTTGTTCTTTGTTTATTTGTCAGCCTCCAACTGTGGATAGTCGGATACGGTTTTGAGCTTTTATTCTGGACAGACTTCACTCTTTGTCCTGGTAGGTTTCCCGAGAGAACAGAGGTGGGGGGAAAACGGAGTTAGACAAGCCTCTGGCTCAGTTTCCACAATACTGCGCCTCCCGAAGAGAAGATCTGTAGCATGCGAGGCAGCCGGGAAAACCTGGACCAGATCCAGCCCCAGATCCACCAGTCACAGTCCACTGCCAGGATTTATACATTACAACCCCCAGCTAGTGTGCGGCTGGTGGAATGTAATATTCTTATTCCACGTCTGTGTGAATATTTAGAAAGTCATCCGTTTACCCAGTCTGCATGGTGAGCTTCCACTCCAGGCGATTTCATCAAACTCTATTTGTCATTCCTGAGAAGTGATGAGTGAAGAGGAAAATCAAACCGTTGACTTTACCCAGAGGCCAGGAATCGGGGAATGAGATATTTACCCCGAGGCCAGGAATCAAGGGCTGAGATATTATACCCGGAGGCCAGGAATCAAGGGCTGAGATATTTACCCCGAGGCCAGGAATCGGGGAATGAGATATTTACCCCCGAGGCCAGGAATCAAGGGCTGAGATATTATACCCGGAGGCCAGGAATCAAGGGCTGAGATATTTACCCCGAGGCCAGGAGTCAGGGGCTGAGATATTTACCCCGAGGCCAGGATTCAAGGGCTGAGATATTTTAACCCTGAGGCCAGGAATAAAGGGCAGAGATATTTACCCCGAGGCCAGGAATCAAGGGCTGAGATATTATACCCTGAGACCAGGAATCAAGGGCTGAGATATTTACCCCGAGGCCAGGAGTCAGGGGCTGAGATATTTAACCAGAGGCCAGGAGTCAGGGGCTGAGATATTTACCCCGAGGCCAGGATTCAAGGGCTGAGATATTTTAACCCTGAGGCCAGGAATAAAGAGCAGAGATATTTACCCCGAGGCCAGGAATCAAGGGCTGAGATATTATACCCTGAGACCAGGAATCAAGGGCTGAGATATTTACCCCGAGGCCAGGAGTCAGGGGCTGAGATATTTACCCCGAGGCCAGGAGTCAGGGGCTGAGATATTTACCCCGAGGCCAGGAATCAAGGGCTGAGATATTATACCCTGAGTCCAGGAATCAAGGGCTGAGATATTTACCCCGAGGCCAGGAATCAGGGAATGAGATATTATACCCCGAGGCCAGGAATCAGGGAATGAGATATTTATCCCGAGGCCAGGAATCAGGGAATGAGATATTTACCCCGAGGCCAGGAATCAAGGGCTGAGATATTTATCCGAGGCTAGCAATCAAGGGCTGAGATATTATACCCCGAGGCCAGGAATCAAGGGCTGAGATATTACACCCCGAGGCAAGGAATCAGGGGCTGAGATATTATGCCCCGAGACCAGTAATCAAGGGCTGAGATATTTACCCCGAGGCCAGGAATCAAGGGCTGAGATATTATACCCCGAGGCCAGGAATCAAGGGCTGAGATATTACACCCCGAGGCCAGGAATCAAGGGCTGAGATATTTAACCCGAGGCTAGTAATCAAGGGCTGAGATATTTACCCCGAGGCCAGGAATCAAGAGCTGAGATATACCTCTGAAGTCAACTATTTACACATGAAACCCTGACGCAAACCAGCTCTGACAAGATACCATAACGAACGTTGACCGTGCTCAGTAGATCCCCTGCTGGGTGTTGACGAACGCTGGTGCTTCCTGAACAGTCAGGAAACGACGTTGGGGGTTCTGTGGTCAGGGGAGATAGGATCGCCACCCACTGCTTTAAACTGTTTACACCGGAACCACTGACCGTGTATTGACAACTGTCCACAGGTTTCTAATTTCTCTCCAATCATTCTCAACCTCATCATCCAGGTCTTCTCAGTGTTGCTGTGGAACGAGCAGAGAGACTTGAGAACATATTGATCCCAATTTATTTTTCTCACCATGGATCATAGACAATGCAAAACCACTTAAAATATATTGATTGTGGCTTTGGAGCTCATCCACGAGTCCCTCATTTACAGCTAGGGACGGACTGGGATCAGAGGTTCGGCCTGGGCATTTGGAGCTCATCCACGAGTCCCTCATTTACAGCTAGGGACGGACTGGGATCAGAGGTTCGGCCTGGGCATTTGGAGCTCATCCACGAGTCCCTCATTTACAGCTAGGGACGGACTGGGATCAGAAGTTCGGCCTGGGCATTTGGAGCTCATCCACGAGTCCCTCATTTACAGCTAGGGACGGACTGGGATCAGAAGTTCGGCCTGGGCATTTGGAGCTCATCCACGAGTCCCTCATTTACAGCTAGGGACGGACTGGGATCAGAAGTTCTTCCTGGGCATTTGGAGCTCATCCACGAGTCCCTCATTTACAGCTAGGGACGGACTGGGATCAGAGGTTCGGCCTGGGCATTTCAAACACACAGGCACAAACACTTTCCTCAAAGTCCCCACACTGGTAAACATTTCCCCTTGAGGCCCACAATATTAACTAAATATATTATAATTTAGACAGGCCCCTGGGCTGAAGACAGAACCAGCCCATCCGGCATTTTCCCAAACTACCCTATAGCCAGTCTGTTTCAGTTTACAGCCTTCTACTGTCCTATAGCCAGTCTGTTTACAGCCTTCTACTGTCCCATAGCCAGTCTGTTTACATCCTTCTACTGTCCAATAGCCACTCTGTTTACAGCCTTCTACTGTCCTATAGCCAGTCTGTTTACAGCCTTCTACTGTCCTATAGACAGTCAGTTTACAGCCTTCTACTGTCCAACAGCCAGTCTGCTTACAGCCTTCTACTGTCCTATAGACAGTCAGTTTACAGCCTTCTACTGTCCTATAGCCAGTCTGTTTACAGCCTTCTACTGTCCTATAGCCAGTCAGTTTACAGCCTTCTACTGTCCAATAGCCAGTCTGTTTACAGCCTTCTACTGTCCAATAGCCACTCTGTTTACAGCCTTCTATTGTCCTATAGCCAGTCTGTTTACAGCCTTCTACTGTCCTATAGCCAGTCAGTTTACAGCCTTCTACTGTCCAATAGCCAGTCTGTTTACAGCCTTCTACTGTCCAACAGCCAGTCTGTTTCAGTTTACAGCCTTCTACTGTCCTATAGCCAGTCTGTTTACAGCCTTCTACTGTCCTATAGCCAGTCTGTTTCAGTTTACAGCCTTCTACTGTCCAATAGCCAGTCTGTTTCAGTTTACAGCCTTCTACTGTCCCATAGCCAGTCTGTTTCAGTTTACAGCCTTCTACTGTCCCATAGCCAGTCTGTTTCAGTTTACAGCCTTCTACTGTCCAACAGCCAGTCTGTTTACAGCCTTCTACTGTCCCATAGCCAGTCTGTTTACAGCCTTCTACTGTCCAACAGCCAGTCTGTTTACAGCCTTCTACTGTCCAATAGCCAGTCTGTATACAGCCTTCTACTGTCCAACAGCCAGTCTGTTTACAGCCTTCTACTGTCCAACAGCCAGTCTGTTTACAGCCTTCTACTGTCCTATAGCCAGTCTGTTTACAGCCTTCTACTGTCCAACAGCCAGTCAGTTTACAGCCTTCTACTGTCCAATAGCCAGTCTGTTTACAGCCTTCTACTGTCCTATAGCCAGTCTGTTTACAGCCTTCTACTGTCCAACAGCCAGTCAGTTTACAGCCTTCTACTGTCCAATAGCGAGTCTGTATACAGCCTTCTACTGTCCAACAGCCAGTCTGTTTACAGCCTTCTACTGTCCAACAGCCAGTCTGTTTACAGCCTTCTACTGTCCTATAGCCAGTCTGTTTACAGCCTTCTACTGTCCTATAGCCAGTCTGTTTCAGTTTACAGCCTTCTACTGTCCAACAGCCAGTCTGTTTACAGCCTTCTACTGTCCTATAGCCAGTCTGTTTACATCCTTCTACTGTCCAACAGCCAGTCAGTTTACAGCCTTCTACTGTCCCATAGCCAGTCTGTTTACAGCCTTCTACTGTCCTATAGCCAGTCTGTTTACAGCCTTCTACTGTCCAATAGCCAGTCTGTTTACAGCCTTCTACTGTCCAATAGCCAGTCAGTTTAATTTTACAGCCTAGCCTTCTTCTGGAACAACCAACCAAACACGTTTACTGTCCCGGTGTGACTAAGAGTTTGCCTGATATGGAACACTATTCCTCATATAGTGCATAACTTTTGATTAGAGGCTCGTCCAAAGCAGTGCACTATGCAGAGAATAGGGTGCCATTTTGTCCTCTATAGAGCTGTAACAATGACCATATCGCGGCTGTTGTCACACAAAGTAATCAATGGAAATATTGAGAGGCCAGATCATTACTCATAAGACTAACTGAGGGTTGTTAAAGATTGTTTTTAAATAACAAAATGATTCTATTGACAGTTTAAGTGAAACACAGGAAGCGAGAAGGCTTGTATGGTAAATCACCAAGGTAGGCGTTTCATTTTGTTCAGGAATCTTCAAAGCAACACATTTGCATTCTTGTTGGGGTTGATATCGAGATAAAAAAAAAACTGACGTGGGGTATTAAAAACGCCACCTGTATCTAATATAGATTTATTTTAGGAAGTGTTTTTGTTATGTTTACAACCGGAATTCAAAATGGATGAAATCTATTTTCTCCCCTCACCCATCTACACCCATCTACACACAAGAGAGGGACAAGAGAGTGAGAGAAGCCCCTGTTGTAGACTGACTGTAGCCAGGGAGTCTGTCTGTCTGGGGAGCTAACAGTGTCTCTCTATATGTACCAAGCATAGAATTAGGAATTGGAATGCTAGAATGGTTAAGAACCTTATGGTGGGATAAAGGTCGGCCATTTTGGTCAGGGAAATTGGTCAACTATGGTTTGTCAGTTCTGTGATAAGATATTGTGTAAAATAATGAATATGTACAGTTGAAGTAGGAAGTTTACATGCACTTAGGTTGGAGTCATTAAAACTCGTTTTTCAACCACTCCACAAATTTCTTGTTAACAAACTACAGTTTTGGCAAGTCGGTTAGGACATCTACTTTGTGCGTGATACAAGTAATTTTTCCAACAATTGTTTACAGACAGATTATTTCACTTATAATTCACTGTATCACAATCCCAGTGGGTCAGAAGTTTAAATACACTAAGTTCACTGAGCCTTTAAACAGCTTGGAAAATTCCAGAAAATGATGTCATGGCTTTAGAAGCTTCTGATAAATGCTGTCAATTAGCCTGAGTCAATTGGAGGTGTACCTGTGGATGAAGGCTTTGAAGGTTGCAAGTTCAAACCCCCGAGCTGACACGGTACAAATCTGTCGTTCTGCCCCTGAACAGGCAGTTAACCCACTGTTCCTAGGCCGTCATCGAAAATAAGAATTTGTTCTTAACTGACTTGCCTAGTTAAATATTTAGTGCCTTAGGGTTCGAGCCCCTAATGCTGATTGGCTGACAGCCGTGATATATCAGAACGTAGATCACGGGTATTTCAAAGTCATTATTTTACTGCTCTAATTACATTGGTATTTCTAATAGAAATACGGCCCCTCGGGGTTTGTGGTATATTGCCAATGTACCACAGCTAAGGGCTGTATCCAGGCACTCTGCGCTGCGTCGTGCCCGCCCGTCTGTGACCAGAGCCCGTCTGTCTGTGACCAGAGCCCGCCCGTCTGTAGCCTTGGAAGAGGAGGACACATCACTTAAGAAAAACCCTGGCGTCGTCAAGGCGACGCTACAGTTGGAGGGACGACATCTCTCCGCAGTTAAGTCCCGTTACCACGACAACACGTTCCAGAGAACTGCCCACGTCGTCGATACAAGAACAGCTACGAGAGTAGAGCCGTTTCAGAATGATTCTGAATGGAACCCAGGATACACATCACAGACACCGTGCTTCATTCTCTTCAAAACTAGACGTTTTGTCTCTACAAAACAGCCACTAACCGACAGCTCAGACAAGTAGACAAGGGGTTACACAGGAGAGAGGGGTGCTAACAGATCTAGGGGGTTAGCTTGTCTTCCTCCTAATCTAATGCACGCAAAGTACTGTAACAGAGATCAGGAAAGGAGGAGAGGAGGGAAGGAAGAGCAGAGGGATAGGGAGGGAGGGGGGGAGTAGAGGGAGAGGGCGGGAGGGAGGGAAGGGAGCAGAGGTAGAGG
>NC_034188.2:87745364-87801980 GCF_002021735.2 Oncorhynchus kisutch | reverse complement strand
AACAGAGGGAGAAGGAGGGAGGGGAACAGAGGGAGAGGAACAAGGAGAGGGGGAGCAGAGGGAGAAGGAGGGAGGGGAGCAGAGGGAGATGGAGGGAGGGGAACAGAGGGAGGGGAGCAGAGGGAGGGGAACAGAGGGAGAGGAACAGAGGGAGGGAGAGGGAGGGAGGGAGAGGAAGGGAGGGGAGCAAAGGGAGAGGGAGGGAGGGAGAGGGAGGGAGGGTAGAGGGAGAGGAGGGAGACGAAGGGAGGGGAGCAGAGGGAGAGGGAGGGAGGGGAGCAGAGGGAGAGGAAGGAGGGGTGCAGAGGGAAAAGGAGGGAGGGGAGCAGAGGGAGATGGAGGGAGGGAGACGAAGGGAGGGGAGCAGAGGGAGAGGGAGGGAGGGAGAGGAAGGGAGGGGAGCAGAGGGAGAAGGAGGGAGGGGAGCAGAGGGAGAAGGAGGGAGGGGAGCAGAGGGAGAAGGAGGGAGGGGAGCAGAGGGAGATAGAGGGAGGGGAACAGAGGGAGGGGAGCAGAGGGAGGGGAACAGAGGGAGAGGAACAGAGGGAGGGAGAGGGAGGGAGGGAGGGAGAGGAAGGGAGGGGAGCAGAGGGAGAGGGAGGGAGGGAGAGGGAGAGGGAGAGGGAGGGAGGGAGGGAGACGAAGGGAGGGGAGCAGAGGGAGAGGAAGGGAGGGGAGCAGAGGGAGAGGAGCAGAGGGAGAGGAGCAGAGGGAGAGGGAGGGAGGGGTACAGAGGGAGAATAAGCCATGCAGCGGTCTTCAATCTGATGGGGAAACACTATACTACTCATCAGATGTGATGCGCACGTACACACACACTCTTATCCAGAGCCACTTGTATACATGTATACTTTTTCATTCTGGTCCCCCGTGGCAACACTGGCATGCCCTACCAACACACGTCATGCCCTACCAACGGAGCCACATGGGACACAAACACACACAGGCGCTATCACACACACACACACACACACACACACACACACACACACACAGGCGCGCACACACATTTTTATGGAGGCAGAGGGTTAGTCCAGGAACCAATCACTACCCCCCTGTGTGTTGTAGATCTTCAGGAAGAAGGATTGGCCCTAGACGAACTAAATGAACTGAGAGCATGAGAACATTCTGACATCCTGCTAGATATCGGCCTCCTCCAAACCTCCCTCACCACCAAACCTCCCTCACCACCAAACCTCCCTCCAAACCTCCCTCACCACCAAACCTCCCTCCAAACCTCCCTCACCACCAAACCTCCCTCACCACCATACCTCCCTCCAAACCTCCCTCACCACCATACCTCCCTCACCACCAAACCTCCCTCACCACCATACCTCCCTCACCACCAAACCTCCCTCACCACCAAACCTCCCACCATACCTCCCTCACCACCAAACCTCCCTCACCACCAAAACTCCCTCACCACCATACCTCCCTCACCACCATACCTCCCTCACCACCAAACCTCCCTCACCACCATACCTCCCTCACCACCAAACCTCCCTCACCACCATACCTCCCTCACCACCATACCTCCCTCACCACCAAACCTCCCTCACCACCATACCTCCCTCACCACCATACCTCCCTCACCACCAAACCTCCCTCACCACCATACCTACCTCCCTCACCACCATACCTCCCTCCAAACCAAACCTCCCTCACCACCAAACCTCCCTCACCACCAAACCTCCCTCACCACCAAACCTCCCTCACCACCATATCTCCCTCACCACCAAACCTCCCTCACCACCATACCTCCCTCACCACCATACCTCCCTCACCACCAAACCTCCCTCACCACCATACCTCCCTCACCACCATACCTCCCTCACCACCAAACCTCCCTCACCACCATACCTCCCTCACCACCAAACCTCCCTCACCACCAAACTTCCCTCCAACCTCCCTCACCACCAAACCTCCCTCACCACCATACCTCCCTCACCACCAAACCTACCTCACCACCAAACCTACCTCACCACCAAACCTACCTCACCACCATACCTCCCTCACCACCATATCTCCCTCACCACCAAACCTCCCTCACCACCATACCTCCCTCACCACCATACCTCCCTCACCACCAAACCTCCCTCACCACCAAACCTCCCTCACCACCAAACCTCCCTCACCACCATACCTCCCTCACCACCAAACCTACCTCACCACCAAACCTACCTCACCACCAAACCTCCCTCACCACCATACCTCCCTCACCACCATATCTCCCTCACCACCAAACCTCCCTCACCACCAAACCTACCTCACCACCAAACCTCCCTCCAACCTCCCTCACCACCAAACCTCCCTCACCACCATACCTCCCTCACCACCAAACCTACCTCACCACCAAACCTACCTCACCACCATACCTCCCTCACCACTATACCTCCCTCACCACCAAACCTCCCTCACCACCAAACTTCCCTCCAACCTCCCTCACCACCAAACCTCCCTCACCACCAAACCTCCCTCACCACCAAACCTACCTCACCGCCAAACCTACCTCACCACCAAACCTCCCTCACCACCATACCTCCCTCACCACCAAACCTCCCTCACCACCAAACCTCCCTCCAAACCTTCCTCACCACCATATCTCCCTCACCACCAAACCTCCCTCACCACCATACCTCCCTCACCACCATACCTCCCTCACCACCAAACCTCCCTCACCACCATCCTCCCTCACCACCAAACCTCCCTCACCACCAAACCTCCCTCACCACCAAACCTCCCTCACCACCAAACTTCCCTCCAACCTCCCTCACCACCAAACCTCCCTCACCACCATACCTCCCTCACCACCAAACCTACCTCACCACCAAACCTACCTCACCACCAAACCTACCTCACCACCATACCTCCCTCACCACCAAACCTCCCTCACCACCATACCTCCCTCACCACCATACCTCCCTCACCACCATACCTCCCTCACCACCAAACCTCCCTCACCACCAAACCTCCCTCACCACCATACCTACCTCACCACCAAACCTCCCTCACCACCATATCTCCCTCACCACCAAACCTACCTCACCACCAAACCTACCTCACCACCAAACCACCCTCACCACCAAACCTCCCTCACCACCAAACCTCCCTCACCACCAAACCTCCCTCACCACCAAACTTCCCTCCAACCTCCCTCACCACCAAACCTCCCTCACCACCAAACCTCCCTCACCACCAAACCTACCTCACCACCAAACCTACCTCACCACCAAACCTCCCTCACCACCCTACCTCCCTCACCACCAAACCTCCCTCACCACCATACCTCCCTCACCACCAAACATCCCTCACCACCAAACCTCCCTCACCACCAAACCTCCCTCACCACCAAACCTCCCTCACCACCAAACCTCCCTCACCACCAAACCTCCCCCCCCCTATCCTCCCGATCGCAGTACAGTTTACCTTGGAGCAGGAGCTAGGACAACAGGAGTTCTCTCACAACCCCAGGCCTGCTACCTCGACTGACAAACTAGTGAGCTTTCATCTCTGTTTGCGGTCGGACACGGTTTAGTCTCCCCTCCCCTGGTCCTCCGCTCTTCCAACCCTCCTCTCCCTCGCCTCCCCATTTCCCACACCTCTCTCGATCAGTCTCGGAATGCTTTCCGTCCGAGTCATCGGCTAGGCATCTCGATGTGAACGCAGATACCGTGGCGTTATTAACTATTTCACATTTATTCCCAGTTCTCTTTCTTTTCAGTTCCCGTTCGGCTCCACTTGAAACATATGGAACAAAACACATCAAATGGGATTTCACACTGGGGTAACAACCACAACGAGGAATAGGTGGGCTCCGCTCAGCTCCAGGGGAGAGGAACACACACCTCCCCACTCCCCACACTGGGGTAACAACCACAACGAGGAATAGGTGGGCTCCGCTCAGCTCCAGGGGAGAGGAACACACACCTCCCCACTCCCCACACTGGGGTAACAACCACAACGAAGAATAGGTGGGCTCCGCTCAGCTCCAGGGGAGAGGTACACACACCTCCCCACTCCCCACACTGGGGGTAACAACCACAACGAGGAATAGGTGGGCTCCGCTCAGCTCCAGGGGAGAGGAACACACACCTCCCCACTCCCCACACTGGGGTAACAACCACAACGAGGAATAGGTGGGCTCCGCTCAGCTCCAGGGGAGAGGAACACACACCTCCCCACTCCCCACACTGGGGTAACAACCACAACGAGGAATAGGTGGGCTCCGCTCAGCTCCAGGGGAGAGGAACACACACCTCCCCACTCCCCACACTGGGGTAACAACCACAACGAGGAATAGGTGGGCTCCGCTCAGCTCCAGGGGAGAGGAACACACACCTCCCCACTCCCCACACTGGGGTAACAACCACAACGAGGAATAGGTGGGCTCCGCTCAGCTCCAGGGGAGAGGAACACACACCTCCCCACTCCACACACTGGGGTAACAACCACAACGAGGAATAGGTGGGCTCCGCTCAGCTCCAGGGGAGAGGAACACACACCTCCCCACTGAGCAGTTTCCATTATAAAATCACATTACCATACTCTATTATTAACAGATAATACAGCTGACAGTTAATCCCTCTGAAGGGTTAAAGTTGATTATTTTGAGGGTCTTCTAAAGACAAGTGGAACCAACACCTCACCAAAACCCCATAAGACCCTTAAACAACACAACAGTTGATAACTGCAGCTGGCTAGTGGAGCACAGCGAAGTCTGGAGTCAATATGATACACTAAAATACACGCACGCTGAAGTCAATATGATACACTAAAATACACACACACGCTGAAGTCAATATGATACACTAAAATACACACACACACTGAAGTCAATATGACACACTAAAATACACACACACGCTGAAGTCAATATGACACACTAAAATACACACACACACTGAAGTCAATATGATACACTAAAATATATACACACTGAAGTCAATATGACACACTAAAATATATACGCACGCACGCACGCACGCACACACACACACACTGAAGTCTGGAGTCAATATGACACACTAAAATATATACGCACGCACGCACGCACGCACACGCACACACACACACACTGAAGTCTGGAGTCAATATGACACACTAAAATATATACGCACGCACGCACGCACGCACACACACACACACTGAAGTCTGGAGTCAATATGACACACTAAAATATATACGCACGCACGCACGCACGCACACGCACACACACACACACACTGAAGTCTGGAGTCAATATGACACACTAAAATATATACGCACGCACGCACGCACACGCACACACACACACACACTGAAGTCTGGAGTCAATATGACACACTAAAATATATACGCACGCACGCACGCACACACACACACACACTGAAGTCTGGAGTCAATATGACACACTAAAATATATACGCACGCACGCACGCACACACACACACTGAAGTCTGGAGTCAATATGATACACTAAAATATAAATATACACATGTATATATATATATATGATATAAAATCGAGCACACCGCCATGCAACCTCCATAGACAAACATTGGCTTTCAAAGTTGCACCGTCATAGGATGCCACCTTTTCAACAAGTCAGTTTGTGAAATTTCTGCCCTGATAGAGCTGTAAACTAAGTGCTGTTACTGTGAAGTGGAAACGTCTAGGAGCAACAACGGCTCAGCCGTGAAGTGGTAGGCCACGGCAAGCTACCAGAACGGATCCACCGAGTGCTGAATTGTGCAGCGTATTAAAATCATCTGTCCTCAGTTGCAATACTCACTACTGAGAACTGTTTGTCAGGAGCTTCATGAAAGGGGTTTCCATGGCCGTGCAGCCGCACACAAGCCTGAGATCACCAAGCGTCGGTTGGAGTGGTGTAAACCTCGCCTCCATTGAACTCTGGAGCAGTGGAAATGCGTTCTCTGGAGTGATGAATCACTCTTCACCATCTGGCAGTCCGACAGACAAATCTGGGTTTGGGGGATGCCAGAAGAACGCTACATGCCTGAATGCATAGTGCCAACTGTAAAGTTTGGTGGAGGAGGAATAATGGTCTGGGGCTGTTTTTCATGGTTCGGGCCCAGTGAGTTCCAGTGAAGGGAAATCTTAACGCTACAGCATTCAATGACATTCTAGATGATTCTGTGCTTCCAACTTTGTGGCAACAGTTTGAGGAAGACCCTTTCCTGTTTCAGCATGACAATGTCCCTGTGCACAAAGTTAGAAACACAGAAACACAACCTTCATTGAACCAGGCAAGTCAGTTAATTTTACCTTTATTTAACTAGGCAAGTCAGTTAAGAACAAATTCTTATTTTTAATGACGGCCTAGGAACAGTGTGTTAACTGCCTTGTTCAGGGGCAGAACAACAGATTTTTACCTCGTCAGCTCGGGGATTTGATCCAGCAAACTTTCGGTTACTGGCCCAACGCTCTATCCACTAGGCTACCTGCCGCCCCATCCCCCACATGTTGTGTGGGAGGGGCCTGGACAGGAAATGTGACGAGGCCTACAGCAACGCCATGTTGGGCTGATGAATTACAGGCAGCCTTGACACAGGGGTAAGGGGCTGTGACCCCCAGGCTGTGACCCCCAGGCTGTGACCCCCAGGCTGTGACCCCCAGGCTATGCCCCCCAGGTTGTGACCCCCAGGCTGTGACCCCCAGGCTGTGACCCCCAGGCTAAGACCCCCAGGCTGTGACCCCCAGGCTGTGACCCCCAGGCTATGACCCCCAGGCTGTGACCCCCAGGCTGTGACCCCCAGGCTGTGACCCCCAGGCTGTAAGGCTCAATAAAACACTTGACTTACACAAAATGTAATAGAGGCCACTTCCTTACTCCCAAATTGTTTAGAGAGGGGCAGTGTGCTTAAACACACACACACACACGTGTGTGTGTGTGTGTGTGTGTGTGCCTCCGCGTGTGTTTGGTGTGTGTGTGTGTGTGTGTGTGTGGTATGCCCAGTTTGTTCTTTAGAGACTTTAGCCACTAGAGAATAATCAATAATGGATCAAGACAAATGGAAAACAGATTGAGAGTTAAAGAGTAGCTGGCTATCTCCTTACTGTAATACTCTTCATATGGTTACCGTGCATCGTAACTTCACAACGCCCGTTCTCCTCTGAGAGACAATTAGGATAACAAGAGATCAATACAGACGTATTAAAAAAGGGACTGTTGTTGTACGTTGGTTTCAAAGATCATAAATTGAAGACAGATCAAACCCAGCTGTATATCGCTGCCAAAGGCGCTTCAACAAAGTACTGAGTAAAGTGTCTGAATATTTATGGAAACTTTTTTTTTTATACATTAGTTATATACATTTGTTTAAAAAAAACTTTAAAAACGCTTTTTTGCTTTGGCATTATAGGGTATTGTGATGTCATTATGGGGTATTGTGATGTCATTATGGGGTATTGTGATGTCATTATAGGGTATTGTGATGTCATTATGGGGTATTGTGATGTCATTATAGGGTATTGTGATGTCATTATGGGGTATTGTGATGTCATTATAGGGTATTGTGATGTCATTATGGGGTATTGTGATGTCATTATAGGGTATTGTGATGTCATTATGGGGTATTGTGATGTCATTATAGGGTATTGTGTGTAGATTGATGAGGGGGGAAAAAAAAACAATTTAATAATTTACAATAAGGCTGTAATGTTAAAAGAAAACTTAAATCTCTAATAGATAGATATGTATATATGTATATATACACATAGAGATGGTATAGAACCTGGAACTGACGCCAAGCAGGGTGGAGGTGAGGTGCCGAGATCACATGAGAACATGTCGAAGGAGAGATGCTAATCAGATGAACGTTTACACAACACATAGGTCATTGGTCCTCCAGGGCCTACAGTACTGGAATGTATCAGTTTAAATCCTGAACAAGAGACATCAAAATAAACAGACTGAATATGCTCCACAGGATCAGAGATAAGAAATCTAAAGAGAGATGCTTGAGAGACACCCGATACCAGGGCTCCTCGCTGAATAAAACATATTCTGCTCCAGAAATAGAGGCCGTGTGCTCGCCGGTTTCCAGCACCAAAGACGTCTGGCCGGGTCAGCGAGTGTACTAGAGCAGAAGGACTCTCACATACAGGTCTGTCTGGTAGATGTGGAGGATGGGACTGGATGGGACTTGGGCTACCGAGTGGCGCAGTGGTCTAAGGCACTCTATCTCAGTGCACTACAGTCCCTGGTTCGAATCCAGGCTGTATCACATTCGGCTGTGATTGGGAGTCCTATAGGGCAGCGAACAATTGGCCCAGCGTCGTTAGGGTTTGGCCGGTGTAGGCCGTCATTTTAAATAAGAAATTGTTCTTAATGGACTTGCCTAGTCACTTAATGTTAAAAAATAAATATATATTTGGATATGATCACTGAATTCAGACAGATGCTAAATCAGCAGGTGGGAATTAAATTCAAATGGGAATTAATTATATGAATACAGATATTAACTCAACAGGTCATTTAACTAGGAGGTAGATGATTGGACAGGTAATTTAATAGGAGTCAGAGATTGGACAGGTCATTTAATGGGAGTCAGAGATTGGACAGGTCATTTAATGGGAGTCAGAGATTGGACAGGTCATTTAATGGGAGTCAGAGATTGGACAGGCGATTTGAAAGGCGATGCAACTAGAGAAAGAGTCCTGGGAACCTAAGAATACAATTCTCAGATCTGCTTCCTGCTTCAGAGGAAACTTCAGATCCTTTGTGGAATGCATCGGAATGCATTGGAAAGCATCGGAATGCATTGGAAAGCATCGGAATGCATCGGAATGCTTCGGAAAGCATCGGAATGCATTGGAATGCATCGTGTGTATGGGAGTGTGTTTAACATGCGTCCCAGTGTTTCTCAGTACACTAGAGTTGTGTGGATGAGTGTGTTTGAGGTATGTGTTGTGGGTTGACATGTCACTGTCATTCGTTTCCCCACTCACCCTCCTGGTGTTGTCAAGGACCTTGGGGTCTGGCCGGCCGTAGTTGGGAGGGTTGGCGTGGGGGTCGTACCCCAGACGGGACAACATGGGGGCGATGACGGGCATGTCCCGCAGTACGTCCACAGGGATCTTGCCCACCCACTTGGATAAGGCCTCCACGTTGACCGGCTTGATCACCTGGTCTGTAGACCTCTCCACCCTGTAGAGAGAGAGAGAGAGAAACCACAGTTAGCAAGAGGTTAGCATTGTAGCGTGTGTCCCCCATAGAAGACCATTGACTAGCTAGCATCATTCAAGGCATCCTTGCTTGAGGTACTGGTACCCACTGATAGTTGGATTAGTGAGAACAATGAGATGGAAATCTACTTCCTGAATACCTCTAACAAGAGAAGAAGAAAGGCTGCTTTTTGGAGGTGATCGAACAGATGAACACACACCAGCATCCTCTAAAGGCGCCGCTAGTTGAACAACACCAGTGTCTTTCACGTTAGATTATTACCCTTGATAGCATGGTGTTAGCATTATTAAGGGATGGTTCAACTGTATCCCTTGATAGCATGATGTTAGCATTATTAAGGGATGGTTCAACTGTATCCCTTGATAGCATGGTGTTAGCATTATTAAGGGATGGTTCAACTGTATCCCTTGATAGCATGATGTTAGCATTATTAAGGGATGGTTCAACTGTATCCCTTGATAGCATGGTGTTAGCATTATTAAGGGATGGTTCAACTGTATCCCTTGATAGCATGGTGTTAGCATTATTAAGGGATGGTTCAACTGTATCCCTTGATAGCATGGTGTTAGCATTATTAAGGGATGGTTCAACTGTATCCCTTGATAGCATGATGTTAGCATTGTTATTAAGGAACGGTTCAACATTATCCCTTGATAGCATGGTGTTAGCATTATTAAGGGATGGTTCAACTGTATCCCTTGATAGCATGATGTTAGCATTGTTATTAAGGAACGGTTCAACATTATCCCTTGATAGCATGGTGTTAGCATTATTAAGGGATGGTTCAACTGTATCCCTTGATAGCATGGTGTTAGCATTGTTAAGGGATGGTTCAACTGTATCCCTTGATAGCATGGTGTTAGCATTATTAAGGAATGGTTCAACTGTATCCCTTGATAGCATGATGTTAGCATTGTTATTAAGGAACGGTTCAACATTATCCCTTGATAGCATGGTGTTAGCATTATTAAGGGATGGTTCAACTGTATCCCTTGATAGCATGATGTTAGCATTGTTATTAAGGAACGGTTCAACATTATCCCTTGATAGCATGGTGTTAGCACTATTAAGCTTGCCCAGGATGGCTCAGTGGACCAGCCCGTGTCACTGCAGGCAGCTAACTGCAAACTAATTGGCTCTAACTGGATCATGGGACAGAATTAAAGATGGCCCCCAAAGCTCCAGCCTCTCTCCAGCTCCAGGCCTCACAGTTAATGGGCTGAACACGTGTATTGTCTTTCCATTGAGATATGGGTCTCTCTCACTGTATCAGATCAAGACCCTATCCCCATGTCTGTGTCTCCATGCATTCTGGTTCCTTTATATGAGCAAGGAGACGAGACATTAGGACAACATTACCGACCTACACTGAGTGGATCTGGGCCTGGCTCCCCCCAAATTACCAAGATTTAGAGCAGTGATATTTAAAAAATTAATAACCATTCCATCACAATACCCTGGGTGGGGGGGGGGGACCCTGGGTGGGGGAGGGACAATGTCTGGACTGAAGCTTTTGTTTACAGAAAAATCTGAAAGTTGATCATTTATGGATGACCTTAAGAATGAGGATATTTGATCGTTTATTGGATAATGGGAACAAATGAAGTGTCAAGTTGTTTGATCATGCACCGCCGGCTGTGAGAAAGACCTGCAGCACGAACACACTGCCTGTACGACCCGTGTTGTTGAAGCAAGGCCGAGCTCTAGAGACCACAGCCCGGAACATCCCGCTTCTCGTTAGAACAGATCATCGCCATAGCAACAGCAGAGTTCTGTGTTCAGGGTTGACCTATTCTTTGTGTACTGCATTACTTTTGACCATAGCCCTTTTGGGTGCCATTGGGGGGGGGGACACACAGAATGGCTTGGAATGGTGTAGGGAGGGCTAACTCTTCGTGGTTACACCACAGCCAGGCGTTCGTCCGCCCGCCCGCCCGCCCGCCCGCCCGCCCGCCCGCCTGCGTTAAAGATGATCAGGTTGACACACTGTGTTCTCCCTGCCAGTGTGTTCTCCCTGCCAGTGTGTTCTCCCTGCCACTGTGTTCTCCCTGCCACTGTGTTCTCCCTGCCACTGTGTTCTCCCTGCCAGTGTGTTCTCCCTGCCACTGTGTTCTCCCTGCCACTGTGTTCTCCCTGCCAGTGTGTTCTCCCTGCCACTGTGTTCTCCCTGCCACTGTGTTCTCCCTGCCACTGTGTTCTCCCTGCCAATGTGTTCTCCCTGCCACTGTGTTCTCCCTGCCACTGTGTTCTCCCTGCCAGCAATGAGGAGAGATTCATACAAAGAGCAGGAGAGTGGGCAGCCATCCCCCAGCCTCGATTCAAATCATCAGGAGAGTGGGCAGCCATCCCCCAGCCTCGATTCAAATCATCAGGAGAGTGGGCAGCCATCCCCCAGCCTTGATTCAAATCAGCAGGAGAGTGGACACATAGTGCACTACTTTTGACCAGGACCATAGGGCTCTGTTCCCTACATAGGGCACTATTTTTGACCAGGACCATAGGGCTCTGTTCCCTACGTAGGGCACTACTTTTGACCAGGACCATAGGGCTCTGTTCCCTACATAGTGCACTACTTTTGACCAAGACCATAGGGCTCTGTTCCCTACATAGTGCACTACTTTTGACCAGGACCATAGGGCTCTGTTCCCTACGTAGGGCACTATTTTTGACCAGGACCATAGGGCTCTGTTCCCTACGTAGGGCGTAGACCAGGGCGTTGACAGTCTAAATAGATGCTGAAGAAGGTATTTATTTTCTCTCTTCCTCTTTATAATTGCGTGTATAAGACGATGTCTGAGGTTCGACCCACATTGACATTCAAGGCGCCTGTTGTCATCCTTTCTACAGTACAGTATGTGTGGGCCATGAGCTGAATGCTGGTACCGTTTAGTTTTTGACTTGCCCTAAGTTAACTAGTCTTATTTTTTACACATGGGGACCTATCAGCCAATGAAATCTCTCTCATGGGAAACGTATGTTAACATTGCCAAAGCAAGTGAACTTGATAAACAAAAGTGAAATAAACAAAACAAAAAAAACTGTAAACAAGAATTCCAAAATATATCATGTGTAAAAAGTTCAAGTATAAAAGGGAAAATAAATAAACATAAATATAGGTTGTATTTACTGAGGGAAATGTAGGAAGTGCAGCTCAGTTTCCACCTCATTTTGTGGGCAGTGAGCACATAGCGTGTCTTCTCTTGAGAGCCATGTCTGCCTACGGCGGCCTTTCTCAATATCAAATCAAATCAAATCAAATTTATTTATATAGCCCTTCGTACATCAGCTGATATCTCAAAGTGCTGTACAGAAACCCAGCCTAAAACCCCAAACAGCAAGCAATGCAGGTGGAGAAGCACGGTGTCTAGGAAAAACTCCCTAGAAAGGCCAATACCTAGGAAGAAACCTAGAGAGGAACCAGGCTATGTGGGGTGGCCAGTCCTCTTCTGGCTGTGCCGGGTGGAGATTATAACAGAACATGGTCAAGATGTTCAATGTTCATAAATGACCAGCATGGTCGAATAATAATAAGGCAGAACAGTTGAAACTAGAGCAGCAGCACAGTCAGGTGGAAGTTGAAACTGGAGCAGCAGCATGGCCAGGTAGACTGGGGACAGCAAGGAGTCATCATGTCAGGTAGTCCTGGGGCATGGTCCTAGGGCTCAGGTCAGTTGAAACTGGAACAGCAGCATAGCAAGGCTATGCTCACTGAGTCTGTACATAGTCAAAGCTTTCCTTAATTTTGGGTCAGTCACAGTGGTCAGGTATTCTGCCACTGTGTACTCTCTGTTTAGGGCCAAATAGAATTCTAGTTTGCTCTGTTTTTTAGTAAATTCTTTCCAATATGTCAAGTAATTATCTTTTTGGTTTCTCATGATTTGGTTGGGTCTAATTGTGCTGCTGTCCTGGGGCTCTGTATGGTGTGTTTGTGTTTGTGAACAGAGCCCCAGGACCAGCTTGCTTAGGGGACTCTTCTCCAGGTTCATTTCACTGTAGGTGATGGCTTTGTTATGGAAGGTTTGGGAATCGCTTCCTTTTAGGTGGTTATAGAATTTAACAGCTCTTCTCTGGATTTTGATAGTTAGCGATTTTGGCCCAATTCTGCTCTGCATTATTTGGTGTTTTACATTGTTCTCTCTCAAGGTCAGAATGAGTCATGTTTGTTCCTCAGAGTCTATCAGTTTGTTTTGCTATATAGATATCGCTCCATATTTTCTCTCCCCCCCTCGGCCTAAGTTGTCCCCTCGGCCTAAGTTGTCCCCTCGGCCTAAACTCACCCTCTCTCTAAGTGGGTGTTTGGACTGCAGACTTTCTCTTGCGCTTTCAGAAACCATCTTATTGTCCTTCCTTTGTCCTCCAGAGTTGAACAAAAACAGTTGTCTATCAATCATTGAGATACAGAGAGAGGGAGAGACAGACATAATTAAAAGCACAAACTTTACTAAATTATAACAGACCTAGAAAGTTAGAACCCAAGCCCCCTTTTGAGCTGAGCCTACACCAGCCCCAGCAACACAGCTCTGGGGTCCCTACACCCCTTCCCTGCATCTCATGTTTCCTGGTCTTCCACACTGCCCTTTAGGCCTGCACCAATAAGCAACTACCTAGGACAGTACCTTCACCTATTGGTTACAGTATACAGAGGCCCTCCAACATACAGGTCCAGAGTCAGTCCCTACCCCAGGCCTATTGATTACAGTATACCGAGGCCCTCCAACATACAGATCCAGAGTCAGCCCCTACCCCAGGCCTATTGGTTACAGTATACCGAGGCCCTCCAACATACAGGTCCAGAGTCAGTCCCTACCCCAGGCCTATTGGTTACAGTATACAGAGGCCCTCCAACATACAGGTCCAGAGTCAGTCCCTACCCCAGGCCTATTGATTACAGTATACCGAGGCCCTCCAACATACAGGTCCAGAGTCAGTCCCTACCCCAGGCCTATTGGTTACAGTATTTTTTTATTTTTTATTTTACCTTTATTTAACCAGGTAGGCAAGTTGAGAACAAGTTCTCATTTACAATTGCGATCTGGCCAAGATAAAGCAAAGCAGTTCGACAGATACAACGACACAGAGTTACACATGGAGTAAAACAGACATACAGTCAATAATACAGTATAAACAAGTCTATATACAATGTGAGCAAATGAGGTGAGATAAGGGAGGTAAAGGCAAAAAAAAGCCCATGGTGGCAAAGTAAATACAATATAGCAAGTAAAACACTGGAATGGTAGATTTGCAATGGAAGAATGTGCAAAGTACAAATAAAAATAATGGGGTGCAAAGGAGCAAAATAAATTAATTAATTAAATACAGTAGGGAAAGAGGTAGTTGTTTGGGCTAAATTATAGGTGGGCTATGTACAGGTGCAGTAATCTGTGAGCTGCTCTGACAGTTGGTGCCTAAAGCTAGTGAGGGAGATAAGTGTTTCCAGTTTCAGAGATTTTTGTAGTTCGTTCCAGTCATTGGCAGCAGAGAACTGGAAGGAGAGGCGGCCAAAGAAAGAATTGGTTTTGGGGGTGACTAGAGAGATATACCTGCTGGAGCACGTGCTACAGGTGGGAGATGCTATGGTGACCAGCGAGCTGAGATAAGGGGGGACTTTACCTAGCAGGGTCTTGTAGATGACATGGAGCCAGTGGGTTTGGCGACGAGTATAAAGCGAGGGCCAGCCAACGAGAGCGTACAGGTCGCAATGGTGGGTAGTATATGGGGCTTTGGTGACAAAACGGATTGCACTGTGATAGACTGCATCCAATTTGTTGAGTAGGGTATTGGAGGCTATTTTGTAAATGACATCACCAAAGAGGGAAACAGGGAAAGAGAGAGAGAGGGAAAGAGAGAGAGAGGGAGCTAGGTCACAGCTGGGGTTGCCGGCTAGCTAGGTCACAGCTGGGGTTGCCGGCTAGCTAGGTCACAGCTGGGGTTGCCGGCTAGCTAGGTCACAGCTGGGGTTGCCGGCTAGCTAGGTCACAGCTGGGGTTGCCGGCTAGCTAGGTCACAGCTGGGATTGCCGGCTAGCTAGGTCACAGCTGGGATTGCCGGCTAGCTAGGTCACAGCTGGGATTGCCGGCTAGCTAGGTCACAGCTGGGATTGCCGGCTAGCTAGGTCACAGCTGGGGTTGCCGGCTAGCTAGGTCACAGCTGGGGTTGCCGGCTAGCTAGGTCACAGCTGGGGTTGCCGGCTAGCTAGGTCACAGCTGGGGTTGCCGGCTAGCTAGGTCACAGCTGGGATTGCCGGCTAGCTAGGTCACAGCTGGGGTTGCCGGCTAGCTAGGTCACAGCTGGGGTTGCCAGCTAGCTAGGCCTATTTCTGCTGTCTAACTCTGCATGTTTAATGCAGAGTCTGGCCTCTCCATAGCTCCTGTGTGTGTGTGTGTGTGTGTGTGTGTGTGTGTGTGTGTGTGTGTGTGTGTGTGTGTGTGTGTGTGTGTGTGTGTGTGTGTGTGTGTGTGTGTGTGTGTGTGTATCGAACAATACATCAACCCTCTTCAGGGGGGCATAATGGGGGCATCAGAGAAAGAAAGCGGGAGGGAGAGATGGAGTGAGGGAGAGATGGAGTGAGGGAGAGAGAGATGGTAAAATGCATGAATATTGAACAGTAAATTAACTCATCAGGGTGTCATCTGCAGCTGCTCCAAATAGATTAAAATATAAAACAGACAACACGCTTTCAGCCTCAACGACCTCCAAGAGAGATGAGCAAGGAGATGTGTGTGTGTGAGTGTACGTGTGTGTGTGTGTGTGAGTGAGAGAGAGAGAGAGAGAGAGAGAACGTATGGGTGTGTGTGTGTGAGAGTACGTATGGGTGTGTGAGAGAGTACGTATGGGTGTGTGTGTGTGAGAGAGTACATATGGGTGTATGTGTGTGTGTGTGTGTGAGAGAGTACGTATGTGTGTGTGTGTGTGTGTGTGTGTGAGAGAGTACGTATGGGTGTGTGTGTGTGTGAGAGAGTACGTATGGGTGTGTGTGTGTGAGAGAGTACGTATGGGTGTGTGTGTGAGAGAGTACGTATGGGTGGGTGTGTGTGTGAGAGTACGTATGGGTGGGTGTGTGTGAGAGAGTAAGTATGGGTGTGTGTGTGTGTGTGAGAGTACGTATGGGTGTGTGTGTGTGTGTGTGAGAGTACGTATGGGTGTGTGTGTGTGTGTGTGAGAGTAACGTATGGGTGTGTGTGTGTGTGAGAGTACGTATGGGTGTGTGTGTGTGAGAGAGTACGTATGGGTGTGTGTGTGTGAGAGAGTACGTATGGGTGGGTGTGTGTGAGAGAGTACGTATGGGTGGGTGTGAGAGAGAGAGTACGTATGGGTGTGTGTGTGTGAGAGAGTACGTATGGGTGGGGTGTGTGTGAGAGAGTACGTATGGGTGGGTGTGAGAAAGAGAGTACGTATGGGTGGGTGTGAGAGAGAGAGAGTACGTATGGGTGTGTGTGTGTGAGAGAGTACGTATGGGTGGGTGTGTGTGAGAGAGTACGTATGGGTGGGTGTGTGTGAGAGAGTCCGTATGGGTGGGTGTGAGAGAGAGAGTACGTATGGGTGTGTTGTGTGTGTGTGTGTGTGAGAGTACGTATGGGTGTGGTGTGTGTGAGAGAGTACGTATGGGTGGGGTGTGTGTGAGAGAGTACGTATGGGTGGGTGTGTGTGAGAGAGTACGTATGGGTGGGGGTGAGAGAGAGAGTACGTATGGGTGTGTGTGTGTGAGAGAGTACGTATGGGTGTGTGTGTGTGAGAGAGTACGTATGGGTGTGTGTGTGTGTGTGTGTGTGAGAGTATGTATGGGTGTGTGTGTGAGAGAGTACGTATGGGTGTGTGTGTGTGAGAGAGTACGTATGGGTGGGTGTGGTGTGAGAGAGTACGTATGGGTGTGTGCCGTGTGTGAGAGTACGTATGGGTGTGTGTGTGTGAGAGAGTACGTATGGGTGGGTGTGTGTGAGAGAGTACGTATGTGTGTGTGTGTGTGTGTGTGTGTGTGTGTGAGAGTACGTATGGGTGTGTGTGTGAGAGAGTACGTATGGGTGTGGTGTGTGTGAGAGAGTACGTATGGGTGGGTGTGTGTGAGAGAGTACGTATGGGTATGTGTGTGTGTGAGAGTACGTATGGGTGTGTGTGTGTGAGAGAGTACGTATGGGTGGGTGTGTGTGAGAGAGTACGTATGGGTGTGTGTGTGTGAGAGAGTGCGTAGGGGTGTGTGTGTGAGAGTACGTATGGGTGGTGTGTGTGAGAGTACGTATGGGTGTGTGTGTGTGAGAGAGTACGTATGGGTGTGTGTGTGTGAGAGAGTACGTATGGGTGTGTGTGTGTGAGAGAGTACGTATGGGTGTGTGTGTGTGAGAGAGTACGTATGGGTGTGTGTGTGAGAGAGTACGTATGGGTGTGTGTGTGAGAGAGTACGTATGGGTGGGTGTGTGTGAGAGAGTACGAATGGGTGGGTGTGTGTGAGAGTACGTATGGGGTGGGTGAGAGAGTACGTATGGGTGGGTGTGTGAGAGAGAGTACGTATGGGTGGGTGTGTGTGAGAGAGTACGTATGGGTGTGTGTGTGTGAGAGAGTGTGTATGGTGGGGTGTGAGAGAGAGAGTACGTATGGGTGGGTGTGTGAAAGAGTACGTATGGGTGGGTGTGTGTGAGAGAGTAACGTATGGGTGTGTGTGTGTGTGAGAGTACGTATGGGTGTGTGTGTGAGAGTACGTATGGGTGGGTGTGTGTGAGAGAGTGTATATGGGTGGGTGTGAGAGAGAGAGTACATATGGGTGGGTGTGTGAAAGAGAGTACGTATGGGTGGGTGTATGAGAGAGTACGTATGGGTGGGTGTGTGTGTGAGAGTACGTATGGTGTGTGGTGTGTGAGAGTACGTATGGGTGTGTGTGTGTGAGAGAGTACGTATGGGTGTGTGTGTGTGAGAGAGTACGTATGGGTGGGTGTGTGTGAGAGAGTACGTATGGGTGGGTGTGAGAGAGAGAGTACGTATGGGTGTGTGTGTGTGAGAGAGTACGTATGGGTGGGTGTGTGTGAGAGAGTACGTATGGGTAGGTGTGTGTGAGAGTACGTATGGGTGGGTGAGAAAGTACGTATGGGTGGGTGTGTGAGAGAGTACGTATGGGTGGGTGTGTGTGAGAGAGTACGTATGGGTGTGTGTGTGTGAGAGAGTGTGTATGGGTGGGTGTGAGAGAGAGAGTACGTATGGGTGGGTGTGTGAGAGAGAGTACGTATGGGTGGGTGTGTGTGAGAGAGTACGTATGGGTGGGTGTGCGTGAGAGAGTACGTATGGGTGGGTGTGTGTGAGAGAGTACGTATGGGTGGGTGTGTGTGAGAGAGTACGTATGGGTGGGTGTGTGTGAGAAAGTACGTATGGGTGTGTGTGTGTGTGAGAGTACGTATGGGTGTGTGTGTGTGAGAGAGTACGTATGGGTGTGTGTGTGTGAGAGAGTACGTATGGGCGTGTGTGTGTGAGAGAGTACGTATGGGTGGGTGTGTGTGTGAGAGAGTACGTATGGGTGGGTGTGTGTGTGAGAGTACGTATGGGTGTGTGTGTGAGAGTACGTATGGGTGGGTGTGGTGTGTGAGAGTACGTATGGGTGTGTGTGTGAGAGTACGTATGGGTGTGTGTGTGTGAGAGAGTACGTATGGGTGGGTGTGTGTGAGAGAGTACGTATGGGTAGGTGTGTGTGAGAGTACGTATGGGTGGGTGAGAAAGTACGTATGGGTGGGTGTGTGAGAGAGTACGTATGGGTGGGTGTGTGTGAGAGAGTACGTATGGGTGTGTGTGTGTGAGAGAGTGTGTATGGGTGGGTGTGAGAGAGAGAGTACGTATGGGTGGGTGTGTGAGAGAGAGTACGTATGGGTGGGTGTGTGTGAGAGAGTACGTATGGGTGGGGTGTGCGTGAGAGAGTACGTATGGGTGGGTGTGTGTGAGAGAGTACGTATGGGTGGGTGTGTGTGAGAGAGTACGTATGGGTGGGTGTGTGTGAGAAAGTACGTATGGGTGTGTGTGTGTGTGAGAGTACGTATGGGTGTGTGTGTGTGAGAGAGTACGTATGGGTGTGTGTGTGTGAGAGAGTACGTATGGGCGTGTGTGTGTGAGAGAGTACGTATGGGTGGGTGTGTGTGTGAGAGAGTACGTATGGGTGGGTGTGTGTGTGAGAGTACGTATGGGTGGGTGTGTGTGAGAGTACGTATGGGTGGGTGTGTGTGAGAGAGTGTGTATGGGTGGGTGTGAGAGAGAGAGTACGTATGGGTGGGTGTGTGAGAGAGAGTACGTATGGGTGGGTGTATGAGAGAGTACGTATGGGTGGGTGTGTGTGTGCGAGTACATATGGGTGGGTGTGAGAGTAACGTATGGGTGTGTGGTGAGAGTACGTATGGGTGGGTGTGTGTGAGAGAGTACGTATGGGTGGGTGTGTGAGAGAGAGTACGTATGGGTGGGTGTGTGTGAGAGTACGTATGGGTGGGTGTGTGTGAGAGAGTACGTATGGGTGGGTGTGTTGAAGAGAGTACGTATGGGTGGGGTGTGTGTGAGAGAGTGTGTATGGGTGGGTGTGAGAGAGAGAGTACGTATGGGTGGGTGTGTGGAGAGAGTAGTACGTAAGGGTGGGTGTGTGTGAGAGAGTACGTATGGGGGGGTGTGTGAGAGAGTACGTATGGGTGGGGTGTGTGTGAGAGAGTACGTATGGGTGGGTGTGTGTGAGAGAGTACGTATGGGTGGGTGTGTGTGAGAGAGTACGTATGGGTGGGTGTGTGTGAGAGAGTACGTATGGGTGGGTGTGTGTGTGAGAGTACGTATGGGTGTGTGTGTGTGAGAGTACGTATGGGTGTGTGTGTGTGTGTGTGAGAGTACGTATGGGTGTGTGTGTGTGTGTGTGTGAGAGTACGTATGGGTGTGTGTGTGTGAGAGAGTACGTATGGGTGTGTGTGTGTGAGAGAGTACGTATGGGTGGGTGTGTGTGAGAGAGTACGTATGGGTGGGTGTGTGTGTGAGAGTACGTATGGGTGTGTGTGTGAGAGTACGTATGGGTGGGTGTGTGTGAGAGAGTGTGTATGGGTGGGTGTGAGAGAGAGAGTACGTATGGGTGGGTGTATGAGAGAGTACGTATGGGTGTGTGTGTGTGTGAGAGTACGTATGGGTGGGTGTGAGAGTACGTATGGGTGTGTGTGAGAGTACGTATGGGTGGGTGTGTGTGAGAGAGTACGTATGGGTGGGTGTGTGAGAGAGAGTACGTATGGGTGGGGTGTGTGTGAGAGAGTACGTATGGGGTGGGTGTGAGAGAGAGAGTACGTATGGGTGTGTGTGTGTGAGAGAGTACGTATGGGTGTGTGTGTGTGTGAGAGAGTACGTATGGGTGTGTGTGTGTGAGAGAGTACGTATGGGTGGGTGTGTGTGTGTGAGAGAGTACGTATGGGTGGGTGTGTGTGAGAGAGTACGTATGGGTGGGTGTGTGTGAGAGAGTACGTATGGTGGGTGTGAGAGAGAGTACGTATGGGTGGGTGTGTGTGAGAGAGTAACGTATGGGTGGGTGTGAGAGAGAGAGTACGTATGGGTGTGTGTGTGTGTGTGTGAGAGTACGTATGGGTGTGTGTGTGTGAGAGAGTACATATGGGTGGGTGTGTGTGAGAGAGTACGTATGGGTGGGTGTGTGTGAGAGAGTACGTATGGGTGGGTTGTGTGTGGAGAGAGTACGTATGGGTGGGTGTGAGAGAGAGTTACGTATGGGTGGGGTGTGTTTAGAGAGTACGTATGGGTGGGTGTGAGAGAGAGAGTACGTATGGGTGTGTGTGTGTGTGTGAGAGTACGTATGGGTGTGTGTGTGTGAGAGAGTACGTATGGGTGTGTGGTGTGTGAGAGTACGTATGGGTGGGGTGTGTGAGAGAGTACGTATGGGTGGGTGTGTGTGTGAGAGTACGTATGGGGTGTGTGTGTGTGAGAGTACGTATGGGTGTGTGTGTGTGTGTGTGAGAGTACGTATGGGTGTGGTGTGTGTGTGTGTGAGAGTACGTATGGGTGTGTGTGTGTGAGAGAGTACGTATGGGTGTGTGTGTGTGCGCGAGTCCGTATGGGTGGGTGTGTGTGAGAGAGTACGTATGGGTGGGTGTGTGTGTGAGAGTACGTATGGGTGTGTGTGTGAGAGTACGTATGGGTGGGTGTGTGTGAGAGAGTGTGTATGGGTGGGTGTGAGAGAGAGAGTACGTATGGGTGGGTGTATGAGAGAGTACGTATGGGTGGTGTGTGTGTGAAGAGTACGTATGGGTGGGTGTGAGAGTACGTATGGTGTGTGTGCGAAGTACGTATGGGTGGGTTGTGTGTGAGAGTACGTATGGGTGGGTGGTGTGAGAGAGCGTACGTATGGGTGGGTGTGTGTGAGAGCGTCCGTATGGGTGGTGTGAAGAGAGAGTACGTATGGGTGTGTGTGTGTGAGAGAGTACGTATGGTGTGTGTGTGTGTGAGAGAGTCCGTCTGGGTGTGTGTGTGTGAGAGAGTACGTCTGGGTGGGTGTGTGTGTGTGAGCGAGTACGTATGGTGGGTTGTGTGTGAGAGAGTACGTATGGGGTGGGTGTGTGTGAGAGAGTCCGTATGGGTGGGTGTGAGAGAGAGTACGTATGGGTGGGTGTGTGAGAGCGTACCGTATGGGTGGGTGTGAGAGAGAGAGTACGTATGGGTGTGTGTGTGTGTGTGTGAGAGTACGTATGGGTGTGTGTGTGTGAGAGAGTACATATGGGTGGGTGTGTGTGAGAGAGTACGTATGGGTGGTGTGTGTGGAGAGAGTCGTATGGGTGGGTGTGTGTGAGAGAGTACGTATGGTGGGTGTGAGAGAGAGAGTACGTATGGGTGGGTGTGTGTTAGAGAGTACGTATGGGTGGGTGTGAGAGAGAGAGTACGTATGGGTGTGTGTGTGTGTGTGAGAGTACGTATGGGTGTGTGTGTGTGAGAGAGTACGTATGGGTGTGTGTGTGTGAGAGTACGTATGGGTGTGTGTGTGTGAGAGAGTACGTATGGGTGTGTGTGTGTGAGAGAGTACGTATGGGTGTGTGTGTGTGTGAGAGTACGTATGGGTGTGTGTGTGTGAGAGTACGTATGGGTGTGTGTGTGAGAGAGTACGTATGGGTGGGTGTGTGTGAGAGAGTACGTATGGGTGTGTGTGTGTGAGAGAGTGTGTATGGGTGGGTGTGAGAGAGAGAGTACGTATGGGTGTGTGTGTGAGAGAGTACGTATGGGTGTGTGTGTGAGAGAGTACGTATGGGTGGGTGTGTGTGAGAGAGTACGTATGGGTGGGTGTGTGAGAGTACGTATGGGTGGGGGAGAGAGTACGTATGGGTGGGTGTGTGAGAGAGAGTACGTATGGGTGTGTGTGTGTGAGAGAGTACGTATGGGTGTGTGTGTGTGAGAGAGTGTGTATGGGTGGGTGTGAGAGAGATTACGTATGGGTGGGTGTGAGAGAGTGTGAGAGAGTGTGTATGGGTGGGTGTGAGAGAGAGAGTACGTATGGGTGGGTGTGTGAGAGAGAGTACGTATGGGTGGGTGTGTGTGAGAGAGTACGTATGGGTGGGTGTGTGTGAGAGAGTACGTATGGGTGTGTGTGTGTGAGAGAGTACGTATGGGTGTGTGTGTGTGTGAGAGTACGTATGGGTGTGTGTGTGTGAGAGTACGTATGGGTGTGTGTGTGTGTGAGAGTACGTATGGGTGTGTGTGTGTGAGAGAGTACGTATGGGTGGGTGTGTGTGAGAGAGTACGTATGGGTGGGTGTGTGTGTGAGAGTACGTATGGGTGTGTGTGTGAGAGTACGTATGGGTGGGTGTGTGTGAGAGAGTGTGTATGGGTGGGTGTGAGAGAGAGTACGTATGGGTGGGTGTATGAGAGAGTACGTATGGGTGGGTGTGTGTGAGAGTACGTATGGGTGGGTGTGAGAGTACGTATGGGTGTGTGTGTGTGAGAGAGTACGTATGGGTGTGTGTGTGTGAGAGAGTACGTATGGGTGTGTGTGTGTGAGAGAGTACGTATGGGTGGGTGTGTGTGAGAGAGTACGTATGGGTGTGTGTGTGTGTGAGAGTACGTATGGGTGGGTGAGAGAGTACGTATGGGTGGGTGTGTGAGAGAGAGTACGTATGGGTGGGTGTGTGTGAGAGAGTACGTATGGGTGTGTGTGTGTGAGAGAGTGTGTATGGGTGGGTGTGAGAGAGAGTACGTATGGGTGGGTGTGTGAGAGAGAGTACGTATGGGTGTGTGTGTGTGAGAGAGTACGTATGGGTGGGTGTGTGTGAGAGAGTACGTATGGGTGGGTGTGTGAGAGAGTACGTATGGGTGGGTGTGTGTGAGAGAGTACGTATGGGTGTGTGTGTGTGTGAGAGTACGTATGGGTGTGTGTGTGTGAGAGTACGTATGGGTGTGTGTGTGTGTGTGTGTGAGAGTACGTATGGGTGTGTGTGTGTGAGAGAGTACGTATGGGTGGGTGTGTGTGAGAGAGTAGTATGGGTGGGTGTGTGTGTGAGAGTACGTATGGGTGGGTGTGAGAGTACGTATGGGTGTGTGTGTGTGAGCGCGTACGTATGGGTGTGTGTGTGTGAGGCGTACGTATGGGTGTGTGTGTGTGAAGAGTACGTATGGGTGGGTGTGTGTGAGAGAGTACGTATGGGTGTGTGTGTGTGTGAGAGTACGTATGGGTGGGTGAGAGAGTACGTATGGGTGGGTGTGTGAGAGAGAGTACGTATGGGTGGGTGTGTGTGAGAGAGTACGTATGGGTGTGTGTGTGTGAGAGAGTGTGTCTGGGTGGGTGTGCGAAGAGAGTCCGTATGGGTGGGTGTGTGAGCGAGAGTACGTATGGGTGTGTGTGTGTGCGCGAGTACGTATGGGTGGGTGTGGTGCGAGAGTCCGTATGGGTGGGTGTGTGAAGAGCGTACGTATGGGTGGGTGTGTGTGAGAGAGTACGTATGGGTGTGTGTGTGTGTGAGAGTACGTATGGGTGTGTGTGTGTGAGAGTACGTATGGTGTGTGTGTTGTGTGTGTGAGACGTACGTATGGGTGTGTGTGTGTGCGAGAGTACGTATGGGTGGGTGTGTGTGAGAGAGTACGTATGGGTGGGTGTGTGTGTGAGAGTACGTATGGGTGGGTTGAGAGTACGTATGGGTGTGTGTGAGAGTAACGTATGGGTGGTGTGTGTGAGAGAGTACGTATGGGTGGGTGTGTGAGAGAGAGTACGTATGGGTGTGTGTGTGTGTGAGAGAGAGTACATATGAGTGGGTGAGAGAGAGTACATATGAGTGGGTGAGAGAGAGTACATATGAGTGGGTGAGAGAGAGTACATATGGGTGGGTGAGAGAGAGTACATATGGGTGGGTGAGAGAGAGTACATATGGGTGGGTGAGAGAGACGTACCAAGGTGGGTGAGAGAGAGTACCTATGGGTGGTTGAGAGAGAGTGTTTGTGTTTGTCGTCATATACTGACATTTTACCACCCTCACTACTCCCCCTCCCCTACCCCCCCCTTTCTCCTGCCCTCCCCCCCACTCCATTTATATCATCTCCCCCCCCCCCCCCCCACTCTCCCTCCTTCACCCTTTCAATTCAAGGGGAGAATTGAGAAACATGAAACATATGTTAACATTGCCAAAAGCAAGTGAAGTAGATAATATAAAAAGTGAAAAACACATTTCCTTCTCCACTCCTCCCCCCACTCCCCTCCTTTCATCCACTCCATTATAACCTCTCCCACTCCTCCCCACTTCCACCCACTCCTCTCCTCCCACCCACACTCTCCCCTCCTTCAACCCCCTTTCACCANGGTGTGTGTGAGAGAGTACGTATGGGTGTGTGTGTGTGTGAGAGTACGTATGGGTGTGTGTGTGTGAGATACGTATGGGTGTGTGTGTGTGTGTGTGTGCGAGTACGTATTGGGTGTGTGTGTGTGAGAGTACGTATGGGTGGTGTAGTGTGGAGAGTACGTATGGGTGGGTGTGTGTGTGAGAGTACGTATGGGTGGGTGTGAGCGTACGTATGGTGTGGTGTGTGTGAGCGAGTCCGTATGGGTGTGTGTGTGTGAGAGAGTACGTAGGGTGTGTGTGTGTGAGAGAGTACGTATGGGTGGGTGTGTGTGAGAGAGTACGTATGGGTGTGTGTGTGTGTGAGAGTACGTATGGGTGGGTGAGAGAGTACGTATGGGTGGGTGGTGAGACGAGAGTACGTATGGGTGGGTGTGTTGTGAGAGAGTACGTATGGGTGTGTGTGTGTGAGAGAGTGTGTATGGGTGGGTGTGAGAGAGAGTACGTATGGGTGGGTGTGTGAGAGAGAGTACGTATGGGTGTGTGTGTGTGAGAGAGTACGTATGGGTGGGTGTGTGTGAGAGAGTACGTATGGGTGGGTGTGTGAGAGAGTACGTATGGGTGGGTGTGTGTGAGAGAGTACGTATGGGTGTGTGTGTGTGTGAGAGTACGTATGGGTGTGTGTGTGTGAGAGTACGTATGGGTGTGTGTGTGTGTGTGTGTGAGAGTACGTATGGGTGTGTGTGTGTGAGAGAGTACGTATGGGTGGTGGTGTTGAGAGCGTACGTATGGTGGGTGTTGTGTGTTTGAGAGTACGTCATGGGTGGGTGTGAGAGTACGTATGGGTGTGTGGTGAGAGTACGTATGGGTGGGTTGTGTGAGAGAGTACGTATGGGTGTTGTGTGAGAGCGGTACGTATGGGTGTGTGTGTGTGTGAGAGAGAGTCCAATATGAGTGGGTGAGAAGAGTAGCAATAGAGTGGGTGAGAGAGAGTACATATGAGTGGGTGAGAGAGAGTACATATGGGTGGGTGAGAGAGAGTACATATGGGTGGGTGAGAGAGAGTACATATGGGTGGGTGAGAGAGAGTACATATGAGTGGGTGAGAGAGAGTACATATGGGTGGTTGAGAGAGAGTGTTTGTGTTTGTCGTCATATACTGACATTTACTTACCACTCCCCTACTCCCCCCTCCCCTACCCCCCCCTTTCTCCTGCCTCCCCCCACTCCATTCTATCATCTCCCCCCCCCCCCCCCCACTCTCCCTCCTTCACCCTTTCAATTCAAGGGGAGAATTGAGAAACATGGGAAACATATGTTAACATTGCCAAAAGCAAGTGAAGTAGATAATATACAAAAGTGAAATAAACACATTTCCTTCTCCCACTCCTCCCCCCACTCCCTCCTTTCATCCCACCCATTATAACCTCTCCCACTCCTCCCCACTTCCACCCACTCCTCTCCTCCCACCCACACTCTCCCCTCCTTCAACCCCCTTTCACCAGTCCTCCCCCTCTCCCTCTCCCCTCCCACCCAGTCCTCTCCCCCTCTCCCTCTCCCCTCCCAACCCAGTCCTCCCCCCTCTCCCTCTCCCCCTCCCACCCAGGTCCTCCCCCCTCTCCCTCTCCTCCCCCTCCCACCCAGGCCTCCCCCTCGTCCCTCTCCCCTCCCACCCAGTCCTCCCCCTCTCCCTCTCCCCTCCCACCCAGCCCTCCCCCCTCTCCCCTCCCACCCAGTCCTCCCCCTCTCCCTCTCCCCTCCCACCCAGTCCTCCCCCCTCTCCCTCTCCCCTCCCACCCAGTCCTCTCCCCTCTCCCTCTCCCCTCCCACCCAGTCTCCCCCCTCACCCTCTCCCCTCCCACCCAGTCCTCCCCCTCCCCCTCTCCCCTCCCACCCAGTCCTCCCCCTCTCCCTCTCTCCCTCCCACCCAGTCCCTCCCCCTCTCCCTCTCCCCTCCCACCCAGTCTTCCCCCTCACCCTCTCCCCTCCCACCCAGTCCTCCCCCTCTCCCCCTCTCCCCTCCCCCACAGTCCTCCCCCTCTCCCTCTCCCCCTCCCACCCAGGTCCTCCCCCTCTCCCTCTCCCCCTCCCACCCAGTCCTCCCCCTCTCCCTCTCCCCTCCCACCCATTCCTCTCCCTCTCCCCTCCCACCCAGTCCTCCCCCTCTCCCTCTCCCCTCCCACCCAGTCCTCCCCCTCTCCCCTCCCACCCAGTCCTCCCCCTCTCCCTCTCCACTCCCACCCAGTCCTCTCCCTCTCCCCTCCCACCCAGTCCTCCCCCTCTCCCTCTCCCCTCCCACCCAGTCCTCCCCCTCTCCCTCTCCCCTCCCACCCAGTCCTCCCCCTCTCCCTCTCCCCTCCCACCCAGTCCTCCCCCTCTCCCTCTCCAACTCCCATCCAGTCCTCTCTCCTCTCCCATCCAGTCCTCTCCCCTCTCCCTCTCCCCTCCCACCCAGTCCTCCCCCTCTCCCTCTCCCCTCCCACCCAGTCCTCCCCCTCTCCCTCTCCCCTCCCACCCAGTCCTCTCCCTCTCCCCTCCCACCCAGTCCTCTCCCCTCCCACCCAGTCCTCTCCCCCTCTCCCTCTCCCCTCCCACCCACCCAGTCCTCCCCCTCTCCCTCTCCACTCCCACCCAGTCCTCTCCCTTCCCACCCAGTCCTCCCCCTCTCCCTCTCCACTCCCATCCAGTCCTCCCCCTCTCCCTCTCCACTCCCATCCAGTCCTCCCCCTCTCCCTCTCCCCTCCCACCCAGTCCTCTCCCTCTCCCCCTCCCACCCAGTCCTCCCCCTCCCCCTCTCCCCCTCCCACCCAGTCCTCCCCCTCTCCCTCTCCCCTCCCACCCAGTCCTCCCCCTCTCCCTCTCCCTCTCCCCTACCCCACCCAGTCCTCCCCCTCTCCCTCTCCCCTCCCACCCAGTCCTCTCCCTCTCCCCTCCAATCTTTTCTCCTGTACTTTTCTTCCACTGAGGACTAAACAATTATCTTGTATTTCCTGGGTGGTGGTGAGTCACCAGACGTCTTCCATCTTCTCCACCTACGGACCAAACACTGTTCTGAATCCCGAATAGCACCCTATTCCCTATATAGTGCACTATGTAGAGAATAGGGTACCATTAGTGAATACCAAGGGGAGTGGGTTGGAGGAGCCAGAATGCAGAGAATGGAGAATAAAAAGGGAGCTTGCTAACTGCTGCTGGTCGAGGTTGAAACTGTTATGGTCCTATTACAACTTAAAGCTCCTAACAAAGGACGTGGGCAGAGGTCTTCCTTTACACCTGTTTTACTTCCTGTTCTCAGCTTCTCCAGCTGAATGACTACCAGACTCAGGGGTTGGCAGCCAAGGATGGTCCTTGCCTCTCTCAAGCCATCGCTCTTTGATTCTTTACATCCTCTCTCGTTGCCCCTTTTCTCTTAAACCCCAGTGGAGAAGAAGGCCCGAGGGGAGGGACCTTGGACCATATCCTTCAGTAAGGTTGAGATACGAGGTGAGGAGATAAGTGTCATGTCCTTCCTCTGGCCTTGAATGGAGGGGGGGGGGGGGGGGTAGATAGGGTGGGGGAGGCAAGGGCCACTTAATGGGTTGTGGCTGTTTCTCAATTATTCATAGCTGGGCCTAGTGCTCTGCTCATCCACCCTGGGTGGTGTTCTGGATCACTGAGGGAAGGACAGAGAGAGAGCCCTTCGTTCCCTAAACCACAGCCATGTAATTGATGGTAATGGTGTAGAGACCGGTGTAGAGAGGGGTACTGAGAGCCCAGCCCACTACAGTACAGATAGGGACCTGCTGTAAGCCACAGGGTGTGTGTGTGTGTGTGTGTGTGTGTGTGTGTGTGTGTGTGTGTGTGTGTGTGTGTGTGTGTGTGTGTGTGTGTGTGTGTGTGTGTGTGTCTGAGTAAATGCCTGCGCGTGCATGTTTTTAGTGGGTAAATATGGAGACACTCTGCCTTAGTGAGGGTGAAGTACTACTGAAGGGTGGGGTCTGATGGGATGTGCTGTTGAGGTTGGTAAAAAGGCTGCCACGAGGCCCTGGGGGTTGTCGAATGCTACCTTCCTCCCTCCTAAAAATCATAAAATCGGGAGCGGTTCAGAGAGGAAGTATGATAGCAGACCACCTGCCCCTGGAGGACCAAGCCGTTTAAGTCAGACTCAGTAAGGAGGCGGGCCACTCAGAAGTAGAAACGGAGAAACGCTTGTGGTCCTGTGTGGTAAAGTTCAGTTGTGGGTTCAACTCCAACAGAGATCACAGTGGATAAAAACATCTGCTCTGTGGCATATATCGCTCGTTTCCCCCCCCCTATAGCTTGTTATATTGTCTATAGTTATTTTTAGTCGTCTTTATCTGATGTGGAGGCTGATCATTTCGGTGTAAAGAATGAAAAACACCAACTCCCTGTGAACTTCATTTCCTGTTAAATACACATTTACATCAGGTTAATTCCTTTCCTGTTAAATACACATTTACATCAGGTTAATTCCTTTCCTGTTAAATACACATTTACATCAGGTTAATTCCTTTCCTGTTAAATACACATTTACATCAGGTTAAATCCTTTCCTGTTAAATACACATTTACATCAGGTTAAATCCTTTCCTGTTCCATTTACATCAGGTTAATTCCTTTCCTGTTAAATACACATTTACATCAGGTTAAATCCTTTCCTGTTAAATACACATTTACATCAGGTTAATTCCTTTCCTGTTAAATACACATTTACATCAGGTTAAATCCTTTCCTGTTAAATACACATTTACATCAGGTTAAATCCTTTCCTGTTCCATTTACATCAGGTTAAATCCTTTCCTGTTCCATTTACATCAGGTTAAATCATTTCCTGTTCCATTTACATCAGGTTAAATCCTTTCCTGTTCCATTTACATCAGGTTAAATCCTTTCCTGTTCCATTTACATCAGGTTAAATCCTTTCCTGTTCCATTTACATCAGGTTAAATCCTTTCCTGTTAAATACACATTTACATCAGGTTAAATCATTTCCTGTTCCATTTACATTATTAGGTCATGGACCTACTACATCTAAAAAGTCTGTCTCAATCCCAGTTATGTATGTGTTTAATAAATTAAAGAAATTGAAACAAAAATCAGTTAACCAGTAAATATGTTGTTACCAAATCAGTTAACCAGTAAATATGTTGTTACCGAATCAGTTAACCAGTATATCTGTTGTTTTTCCTCGTCTGATATAGAGGCTTTATGGCAGTATATCTGTTGTTTTTCCTCGTCTGATATAGAGGAGGCTTTATGGCAGTATATCTGTTGTTTTTCCTCGTCTGATATAGAGGAGGCTTTATGGCAGTAAATCTGTTGTTTTTCCTCATCTGATATAGAGGCTTTATGGCAGTATATCTGTTGTTTTTCCTCGTCTGATATAGAGGAGGCTTTATGGCAGTAAATCTGTTGTTTTTCCTCGTCTGATATAGAGGAGGCTTTATGGCAGTATATCTGTTGTTTTTCCTCGTCTGATATAGAGGAGGCTTTATGGCAGTAAATCTGTTGTTTTTCCTCGTCTGATATAGAGGCTTTATGGCAGTATATCTGTTGTTTTTCCTCGTCTGATATAGAGGAGGCTTTATGGCAGTAAATCTGTTGTTTTTCCTCGTCTGATATAGAGGAGGCTTTATGGCGATACAACAACGTGTGATGTTCTGCTTGCGTGAAGCAAAGCATGAACCAGGAAATGTTCAGAAGAGAGAATGTTTGTTTGTTCCTTTTGCATGCAATCGCACAGTGTTTAGACAACTCTGCTATGCCCTGTAACTTGAAACAATAAAAAAAGTCCCAACAAGCATAAATTATTAAATAAATAAATTAAATGAAGACAGACAAGAAACTCAAGCTTTTCCATTGCTATGTGAACAGTTAAGGATCATTATTCAGTGGTGAAACACAAGGCAAAGTTTTTAAAAAATCACGACTTGGAGGTACAATATTAGACGCTCTTTGGTTTATGGCATATATATTAGACATTTGTTGTCCTCGTGAAGGACGCAGCAGAAAATGCGGCCCTGGCACAGCAAAGCTGTCTCCTCAGTGGTTTGAGGAGCTCATGGTACATATACCAATCCTGTTGAGACTTGTTTACTGAAAGCCCTATTCTTCATCTTTTACAGTTCCTGTCTCTCGCTCTCTCCTCAATGGCCACATGCCTCTGTCCATCTGTGTGTGTGTGTGTGTGTGTGTGTGTGTGTGTGTGTGTGTGTGTGTGTGTGTGTGTGTGTGTGTGTGTGTGTGTAACAGTATGTGTGTTGTCGCTGCTACATGTCTTGAGCTCTATCCAGTGCGCTCTGGTTAAGATCCCATTTTATTAATATTTGATGGGAATCAATGTGCTGAGGGGTGGTGTGTGTGTGTGTGTGTGTGTGTGTGTGTCTGAGCGCATGTGTGGGGGAAGGCTGAGCACCAGGCTCGGGTCTAAGGGTGGGAGGCTGGGACCAGGCCTGTGTGTGCTGAGGGGTGGTCTGTCTATCTGTCTGTGTCTGTCTGTCTGTGTCTGTCTGTCTGAGCGCATGTGTGGGGGAAGGCTGGGCACCAGGCTCGGGTCTAGGGGTAGGGAGGCTGGGACAAGGCCCGTGTCTAGGGGTGGGAGGCTGGGACAAGGCCCGTGTCTAGGGGTGGGAGGCTGGGACCAGGCCCGTGTCTAGGGGTAGGGAGTGGGAGGCTGGGACCAGGCCCGTGTGTAGGGGTGGGAGGCTGGGACCAGGCCTGTGTGTGCTGAGGGGTGGTGTGCTGAGGGGTGGTGTGTGTGTGTGTGTGTCTGAGCGCATGTGTGGGGGAAGGCTGGGCACCAGGCTCGGGTCTAGGGTGGGAGGCTGGGACAAGGCCCGTGTCTAGGGGTAGAGAGGCTGAGACCAGGCCCGGGTCTAGGGGGTAGGGAGGCGGGGACCAGGCCCATGTGTAGGGGTGGGAGGCTGGGACCAGGCCCGTGTGTAGGGGTGGGAGGCTGGGACCAGGCCCGTGTGTAGGGGGTGGGAGTCTGGGCCCCAGGTCCGGGTCTAGGGGTGGGAGGATGGGACCAGGCCCGTGTCTAGGGGTAGGGAGTGGGAGGCTGGGACCAGACCCGTGTGTAGGGGTGGGAGGCTGGGACCAGGCCCGTGTGTAGGGATGGGAGGCTGGGACCAGGCCCGTGTGTAGGGATGGGAGGCTGGGACCAGGCCCGTGTGAAGGGGTGGGAGGCTGGACCAGGCCCGTGTGTAGGGGTGGGAGGCTGGGACCAGGCCCGTGTGTAGGGGTGGGAGGATGGGACCAGGGCCAGGTCTAGGGAGCACCCACTCTTATACCCAACCCTTGCGCTCTCTCTCCCTCCTGTGCATCTCCTCCATCTCTGTCTACCTCTTTCTGTATTAGTATGTGTATTTATTATGGATCCCCATTAGTTCCTGTTGCCAAGGCAACAGCTACTCTTCCTGGGGTTTATTATGGATCCCCATTAGTTCCTGCCAAGGCAGCAGCTACTCTTCCTGGGGTTTATTATGGATCCCCATTAGTTCCTGCCAAGGCAACAGCTACTCTTCCTGGGGTTTATTATGGATCCCCATTAGTTCCTGTTGCCAAGGCAACAGCTACTCTTCCTGGGGTTTATTATGGATCCCCATTAGTTCCTGTTGCCAAGGCAACAGCTACTCTTCCTGGGGTTTATTATGGATCCCCATTAGTTCCTGTTGCCAAGGCAACAGCTACTCTTCCTGGGGTTTATTATGGATCCCCATTAGTTCCTGTTGCCAAGGCAACAGCTACTCTTCCTGGGGTTTATTATGGATCCCCATTAGTTCCTGTTGCCAAGGCAACAGCTACTCTTCCTGGGGTTTATTATGGATCCCCATTAGTTCCTGTTGCCAAGGCAACAGCTACTCTTCCTGGGGTTTATTATGGATCCCCATTAGTTCCTGCCAAGGCAGCAGCTACTCTTCCTGGGGTTTATTATGGATCCCCATTAGTTCCTGCCAAGGCAGCAGCTACTCTTCCTGGGGTTTATTATGGATCCCCATTAGTTCCTGTTGCCAAGGCAACAGCTACTCTTCCTGGGGTTTATTATGGATCCCCATTAGTTCCTGTTGCCAAGGCAACAGCTACTCTTCCTGGGGTTTATTATGGATCCCCATTAGTTCCTGTTGCCAAGGCAACAGCTACTCTTCCTGGGGTTTATTATGGATCCCCATTAGTTCCTGTTGCCAAGGCAACAGCTACTCTTCCTGGGGTTTATTATGGATCCCCATTAGTTCCTGTTGCCAAGGCAACAGATACTCTTCCTGGGGTTTATTATGGATCCCCATTAGTTCCTGTTGCCAAGGCAACAGCTACTCTTCCTGGGGTTTATTATGGATCCCCATTAGTTCCTGCCAAGGCAGCAGCTACTCTTCCTGGGGGTTTATTATGGATCCCCATTAGTTCCTGCCAAGGCAGCAGCTACTCTTCCTGGGGTTTATTATGGATCCCCATTAGTTCCTGTTGCCAAGGCAACAGCTACTCTTCCTGGGGTTTATTATGGAGCCCCATTAGTTCCTGTCAGGGCAGCAGCTACTCGTCCTTGGGTTTATTATGGATCCCCATTAGTTCCTGTTGCCAAGGCAGCAGCTACTCTTCCTGGGGTTTATTATGGATCCCCATTAGTTCCTGCCAAGGCAGCAGCTACTCTTCCTGGGGTTTATTATGGATCCCCATTAGTTCCTGCCAAGGCAGCAGCTACTCTTCCTGGGGTTTATTATGGATCCCCATTAGTTCCTGCCAAGGCAGCAGCTACTCTTCCTGGGGTTTATTATGGATCCCCATTAGTTCCTGTTGCCAAGGCAACAGCTACTCTTCCTGGGGTTATTATGGATCCCCATTAGTTCCTGTTGCCAAGGCAACAGCTACTCTTCCTGGGGTTTATTATGGATCCCCATTAGTTCCTGTTGCCAAGGCAACAGCTACTCTTCCTGGGGTTTATTATGGATCCCCATTAGTTCCTGTTGCCAAGGCAACAGCTACTCTTCCTGGGGTTTATTATGGATCCCCATTAGTTCCTGCCAAGGCAGCAGCTACTCTTCCTGGGGTTTATTATGGATCCCCATTAGTTCCTGCCAAGGCAGCAGCTACTCTTCCTGGGGTTTATTATGGATCCCCATTAGTTCCTGTTGCCAAGGCAACAGCTACTCTTCCTGGGGTTTATTATGGATCCCCATTAGTTCCTGTTGCCAAGGCAACAGCTACTCTTCCTGGGGTTTATTATGGATCCCCATTAGTTCCTGTTGCCAAGGCAACAGCTACTCTTCCTGGGGTTTATTATGGATCCCCATTAGTTCCTGTTGTCAAGGCAACAGCTACTCTTCCTGGGGTTTATTATGGATCCCCATTAGTTCCTGTTGTCAAGGCAACAGCTACTCTTCCTGGGGTTTATTATGGATCCCCATTAGTTCCTGTTGCCAAGGCAACAGCTACTCTTCCTGGGGTTTATTATGGATCCCCATTAGTTCCTGTTGCCAAGGCAACAGCTACTCTTCCTGGGGTTTATTATGGATCCCCATTAGTTCCTGCCAAGGCAGCAGCTACTCTTCCTGGGGGTTTATTATGGATCCCCATTAGTTCCTGCCAAGGCAGCAGCTACTCTTCCTGGGGTTTATTATGGATCCCCATTAGTTCCTGTTGCCAAGGCAACAGCTACTCTTCCTGGGGTTTATTATGGAGCCCCATTAGTTCCTGTCAGGGCAGCAGCTACTCGTCCTTGGGTTTATTATGGATCCCCATTAGTTCCTGTTGCCAAGGCAGCAGCTACTCTTCCTGGGGTTTATTATGGATCCCCATTAGTTCCTGCCAAGGCAGCAGCTACTCTTCCTGGGGTTTATTATGGATCCCCATTAGTTCCTGCCAAGGCAGCAGCTACTCTTCCTGGGGTTTATTATGGATCCCCATTAGTTCCTGCCAAGGCAGCAGCTACTCTTCCTGGGGTTTATTATGGATCCCCATTAGTTCCTGCCAAGGCAGCAGCTACTCTTCCTGGGGATTATTATGGATCCCCATTAGTTCCTGCCAAGGCAGCAGCTACTCTTCCTGGGGTTTATTATGGATCCCCATTAGTTCCTGCCAAGGCAGCAGCTACTCTTCCTGGGGTTTATTATGGATCCCCATTAGTTCCTGCCAAGGCAGCAGCTACTCTTCCTGGGGTTTATTATGGATCCCCATTAGTTCCTGCCAAGGCAGCAGCTACTCTTCCTGGGGGTTTATTATGGATCCCCATCAGTTCCAGCCAAGGCAGCAGCTACTCTTCCTGGGGTTTATTATGGATCCCTATTAGTTCCTGCCAAGGCAGCAGCTACTCTTCCTGGGGTTTATTATGGATCCCCATTAGTTCCTGCCAAGGCAGCAGCTACTCTTCCTGGGGTTTATTATGGATCCCTATTAGTTCCTGCCAAGGCAGCAGCTACTCTTCCTGGGGTTTATTATGGATCCCCATTAGTTCCTGCCAAGGCAGCAGCTACTCTTCCTGGGGATTATTATGGATCCCCATTAGTTCCAGCCAAGGCAGCAGCTACTCTTCCTGGGGTTTATTATGGATCCCCATTAGTTCCTGCCAAGGCAGCAGCTACTCTTCCTGGGGTTTATTACGGATCCCCATTAGTTCCTGTCAAGGCAGCAGCTACTCTTCCTGGGGTTTATTGTGGATCCCCATTAGTTCCTGCCAAGGCAGCAGCTACTCTTCCTGGGGTTTATTATGGATCCCCATTAGTTCCTGTCAGGGCAGCAGCTACTCGTCCTTGGGTTTATTATGGATCCCCATTAGTTCCTGCCAAGGCAGCAGCTACTCTTCCTGGGGTTTATTACGGATCCCCATTAGTTCCTGTCAAGGCAGCAGCTACTCTTCCTGGGGTTTATTATGGATCCCCATTAGTTCCTGCCAAGGCAGCAGCTACTCTTCCTGGGGTTTATTATGGATCCCCATTAGTTCCTGCCAAGGCAGCAGCTACTCTTCCTGGGGTTTATTATGGATCCCCATTAGTTCCTGCCAAGGCAGCAGCTACTCTTCCTGGGGTTTATTATGGATCCCCATTAGTTCCTGCCAAGGCAGCAGCTACTCTTCCTGGGGTTTATTATGGATCCCCATTAGTTCCTGCCAAGGCAGCAGCTACTCTTCCTGGGGTTTATTATGGATCCCCATTAGTTCCTGCCAAGGCAACAGCTACTCTTCCTGGGGATTATTATGGATCCCCATTAGTTCCTGCCAAGGCAACAGCTACTCTTCCTGGGGTTTATTATGGATCCCCATTAGTTCCTGCCAAGGCAACAGCTACTCTTCCTGGGGATTATTATGGATCCCCATTAGTTCCTGCCAAGGCAGCGGCTACTCTTTCCGGGGTCCAGCGACATTAAAAAAAAAATTATCACCAGAAATCAATAACAGTACAAAATACAACACATTAGTATACAAATACAACACACCACTACCACACCTCTCCAATACAACACATCACTACCACACCTCTCCAATACAACACATTAGTACACCAATACAACACATCACTACCACACCTCTCCAATACAACACATCACTACCACACCTCTCCAATACAACACATCACTACCACACCTCTCCAATACAACTCTCCAATACCACACCACTCCAATACAACACATTAGTACACCAATACAACACATCACTACCACACCTCTCCAATACAACACATCACTACCACACCTCTCCAATACAACACATTATTACACCAATACAACACATCACTACCACACCTCTCCAATACAACACATCACTACCACACCTCTCCAATACAACACATTATTACACCAATACAACACATCACTACCACACCTCTCTAATACAACACATCACTACCACACCTCTCCAATACAACACATTATTACACCAATACAACATGTCTCTAATACAAAATGTATAATTACCACAATAGAACAATATGTACGTGTTTTAATATTTCTATTGGCCAGTCTGAGATATGGCTTTTTATTGGCCAGTCTGAGATATGGCTTTCTATTGGCCAGTCTGAGATATGGCTTTTTATTGGCCAGTCTGAGATATGGCTTTTTATTGGCCAGTCTGAGATATGGCTTTTTATTGGCCAGTCTGAGATATGGCTTTCTATTGGCCAGTCTGAGATATGGCTTTCTATTGGCCAGTCTGAGATATGGCTTTTTATTGGCCAGTCTGAGATATGGCTTTTTATTGGCCAGTCTGAGATATGGCTTTCTATTGGCCAGTCTGAGATATGGCTTTTTATTGGCCAGTCTGAGATATGGCTTTTTATTGGCCAGTCTGAGATATGGCTTTCAATTGGCCAGTCTGAGATATGGCTTTTTATTGGCCAGTCTGAGATATGGCTTTTTATTGGCCAGTCTGAGATATGGCTTTCTATTGGCCAGTCTGAGATATGGCTTTTTATTGGCCAGTCTGAGATATGGCTTTTTATTGGCCAGTCTGAGATATGGCTTTTTATTGGCCAGTCTGAGATAAGGCTTTTTCTTTGCAACTCTGCCTAGAAGGCCGGCATCCCGGAGTCGCCTCTTCACTGTTGACGTAGAGACTGGTGTTTTGCAGGTACTATTTAATAAAGCTGCCAATTGAGGACTTGTGAGGCGTCTGTTTCTCAAACTAGATACTCGAATGTACTTGTCCTCTTGTTCAGTTGTGCACCGGGGCTTCCCACTCTTTCTATATGTAGCATCTGGTTGCTCCTCATTACACACTACACAACCTCTTATATGATCTCTTATACACTATATTAGGCCCAGACTATGGAACTTTCCTAGACATGGCTACTATATTACGATCGCTACATCCGATGGATTTGGATACTGCTTTAGAGCAGATTTCTGTAACATTAGTAAAGATGTGATCAATACATGTGGATCATTTCATTCCTGTGATGTTTGTAAACTACCCTGGTAGGTTGACTGATAACCTGAACCAGGTTCCAGGCACTGGTTACAGTGCCAAGCTTTTTCTTGAGTGGACAGCTTGATGAAAGCCAGTCAATATTTCAGTCACCCAGAAAATATACCACTCGGTTGATACTGGATCACATAAATTATCAAGCATTTCACACATTATCCTGATACTGACTATTAGCAATGGGTGGTCCATATCAACTTCCCACAGAAATAGGCTTTAGGTGAGGCAAATGAACCCGTAGCCATATTACTTCAGCAGCATTTGACACGAGCCCCCAAAATGATCTCTAAAAGTTACGCCAACAGAGCTACAGTAGTCTTTTAGTCAGATGTGTAAAGCCAGTAGCCTGCTGAATCTTCCGCTGCCACGGACCAACGATGGTACAGTAGTCTTTTAGTCAGATGTGTAATGCCAGTAGCCTGCTGAATCTTCCGCTGCCACGGACCAACGATGGTACAGTAGTCTTTTAGTCAGATGTGTAAAGCCAGTAGCCTGCTGAATCTTCCGCTGCCACGGACCAACGAAGGTACAGTAGTCTTTTAGTCAGATGTGTAAAGCCAGTAGCCTGCTGAATCTTCCGCTGCCACGGACCAACGAAGGTACAGTAGTCTTTTAGTCAGATGTGTAAAGCCAGTAGCCTGCTGAATCTTCCGCTGCCACGGACCAACGAAGGTACAGTAGTCTTTTAGTCAGATGTGTAAAGCCAGTAGCCTGCTGAATCTTCCGCTGCCACGGACCAACGAAGGTACAGTAGTCTTTTAGTCAGATGTGTAAAGCCAGTAGCCTGCTGAATCTTCCGCTGCCACGGACCAACGAAGGTACAGTAGTCTTTTAGTCAGATGTGTAAAGCCAGTAGCCTGCTGAATCTTCCGCTGCCAAGGACCAACGATGGCACAGCGCCTGAAATAGTCGGACGCTTTTTGAAGTCTTTCAGAGCTAGAATCAGTTCTTCCAAATCCAGTGTCAGCAGTCCCGAAACTAGCCCTGCTAACGTTGATTGACCCCCCACATGGTCTACGACAGCCCCCCGGGCAGCTGTTGTAGAGTGGTAGGAAGCAGCTTACTAATGTCCTGTAATGGTGCTCCAGGATAGGTTGTTTTTTTTGCCCCGGGAACCACGTTTCTCCCCATAGAGCTGCCGATGACAATGGCAGAGGAGGTCCTTCCGTTTTTGCGCATCGAGTGGTTTACGAGACCCCTTGGATCAGAGCCTGTGGCATCTGCTAAGGCCTCTAGAAGCATCAGTCCTGCTCCATTTTCCACAGGCGGGGGGGACTTCCTAAGGGAGAGGTCCATGGGACCCACAGGCCAGTCATTTAAAGAGTGATGGCAGTGCGGTAATACACACCATACCGAAACAACGTCAGCCTGAGGTGTAGAGAAGAAGAAGGTAGGCAGATGTAGTTTCGGTTTGGTTTCCCCAGCAGATTGTGCAACGCCGAGATTTGCTTGCTTAGAGTAGACAACTCGGTCCTATAGTCCTCCTCAAGCAGGCAGTTGTTGCATTGAAAAGCCAGTCAGTGTCCCAGAAAAGAGCTTCGTAAACACAAACTACTCCTACTACGCAGGAAGTGCTAGTCTCTTCCTCCGGCTGGGGAGGCCTCCATTAAAAAGAAGACACGGTCCCAAATCGGGGAAATCCAAGCAGCCACCTTCGTTATGATGGCTAGCAACTTAGCTAGCTAGGTAAGGTTAGTTAGCTAGGTAAGGTTAGCAGCTCTGTCAAGCAGGCTTCAAAACGGTCTGTTAAGCGGGATTCTGGGACAGAAAATAGTGATACTAGCTGTTAAAAGCTAACAGAGTCTCGGAATCTATGCAAAAAATAAGTGCTGTATTCATAATATAACTTTGATTGTTTGTTGTTTTGACTAAATGTAGCCAGAACAGCCAAGAGTTACCAGCATTCAGCTGCACACTGATGACATTGGTGTCTGGGGTTGTCTCTCCATCCCCATCTAATTCTACCTCTTTCTGGGTTTCTGCCTCTCCCATCTATTTCTTTCTGGGTTTCAATCTCTCCAGGGCTCTTGTGTTGTACTTATCATACCAGGGGAAGGTTCAAGAAGAGTACACAAGCTCACAATCGCTCTCCAGAATAACAAAACAGGCTACACTGTGTGAGTGGTGGGTCTTTCTTCACATCGCTACAGTACCCAGAGAGCATTCTTAAGAGATATGGAGAGGAGGGCTGAACAAGGGACATTTGGCCTCTTGCGGAACACTCCAGAACACTCTCGGGCCCTTACAGTTTCGTAAGGAGGCGGAACGCTTCACTTGTGCCCTCATGTAGCAGCTAACCCCTTCAGTGTTCCATGGCTGGAGATTGAAGGGTACTCCTGTATCTCCCATAGCGTAGCAGCTAGATTAAGACCATGGCTCGCAACCTCTAGCCCAAGGAGGGGAAACTTCGATGAGGGTGGGGGGCCGCTGAAATCATCATGAGGGGCCGCTGGAGAGTACCTGTCTCCCATAGCATGTCAGCAGCTTAAACGAGGACCTGGCAACATGACATCTAGAGTCTTCGGTCTTTGTTTACAATACCAACCTGTTTAGTGCCTCTTGCCTTCTTGCCTACATAGTGCACTACTTATGACCAGAGCTCTGCAGGCCCTGGTCAAGAGCAGAGCACTAAATAGGGAATAGGTACCATTTCAGATGCAGCCAATCCTCTGTAGCAACATCTTATTTATTTATTTTAAATGTTACACATTGCATAAAAGTAGATACTCAGTGCTAGAAAATAGTAGATCGTACACTGCAGTTGAGGAACAATGGAAAAGTAATTTTGCTTTGAACGCAAAAAAAACTTGTACATTTTGAAAAAGAAAATGTCCCGTGAATGTTTTGGTACACCTACCGGAGAGGCCTTTTTATGTCTACACCCATTCAATATCCTTAACAGCAGTTTAAGTCTTAGCCCCACCAATCTCTTTTAGGATTCACAGTGTAGTAAACAACTCAAAATTTAAAGACTAAAAAGTATTAGCAAAAGGTATTAGTAAAAATACATTATCTAGTCCTTGGCCTTTATCTGACTTTGGTGAGGTCATGTTCTTCACATTACCGTCTTTGTATTTGATATAGTGTGTTTACCAATCTGCGTTTGACAAATGCACAGGATACAGAAGGTTTAAACAGTGCAGTGAAATGGTTACTTGCATAGTGGAGTATTTTGTTTAGACGTGTAGCTAGCTAGCTAGTTGTGGTAGTATGAGTTAGGATTATGGTTTATTGTTTAGCTAGCTAGTTGTGGTAGTATGAGTTAGGATTATGGTTTATTGTTTAGCTAGCTAGTTGTGGTAGTATGAGTTAGGATTATGGTTTATCGTTTAGCTAGCTAGTTGTGGTAGTATGAGTTAGGATTATGGTTTATTGTTTAGCTAGCTAGTTGTGGTAGTATGAGTTAGGATTATGGTTTATTGTTTAGCTAGCTAGTTGTGGTAGTATGAGTTAGGATTATGGTTTATTGTTTAGCTAGCTAGCTAGTTGTGGTAGTATGAGTTAGGATTATGGTTTATTGTTTAGTTAGCTAACTGTGGTAGTATGAGTTAGAATTATGGTTCATCGTTAGGCTAGCTAGTTGTGGTAGTAGCTAGCTAAACAATGAACCATAATCCTAACTCATACTACCACGTACCATGCATGAATCTGCAGGTAGTTAAAGCTAACCAACTAGGTTCAATGCTAGCTAGATAGCATTTGGCTATAACTAAGCAATGCAAATGTCTTAGATAAGAATAATATTACTAAACGTTAGTACGCTTTAACTTGTATACACCACCATAAGCAGGCCCGGTCTCTCTGCTGTTCCCGTGACCCCCCCCCCCACACACACACACACACACACCACCATAAGCAGGCCCGGTCTCTCGCTCTCTGCTGTTCCCGTGACCCCCCCCCCCACACACACACACACACCACCATAAGCAGGCCCGGTCTCTCGCTCTCTGCTGTTCCCGTGACCCCCCCCCCCACACACACACACACACACCACCATAAGCAGGCCCGGTCTCTCGCTCTCTGCTGTTCCCGTGACCCCCCCCCCCCCCCCCCCCCCCCCCCCCCCACACACACACACCACCATAAGCAGGCCCGGTCTCTCGCTCTCTGCTGTTCCCGTGACCCCCCCCACACACACACACACACACCACCATAAGCAGGCCCGGTCTCTCGCTCTCTGCTGTTCCCGTGACCCCCCCCACACACACACAGACACCACCATAAGCAGGCCCGGTCTCTCGCTCTCTGCTGTTCCCGTGACCCCCCCCCCCACACACACCACCATAAGCAGGCCCGGTCTCTCGCTCTCTGCTGCTCCCGTGACCCCCCCCACACACACACACCACCATAAGCAGGCCCGGTCTCTCGCTCTCTGCTGTTCCCGTGACCCCCCCCCCACACACACACACACACACACACACACACACCACCATAAGCAGGCCCGGTCTCTCGCTCTCTGCTGCTCCCGTGACCCCCCCCCCACACACACACACCACCATAAGCAGGCCCGGTCTCTCGCTCTCTGCTGCTCCCGTGACCCCCCCCCACACACACACACCACCATAAGCAGGCCCGGTCTCTCGCTCTCTGCTGTTCCCGTGACCCCCCCCCCCCCCCCCCCCCCCACACACACACACACACACACACACACACACACACACACACCACCATAAGCAGGCCCGGTCTCTCCCTCTCTGCTGTTCCCATGACCCCCCCCCCCCCCCCCCCCACACACACACACACACACACACACACACCAAAAGCAGGCCCCGTCTCTCCCTCTCTCTGGTCTCTCTGCTGTTCCCATGACCTGAGACCCCCCCTGTAAGCATGGCCCTGAGCCCAGAAACAGCTTTCAGGTCATTAATCTCCAAAGTGCAGCTCGTCCAAGAAACAGCAAACCCCCCACCCCCCTCCTCCTCCACCACCATGAACTTTTGTTTAATAAACAACGCTAAATGTGAAAGACTTGTACAGAACGGCCACAAACACAGCATACCCAGACAGAGGTTGTGCTCCAGAAGTATTTAGGGAATAGGGTGCCATTTGGGACACAATGAGCTGGTCTGGCCGTTGGTAGAGTGTAGAGCCTATCTGTCCAGTGTAGAGTGGTGGTGGTGGGTGTTATCTGTCCAGTGTAGAGTGGAGGGGGGGGAGAACTCGGGGATCAATACTTTAAAATAACGTAAGAGCCTCCAGAGAACGACGGTCTGTTTACTTCATCTCAAATGAACGATTCTGTTGAACTCAACTCCTCTGACAAAGATGTAGAAGATGGCTACTTCCATGTCTGTTTTAAGGATCTCCTCTCTGATCCTTCACTCTCCCCTCCCTCACTCACTCACTCCCTCTCCTGCCGTCAGTTTCTTTACCATTATCTCTGTTCAGCACCAGGATGCATCCCAAAACAACACCCTATTCCCTAAAAGTAGGGCATTATATAGGGAATAGGGTGTAGGATGCAGTCCCATAGGAAGTCACATGAAGGGAGCAAGAGGCTGAAACCACAAGAGGAAGAGTGGAGGAGGAAGAACGAAAACAGAGGAGAAAAGAGATTAAATATGTATTCAATGATGATATAATTACCAAGATGAAAGACATTGGAGAGAAGAGGTGTGTGTGTGTGTGTGTGTGTGTGTGTGTGTGTGTGTGTGTGTGTGTGTGTGTGTGTGAGAGAGAGAGAGAGGGGCAAGGAGATAGGGAGGGGGTTCCTCTAAGATGACATGTGCTCAGTGGACTTTGACCATAAGCTTTTATTAAAAAACCATGAGCATTCTCATCTGCAGACAATAACAAAAGTGGAGCCAAATTTCTGCAGGGGACACGGAGGGGTTATATGGCTCTACGTGGCAGGAGGTGGAGTGTGTGTGTGTGAGCATGCCCCCACTGCGTTTCCTTGAAGACTTCCAGAGGCCGACCTCCAAATTATAGAACCAAAAACAACTCTTGACGAGTCGGGGCCATTAAGGAAACCCTACCATGGTCAGAGCATTAAGTGTGCGAGTCCCAAATTGCACCCTATTCCCTATATAGTGCTCTACTTTAGACCCTATTCCCTATATAGTGCACTACTTTAGACCCTATTCCCTATATAGTGCACTACTTTAGACCAGGACACAACGGGATACAAACTGAGAAATGGGTTGTTGTTTCCCCCTCTACTGTGTGCGGCTGACTAATGAGTGAGGTTTCTCACCTAGCTCTTCTCTAGAATGATTCATAACCAACAGAAGGACAGTCAATTCATGTTTGGAGGCCTCCTGGAATAGCAAGGCTGTTATTTCAGGCCCTGGGAGCCTGAAGAAATGGACCTGGAGTACAAAATGTGTGTTGTTGACTATCAACAATTAAATAAAATAAACATTTAAAATAAAAAGTTTACTACTGATCTACCTACTCAACTACTAGATTTACGATCCTTCCTTCTCTCTGGGCCATCACCATTTCCTCCCTCGCTCTCTTTCTCCCCTCTGGGAAGAACAATAGTTGCAAGCCAACGAAAGAGAGAGAGCGGGAGAGAGAGTTACACAGACCAGTGCTAACCTGTCTCACTGCACCAGGAAGGGAATGTAGTAGGTAGAGCATGACCCGTTCACCACTCACACCTTGTCAGCCTGGTGATGAATAGTGCTTGCTTACCATAACATTGTACTATGGGTCTATCCCAGATAGCTCCCTATTTCCCCTTTGGGGCTCTGGTCAAAAGTAGTGCACTGTATAGGGAATAGGGGGCCCAATTGGGATGCACCCTGTGATTCAACCACAGCCATTTGTGCCATTTGACTACGTAAGCAACAGAGTGAAGGAGGAGACGGTGTCTTGTAAACAGGTAGTATCCCCAAGGATAGCTGCTTGTTTATTACTGCCATCAAAGCCAACAGGACTGTATTACTTATCAGCGTCTTGTTGTGGCAGCAGTGCAGAACAGAGCAGAACACTTCCAGAACCAGAAGCTAAGAACAGAGGCCTGTGTTCTAGAACCAAAAACATTTAGGTTCAGAACCAGATCCAAAATGTCGGCTGAGCTTCACTCAGAATGAGGAGTGGGCGATCCACTGTGGCCCTGATAGCTCAGTGAGGTGATGCATGGAAGTTCTGCCTGGTTTCGTCCTCATTTGGAGCTCCTTGTCCTAGGTTTGTAAAATCCTTAAAGAAGACGCTGGCTGACCACACCTCGTCTCGCCACTAAATCACAGGAAGTATTCTAGAGGGTGTTCCCTTTTCCCTTCAAGTCACGTTTTGTCATCTATTGGTATAAAGCCATAGACTACAAGGTCACTGACCCCTGATTTACAAGCTAGTTGGGTTTACAGTTTACTCACTTTATACACTGATAGAAACACATGGGGAGGGAGACCGGCATGCCTTGAGTTCCTCAACATGCAGGTCAGGGTACGTACACGTACACGTACACACACACACACACACACACACACAACTACTTACTTGGAGAGGGAAACACCTCCTGCTTTCCCTATGAGTTCTTCATGGTGAAGCACCGCCTCGTTCCAGGGAATGTCCAGGAATTTGAGCAGCGTCCTCATCCACTTCTCTGGATGGAGCACCAGCTGTTCATAATGCACTGGCAGGCACTTGTCTGAGGCATCCAGGCACTGAGTGTACATGGTCTCTATGGCCCTGTTCCACTTGGTCAGGCAGTCTCTGTAGCTGCCCAGGTCAAAGCCAGCGATCGTCACCTTACGCGAGATCATCGAATGGACCGAGGCGCGTCCGTCCCGGATCATGAGCACGAACTTGGCGTGCGGGAAGATCTTAGCCAGGTAGGAGAGGGACTTCAGAGCGAAGGGGTCCTTGTTACAGAGGAAGTTGGCGGGCTCGCCGTGCTTCACGATGATCTCCAGGAGGAAGGCCTGCATGGCGGCGTCCAGGACCTCGTCTGTCACCCCGGCCTCGTCCAGACGCATCTTCTCCCTCCCAGACCGCGACCACATCTGTTTCATGGCCAGGATACGTGGAATAACCCTGGTCTCCTCTCCACAACGAACCTCGGGGTGAGCGTCCAGCATGGCTCTCATCAATGTGGTCCCACTCCTGGGAACCCCTCCAATGAATACTAGAGGCATGTCTTTGTTGTAGACGAATGGAGCGGAGAGGTTATGGCCCCCGGGACCAGAGCCCCGCAGGATGGTGGAGGAGCTCAAAGAACCCCCCAGGAGCAACCCTCTTGACCCCTGAAGGCCCCCCAGAACCCCTTGGTCCCCAGGCTGGCTGCTGCGCTCCTCGATGCGGTGGTGACACTCCATGGCGTGACGACCCAAGTAGAAGACTGTGACTGAGCTGATGACCAGACAGGCCACCAGCAGGTTCTGCTTCAGCTTCATCATCATCACCATCACCATTTCAGAACCGGGGAGGAGGGAGGGAGGGAGGAAGGGGGGAGTTGTACCAGAGGAGGTAGTGGAAGAGGAGGGAAGGTTGGGAGTAGCGGAGTGTCCCTCCTTTCAAGGTCGGCGATGGGGGGCAGAGCGTGTTGTGTGTTCCCCGGTGGTCAACGCTTGTCGCGTGCCCAGCTCCATCAGGCCTGGGGAAGAACAGAATAAAAACACATTATTACATAATATAATCATATAGCCTTGGTTGGAACAGTAGAACATGGCAACTTCAGGCAGATCCTGATAGAGATCTTGACATTCTGCTGGTAGAAATCAAGCAAAAGGCTTGAGCCAACAAAAAGGTTAAAATGGTTCACGTCATATATATATATATAATATATATATGGTCCTAAAATATATATAATATATGGTCCTAAAATATATATATATATGGTCCTAAAAAAGGCTCTGTTCAGAAAAACAAAACATATTTTCAGCATTATACTGTACTGACCCATCTTTACAAAGAGAGCGGAGTAAAACTATGATCTGAGCTACGCAAGTTATTTAGTATTTTTATTTTACTTCAAATACACACACGAAATTACCAAGGAATTCCTTATATCCGATGTAGGAATTACCCTCAACATAATTACAAATCCCCTCGGGAGAAATGTAGGCTACGGAAGAGACGCTCCACTTTGACCTCAGAAAGCAGTAATGAACACATTCTCTCTGTCTGACAACATTATGGATCTCACGCCAAAACCACTGTACAACTGTGGTGTAAAAGAAAGGCTAAGGCCGACATCATAAAGTTGTCAGAAAAACACTCGACACAGTCAAGGCCCTCAGCTGACACAAGCCCATAGGAATGAATCCAGGCCACAGACTAGAGGTACAGCGAGAGGGAGAGAGACAGACAGAGAAAAAGGGATAGACCGAGAGACAGAGAGCGAACAGCTCCACTATTCAGCAGTCTTAAGCATTTAAGGACTTCCCCAGTGACACACTTAGCAACAAAAAGACGCAATGATTATATATATCCCTCAGAGGGAAATCTCTAATTTTACAACCATCTTGTTCCATTTTTTCAACTCGTTTTTTTTTTTCTTCTCATTTCCCAGTGTTCAGTTTGTTTCTTGGGCTGAGAGAAACGTTCCTGACCAGGAACGAGACGTCCAACCTCCGGCCTCTAATTGGTCCCTGAGCAGTTACACAGGCGGCCGATTTACAGAGTAGGTGGTGTGACATCACGTTACTCTGGGTCATTGCCACAGAAAAAGGACCCATGAGTACCCAACATGTGAAGTTTATAGGAGCAAATCAAATTGGTGTCAAATGAAAGCTAAAAAGGAGGAGATATATATTCTGGGGAAATAAGGCATAAATACTCCCATCATAAACATGTTTAGTAAACAAAAGGCTTCGATTTCTGGAAAGAAGAAGAAGAAGAGAAAGAAGAAGAAGAAGAAGAAGAAGAAGAAAAGAAGAAGAAGAAGAAGAAGAAGAAGAAGAAGAAGAAGAAAGAAGAAGAAGAAGAAGAAGAAGAAAGAAGAAGAAGAAGAAGAGAAAGAAGAAGAAGAAGAAGAAAGAAGAAGAAGAAGAAGAAGAAGAAGAAGAAAGAAGAAGAAAAGAAGAAGAAGAAGAAGAAGAAGAAGAAGAAGAAGAAGAAGAAGAAGAAGAAGAAGAAGAAGAAGAAGAAGAAGAAGAAGAAGAAGAAGAAGAAAAGAAGAAGAAGAAGAAGAAGAAGAAGAAGAAGAAGAAGAAGAAGAAGAGAAGAAGAAGAGAAAGATAAGAAGAAGAAGAAGAAGAAGAAAGAAGAAGAAGAAGAAGAGAAGAAGAAGAAGAAGAAGAAGAAGAAGAAGAAGAAGAAGAAGAAGAAGAAGAAGAAGAAAGAAGAGAAGAAGAAGAAAGGTTCCCATCCAATTGGTGACAGAATACTATAAAGTCTGCATTAAAAATATATTATGCTAATAGTCCTACCAGTGGTGTTTCCACTGAACTGGCTTGTTGATGATAATAACTAGTGCATGATGACAACCCACACAAAAAATGTTGTTTTTTCCCCTTAAGTTTTCATGTATCGTAAAACAAATAAATATTACATTTCAAAATGGGTTTCCATTGCATTTTCAAACCTACCGATAGTTTTGTCACAAAAACTGTATAGCGTAAAAACAGAAAAATGTGCCAACTCTGGTCTTGGCACCTAAGCTCTAACCAACAGCTCCCAGATACAGTACGGGTAGTCTAGTCTACATGATGATGAATAAGAGCCAGAATATTTGTATTTGTCAAACATCGATCATCATGTGACCAGAATACGACTCTCGATATTTATTGTAAAGGAGCATCAAGCTCTCCCCCCGTGCACTTTCACCACCCTGTGAAGATCAGAACTTATTTCATCTGTAGCCTAATAAACTGCACGGGTTCCCAAATCATAGTAGGAGGACCACATACCATATCAACGCGTAATTCCATGTTTACTCCGAGATGGTTGTTAGATCAATATTTGCACATACAAAAAAGCTGTTTCCTTGCATAATCACATTTTACCGACACAAAAAGATCCCACCATAATCGAACGAACAAAATGATCTGTCGACATTTATAAAATGTACCAGAAACGCCTCGTTTCCATCACAGTTGTTGCGAGAAAAATAAATAAAAAGCATGTACACAGTATGACTTTACTCACATAAAAACTTGGACACAGACAGGAAACATCATTAAACATCATCTACCAGAGAAAAGCTCTAACAGAAATACTCGAACACAATAATGTTGAAGGCCCCTGCCGTCTAATATCAACATTTATATTCCATTTCGCAGAAATTTGCCTTCTGTAAATGTAAGAAATATTCCCTAGTGTCATATCATTCCGATACCAAAAACACCCTCCTCTTAAAGATAAATTCTAATTATTCTCCCTGGTGATGGAGGATTATGAAAGTACACAGAAGTAACAAGTTTAGGTTTAGTTTTTAGTTTAGGTTTTATACCAATTAGTGTTTCATACAGATAACAATTTGGTTTATGAATTAAAGATTAAAATGTGTCGATCAAAAAAAAAAATGTATTTTTAAAATCGGTAATAGAATGAGTACTGTTACATGCACAATGAGATCATGTCAGATTATAATAGTCAGATTAAAACGTGAACATGAACGATTTCCCTAATAATCCTGTTAACATTTAGACGGATTACAGAGGTGTCCCTGACAGAACTCAAAATACCTAAAATCGTCTACCACAGGGAACGTTGTTCTCCACTTCCTGACCGACGTGCCCAAAGTAACCTGCATGTTGCACAGAAGCCAGGAAATGTATATAATCTGGTACCATTGGATAGAAAACACTTTGAAGTTCGTAGAAATCTCATACATTATTGTGAGACTATACATTGATATGGTAGGAGAAAATCCAAAGAAAAACCAAACAGGAATTTTCTTATTTATAATTTTTTTTTATTTATTGAGCCCATGCTCTTACAACGTACAATATACAATTCCAGCTCCCAGATTGCAATTCCTATGGCTAGATACTACTAGATGTCAACAGTCCTTGAAGGTTTCAGGCTTGTTTCTTCCCAAACAAGGAAGAATGTTGAGTTTTAGTACTGGGAGTCAGAGTTGGTAATCAGTCTATGTGCGTGCGACGAAGAGGATGCGCACCTGCTAATTTTGCTTTCCTATTGAACATACTTCTTTCCGTATGAAATATTAGAGTTTAATTACATTTTAGGGTACCTGAGGATTGATTAGAAACATATTTTGACTCGTTTTATTTTTGGATTCCTTTCTCTGCAGGTTGAACGAGTGGATTACCCAAATCGGTGGCGCCAACTAAACAGACTATTTTGGATATAAAGAAGGATTTTATCTAACAAAACAACCATACATGTTGTAGCTGGGACCCTTTGGATTGCAAATAAGAGGAAGATGATCAAAAAGTGATTATTTAAATTGCTATTTGTGATTATGAAGCCTGTGCGCATGGACATTTTTTGATGTGGGCGCCGTCCTCAAACAATCACATGGCATGCTTTCACTGTAAAGCCCATTGTAAATCGGACAATGCAATTAGATGAAGAATTAGAAGCTTTTAACCGATATAAGACACTTGTACGTACCTAAATGTTTAATATCCATAATTTGGATGATTATTTATTTGAATTGCGTTCACCGGAAGTGGTCGACAGGTGTCCCGCTGGTGGGACGCCTAGCCCTTAGAAGTTTTAAAGTAGCCACCATTTGCCTTGATGGCAGCTTTCCACACTCCAGGCATTCTGTCAACCAGCTTCATGAGGGAGTCACCTGGAATGCATTTCCATTAACAGGTGTGCCTTGTTAAAAGTTAATTTGTGGAATTTTGAGCCAATCAGTTGAGATGTGACAAGGTAGGGTTGGTATACAAAAGATAGTGCTATTTGGTAAAGGTCCATATTACAGCAAGAACAGATCAAATATGCAAAGAGAAATGACAGTCCATCATTACTTTAAGAAATGAAGGTCAAGACAATCTGGAAAATTTCAAGAACTTTGAAAGTAAGTGCAGTTGCAACAACCATCAAGCGCTATGATGAAACTGGCTCTCATGAGGACCGCCACAGGAAAAGAAGACCCAGAGTTACCTCTGCTGGCAGAGGATAAGTTCATTAGAGTTACCAGCCTCAGAAAATTGCCAATTAACTGCACCTCAGACTTCAGCCAAAATAAATGTTTCACAGGGTTCAAGTAACAGACACCCCTCAACATCAACTGTTCAGAGGAGACTGCGTGAATCAGGTCTTTATGGTCAAATATTTGCAAACAAACCACTAGTAAAGGACACCAATAAGAAGAGATTTGCTTTGGCCAAGAAACACGAGCAATGGACATTAGATCGGTGGAAATCTGTCCTTTGGTCTGATGAGTCCAAATTTGAGATTTATGGTTCCAACCGCCATGTCTTTGTGAGACGCAGAGTAGGTGAAAAGATGATCTCTGCATGTGTGGTTCCCACCGTGAAGCATGGAGGAGGTGTGATGGTGTGGAGGTGCTTTGCTGGTGACACGGTCTGTGATTTATTTAGAATTCAAGGCACACTTAACCAGCATGGCTACCACAGTATCCTGCAGTGAATCCCCATCCCATCTGGTTTGCTCTTAGTGGAACTATTATTTGTTTTTCCACAGGACAATGACCCAAAACACACCTCCAGGCTGTGTAAGGGCTATTTGACTAAGAAGGAGAGTGATGGAGTGCTGCATCAGATGACCTGGCCTCCACAATCACCAGACCTCAACTCAATTGAGATGAGTTGGACCGCAGAGTGAAGGAAAAGCCGCCAACAAGTGCTCAGCATGTGGGAACTCCTTCAAGACTATTGGAAAATAATTAAAGGTGAAGCTGGTTGAGAGAATGCCAAGAGTGTGCAAAGCTGTCATCAAGGAAAAGGGTGGGTATTTGAAGAATCTCAAATATATTTTGATTTGTTTAACACTTTTGGTTACTACATGATTCCATATGTGTTTTGATGTCTTCACTATATTCTACAATGTAGAAAATAGTAAAAATAAAGAAAAACCCTTGAATGAGGTGGTGTGTCCAAACTTTTGACTGGTGGTAGTAGTGGTGTTGTGTGTGGTGTGTAATTTATATATATACACACACACACAAATATAAATATATGACATATGTTTTCTGTCTGGGGCCCCCTAGCAGCAGGGGGCCCAAAGCAACCGCTTATGTCGCTTATACCTAGAGCCGGCCCTGCACACTCTCCTTCGCTTGTCTCTTATCTTCTATGACATTTGACTGACGGCTTTGATGGGTCTTTCTTGGCAAAGCTCAACAAGACATCATTAATCTGCTCTGACGACTGTCTGACGCTACTCTCAAAACACCCACGCATGTTGACGCACAGTAACACCAGTCACACCTTATGAAACAATAATGGATACACAGTAACACCAGTCACACCTTATGAAACAATAATGGATACACAGTAACACCAGTCACACCTTATGAAACAATAATGGATACACAGTAACACCAGTCACACCTTATGAAACAATAATGGATACACAGTAACACCAGTCACACCTTATGAAACAATAATGGATACACAGTAACACCAGTCACACCTTATGAAACAATAATGGATACACAGTAACACCAGTCACACCTTATGAAACAATAATGGATACACAGTAACACCAGTCACACCTTATGAAACAATAATGGATACACAGTAACACCAGTCACACCTTATGAAACAATAATGGATACACAGTAACACCAGTCACACCTTATGAAACAATAATGGATACACAGTAACACCAGTCACACCTTATGAAACAATAATGGATACACAGTAACACCAGTCACACCTTATGAAACAATAATGGATACACAGTAACACCAGTCACACCTTATGAAACAATAATGGATACACAGTAACACCAGTCACACCTTATGAAACAATAATGGATACACAGTAACACCAGTCACACCTTATGAAACAATAATGGATACACAGTAACACCAGTCACACCTTATGAAACAATAATGGATACACAGTAACAGACACAGGCACTTTATCTGTGATGCAGATGTAGCATAATTGAAAAGAGCGATCACACACACACACACACACACACACGATGCTGTCATCCTGCCCTTTCCCTAAAAGCAATTATCCCAGGCTCCCTATCAGAGATGTGCTTCTGCAGCATATGTTAGATGTGTGTGTGTGCATCCCGACAGCCAGCAACAACTGATAAGAGGACGGGAAATACAAAAAAGAAGAGGAAGTCTCCTCAGACAGACTAGATGCTATGTTTGGCCTTGTGTTTAAGGCTATTGTCTTCCTGAAAAGGTGAATTCCTCTCCCAGTGTCTGGTGGAAAGCAGAATGAGACAGGCTTTACCCTTTAGGATTTTGTGTGTACTTTTGTGTGTACTTAGCTCCACCCCCCACACACAAAATTCAAATCACAGTGGAGTAGATATCACAAACATATTATTTTCTGTGTTTACAGCCTAACTAGACAATAGGCTGTGAAGGGAAAGGTGTCATTTAAATCAAACCAGTGAGGAAGAGGCCCATTTTTAGGCTGGGGTAGAGAACACTGATGAGCCAGGAGGTTGTATCAACATCCCAGCAAAACTCCCTCCAAATGACGGAAGTAAACTAAATGATTGGATGTTAGACTTAGGTCTAACCTCTTTTGAACATTTAGCCTACTGGTATTTCTGTATGAGGAACTCGCTCTTAACATCGCAGAACAGTTTGAATGATGCTTTCACCATAATGGTAACCAGGGCTAAAATGCCAGCACCTTGACAATATTACAGGGCGGATGGCTTCTGAATGAGGTCTCCTGGTTCTGTTTGCTTTTTCCCTAAAAACCTAGACTGAACAATTGGGTTTAACCAGGCTACCGGTTTCTTCCAAGTTAACTCTAATTGCACTGAAACAGCAGATTTAAGCCAAATGGTTCCCCGCCAGCCCAGCCAGACCCTATACACAGAGTGGATAAAACATTAAGAACACCTGCTCTTTCCATGACAGACTGACCAGGTGAATTCAGGTGAAATGATCCCTTATTGATGTCACTTGTTAAATACGCTTCAATCAGTGGAGGTGAAGGGGAGGAGACGGGTTAAAGAAGGATTTTTAAGCCTTGAGACATTTGAGACATGGATTGTGTTTGTGTGCCATTCAGAGGGTGAATGGACAAGACAACATATATATATAAGTGCCTTTGAACAGGGTATGGTAGTAGGTACCAGGCGCACCGGTTTGAGTCTGTCAAGAACTGCAACGCTGTTGGGTTTTTCACGCTCAACAGTTTCCTCTGCATATCAACAATGGTCCACCATCCAAAGAACATCCAGCCAACTTGACACAACTGTGGGAAGCATTCGAGTCAACATGGGCCAGCTTCCCTGTGGAACACTTTCGGTACCTTTCAGAGTCCACGCCCCGACAAATTGAGGCTGTTCTGAGGGCAAAAGCAGGTGAAACTCAATATTCGGAAGGCGTTCCTAATGTTTTGTCCATCTCCATCCGTGTCATCATCTTGAGGTCCTTCCACCTCCATTTAAAAAAAAACCCAGCTAAACCCAGACCTAGAATCTGTCTGTGAGCTCTCACCATCAGAGCAAACAGCCCTGACGCTACTCCCGTCACCCCGATGCTACTCCCGGCCCCCGACGCTACTCCCGGCCCCCGACGCTACTCCCCGACGCTATTCCCCGACGCTACTCCCGTCACCCCGATGCTACTCCCGGTCCCCGACGCTACTCCCGGTCCCCGACGCTACTCCCGTCACCCCGACGCTACTCCCGTCACCCCGACGCTACTCCCGTCACCCCGACGCTACTCCCGGCCCCCGACGCTACTCCCGGCCCCCGACGCTACTCCCCGACGCTACTCCCGGCCCCCGACGCTACTCCCCGACGCTACTCCCGGCCCCCGACGCTACTCCCCGACGCTACTCCCGGTCCCCGACGCTACTCCCGGCCCCCGACGCTACTCCCGGCCCCCGACGCTACTCCCCGACGCTACTCCCGGCCCCCCGACGCTACTCCCGGCCCCCCGACGCTACTCCCGGCCCCCCGACGCTACTCCCGGCCCCCGACGCTACTCCCCGACGCTACTCCCCGACGCTACTCCCGGTCCCCGACGCTACTCCCCGTCCCCGACGCTACTCCCCGACGCTACTCCCGGTCCCCGACGCTACTCCCCGTCCCCGACGCTACTCCCCGACGCTACTCCCGGTCCCCGACGCTACTCCAGGCCCCCGACGCTACTCCCCGACGCTACTCCCCGACGCTACTCCCGGCCCCCAACGCTACTCCCGTCACCCCGACGCTACTCCCGGCCCCCGACGCTACTCCCGCCCCCCCGACGCTACTCCCCGACGCTACTCCCCGACCCCGGCGCTACTCCCTGACCCCACGACGCTACTCGACGACGCTACTCCCCAACGCTACTCCCGGCCCCAGACGCTACTCCCCGACGCTACTCCCCGACCCCGACGCTACTCCTGATTAAAAGTAGTGCACTACATATGAAGTTATAGGATGCCATTTGGAAAAGTAGACCGTGGACCATTCCCCAAGCATTCGCCAACCATTCCCCAACCTCGAGGAATATAAAAAGGTAGGATACCTAAAGCCACTGGTCTGAATTACAACTTGTTTCTCCAGCTTTAGCAGCAAGCAGATTGGTTTCACGTTTCACCTGGCTGTGCGTACCGAGCTAAAATGAAGAATGTGTTTGTGTTAAATTAATACAGGCTCTTTACTCCTGTTACAGATATTGTATCCTCCTCTTGGAGTTTCTTTTCTTTCATTGATCTGTAAAGGTGGGGGGGAATTCTCTATGGACCCATGCTGAAACCAGACCACCACATCAACACTTAATAGGGAGGGAGAAAGTCTTTGTGTATGTATCTGTCTGTGGAATAAGGTTGGAGGCTCCAAAACTGAGGCCCTGCCATGACAGACAAGGGAGTGGGGAGAACGGAAGCTGGAGACTACGCCTACACACTCCCTCGATTACGCCTACACACTCCCTCGATTACGCCTACACACTCCCTCGACCACCCCGACTACGCCTACACACTGCCGCGACCCCCCCGACTACGCATACACACTGCCGCGACCCCCTCGACTACGCATACACACTGCCGCGACCCCCTCGACTACGCATACACACTGCCGCGACCCCCTCGACTACACACTGCCACGACCCCCCCGACTACACACTGCCGCGACCCCCCCCGACTACACACTGCCGCGACCCCCCCGACTACACACTGCCGCGACCCCCCCGACTACACACTGCCGCGACCCCCTCGACTACACACTGCCGCGACCCCCCCGACTACACACTGCCGCGACCCCCTCGACTACACACTGCCGCGACCCCCCCGACTACACACTGCCGCGACCCCCCCCGACTACGCCTACACACTGCCGCGACCCCCCCAACTACGCCTACACACTGCCGCGACCCCCCGACTACACACTGCCGCGACCCCCCCGACTACACACTGCCGCGACCCCCCCCGACTACACACTGCCGCGACCCCCCCCCGACTACACACTGCCGCGACCCCCCCCGACTACACACTGCCGCGACCCCCCCGCTACACTGCCGCGACCCCCCCCGCTACACACTGCCCCCGCTACACACTGCCGCGACCCCCCCGACTACACACTGCCGCGACGCCCCCGACTACGCCTACACACTGCCGCGACCCCCCCGACTACGCCTACACACTGCCGCGACCCCCCCGACTACACACTGCCGCGACCCCCCGACTACACACTGCCGCGACCCCCCCGACTACACACTGCCGCGACGCCCCCCGACTACGCCTACACACTGCCGCGACCCCCCTCGACTACACACTGCCGCGACCCCCCCGACTACACACTGCC
>NC_034188.2:87735364-87740364 GCF_002021735.2 Oncorhynchus kisutch | reverse complement strand
TCTAACCACTAGACTACCTGTCTCCTCTAACCACTAGACTACCTGCCACCCCATTTTGATGGACCAACTAGCTGAAAAAGTTTGAGAGTGTTTATCTAAAAATGATGTTTAGTTTACATTGCTCTGACTAGCATTATCTAAAGTAGTGTTGGGTACGGGCTGCGTGGGGTACGGGCTGGTGGGGTACGGGCTGCGTGGGGTACGGGCTGCGTGGGGTACGGGCTGCGTGGGGTACGGGCTGCGTGGGGTACGGGCTGCGTGGGGTACACTCTGCGTGGGGTACACTCTGCGTGGGGTACACTCTGCGTGGGGTACGGGCTGCGTAGGGTACGGGCTGCATAGGGTACGGGCTGCGTAGGGTACGCTCTGCGTGGGGTACGGGCTGCGTGGGGTACGGGCTGCGTGGGGTACGGGCTGCGTGGGGTACGGGCTGCGTGGGGTACGGGCTGCGTGGGGTACGGGCTGCGTGGGGTACGGGCTGCGTGGGGTACGGGCTGCGTGGGGTACCATGTCACCAGAATATAAATAAACACACCATAGAAAAAGAGTCTCCGTCTATGAAACAAATCAAATCAACCACTTTCTACCAAGAGTTCCATCGCTATAACAACCATCGGTTCAAAACACGTTGTAATATGAATCCTATTTATTCTATAATAACCACACAAATAGCTATTCTCTCATCCTCCCTTCTTGGTCTTTGGGCCATTGCTAGTAGAGAGTGAACTGGAGGACACCAAAATATCTGGCATCCACATTTCTTTTCAACATGACAAAGAGAAATGAGAAGTTTTGTCAACAGCTGTAGGAATGGGCTGCAATGGAAACACAGAAACGCATTGATGTTAAGCCCATTCCTACAGTTATGGTTACTGCAGACCGATGTTTTGCGATCAGCAATCAGCAGAGGTGGAACTACTTACCGGGGTTCAAAAAGATTGGTCTTAAGCAATTAGGCTCCATTTAGGCCTTGAAGGTCAAGTGTAGGAGTCATCCCCTTGGAACAGTTTAACACATCATCACGTCTGCATACATAAATCAACATAAATCCTGTGCAATGCTGACCAGTAAGGATTCCACATCAATAGTCTACATACACAATATCATCTGATGTGGACATATCCAAGGTAATTAAAAAAACGAACGACGTGAATTACCTGCGGAACCTGTGTCAGTGTTCCGTTTACACAACCCTCCGCTACAGATACATAGGTGGAGCCCCCCCACCCCCTCCCATCATCATCATCATCATTATTATTAGCAATGTGTGCTGTTTAGTTGTGCACACATCAACAGTTACCATTGTTTTGAAGATACACTCATTATTTATAGACTACGTAAAATGTTCTGTTTAAAAACACGTTACTTCCAATACGGAGACAAAACCCTGGATCAATGTAGTTGTCTATTTGACGTGGGCTTGACAGATCATGTTTATTGTTATGCCAAGACGTGATACATGTTCAGCCTTCACACACCGGACGGCACGTGCTAAAACGTTTCTACAGTGATGCAAAGCTGTCAGCGCATGTCAAAGAATGACGAATTATAGACGGATCGGAGCTAAAAACGACATTGTAAAAAAATACTTCCGAATGAGTTATGCTCAGAATGTGCAGTGATTGGTAGCCTACTAAGTAGACAGTCGCGGTTAGCGGCGCTGATGCTGGAAGAGAAGAGCAAAGGGAGAAGAAAGAGAGGAACATGTCTCCACTGTCGCAATCTTCTTTCCTTTGATAAAATATAAAACACCCACCTAAATGTAGAGGATCCACCGCGGGAGAGAGTTGATCAAGCTGCTTATCTCATAGGTGAACACCGTTACTCGTAAATTCCATCCGTTCAATTTGCTCCCTTGTTGTTCCACTGATCCGACACACAAGATTACTTGTTACTGCTTTCTTTTCAATTGTATCGCTGCAAACGCGTCACCCTTACTTTACTAGAGTCTGGTGTAATCATTAGTCCAAACAGTTGCGTTTTGCTACGAAACCGAAAGTTTCTATTGGATAACCTCAGGTAGGTCCCGCCCCGTTTCCTTCCATTTGCTTCCGTTTTAGAAACGTTTTGCAACAGAATGAATGTAATGAATATGCCCTTGGTGGCCTGGAATTGCAAGCCGGTTTGCGATTGGACCACCCGCAGAAGACGATTCATAATGTGTCATGGTAGATGATTGGTTAAAGGATTTGAAGGGTGGGGTTAGAATGTACCCACGCTTTTAAAGAGACAGTGGACTCCATTTTAAATATTGGTGCGACAGCTCACTGCAAAAATATCGGAGTATTACAAAGCTAACAGTACATTTTATTTAGATAAATACAAATGTAATAATTGATTTACTCTTCAAATGATTTGAGTCCACAACCACAACGTTGTCAGTCTAATTATAGGCTACAGATGTTCCTGGAAAAATAATGTTAAAGTGCATATTCACACAAGATCATTTAAGATCATTTTGAGTTTTAGTATATTATGACATTTTAATCAAGTGAATTAAATGAGTAATCAATCACACTATATTACAGGCTAAACCTCAACCGAGTTGTTTGATGTTTTGCCAGGTTTAGGTCTCCAGTTGTACATGAGGTTTTGTTGCTCTCTATCTGAAAAACGAGGCTATAAATACAGTAGACAGACAGAACACTAAAGTCCGATAAAGATGCTGTTATACTGCTGTATGTATGGGACTGCTGACTTTGTGCAGGTCTGGAACATGGTAGATGGAGAGCAGTGGAGGCTGCTGAAGGGAGGACGGCTCATAATAATGGCCAGAACGGAGCTAATGGAATGGCATCACACATAAGAAAACCATGTGTTTAATGCCATTTCACTGATTCCGCTCCAGCCATTACCCCCGAGCCTGTCCTTCAAATAAGGTGCTGCCACCAACCTCCTCGGATGGAGAGTTGCTGGCATCCCCTGGGTGTTTTAATCTCTCTCTCTCTCTCTCTCTCTCTCTCGTCTGTGTTTTGGGCATGACCATTTTGTGTCGGAATAAAGCGCATTTCTCCGTGAACCCTCTGCTCTCTGCGCCTGATTCCTACCTTCCCCTCCTAGTCATCCATTTCTTTGCCCTGACATAGAACGTTGCGGGCCCTGCCCACCTGTGGGGAAGACAACCCATGATTACCTTGTTTATCCCATTGGCTCACAGCAAAAACCTTTTTTCAAACAAAATGTTCTTGTTGTCTGCTTGTTTTAGTCAATTGCAAAACTGTATTTTAGAAAAGTACAACATGTCTGAAGATGACTTTTCAACGTTGACTGCTCCCGAGCGTTCACACTAAAAAGTAATGTTGTAGTGCTTACCTCAGGCTGCTTTTCATGATGGCGCTAACCTTAGCCATGTGTGTGCTAGCTAGCTAGCTACCAAGCAGAACATTAAGCTAGCCAAGACCAACAACACAAAGAAACAAGACTATAAAGTGGTGTTACAAATGGACTGTATTAAACAAGTTAAATATATTACCTCTGATTTAAATGTTTTCCACACACATAGCTACATGTAGCCTACTTGGATACATGTAGCTACGTGGAGGGAGGGATGGGAGGGAGATGGAGGGAGACGGAGGGAGGTGGAGGGAGACGGAGGGAGGTGGAGGGAGCTGGAGGGAGACGGAGGGAGCTGGAGGGAGACGGAGGGAGGTGGAGGGAGACGGAGGGAGGTGGAGGGAGACGGAGGGAGCTGGAGGGAGATGGAGGGAGGTGGAGGGAGACGGAGGGAGTTGGAGGGAGGGAGATGGAGGGAGGTGGAGGGAGACGGAGGGAGGTGGAGGGAGACGGAGGGAGGTGGAGGGAGGTGGAGGGAGACGGAGGGAGATGGAGGGAGGGAGATGGAGGGAGGTGGAGGGAGACGGAGGGAGGTGGAGGGAGACGGAGGGAGGGAGACGGAGGGAGGTGGAGGGAGACGGAGGGAGGTGGAGGGAGGGAGGTGGAGGGAGACGGAGGGAGGTGGAGGGAGACGGAGGGAGACGGAGGGAGGTGGAGGGAGAAGGAGGGAGGTGGAGAGAGACGGAGGGAGGTGGAGAGAGACGGAGGGAGACGGAGGGAGGTGGAGGGAGATGGAGGGAGGTGGAGGGAGGTGGAGGGAGACGGAGGGAGGTGGAGGGAGACGGAGGGAGGTGGAGGGAGGTGGAGGGAGACGGAGGGAGACGGAGGGAGATGGAGGGAGGGAGGTGGAGGTAGGGAGGGAGGTGGAGGGAGACGGAGGGAGGTGGAGGGAGGGAGATGGAGGGAGATGGAGGGAGACGGAGGGAGGTGGAGGGAGACGGAGGGAGATGGAGGGAGGGAGGTGGAGGTAGGGAGGGAGGGAGGTGGAGGGAGACGGAGGGAGGGAGGTTGGAGGGAGATGGAGGGAGGGAGGTGGAGGTAGGGAGGGAGGGAGATGGAGGGAGACGGAGGGAGGGAGGTGGAGGTAGGGAGGGAGATGGAGGGAAGTGGAGGGAGGGAGGTGGAGGTAGGGAGGGAGGTGGAAGGAGACAGAGGGAGACAGAGGGAGGGAGGGAGGTGGAGGGAGATGGAGGGAGGGAGGTGGATGGAGACGGAGGGAGGTGGAGGGAGGGAGGGAGATGAAAATAGCTTCTGTGACAATGCATCCCCAGGAGAGCGGTGTGAAAAGGTATTCAGAGGAGCTCTTATAGAGGCTGAGAACGGATGGGGGGAGGGGGGGGCCTTGAGAGAATGGGAGGAAGTGACAGCATGATCCTACCCCCCCTCCCAACACAGAGAGTGTAAAGATGCCTTCTGTGCACCGTTTTCAGATGCTAGCAATGCCAAAAGTCGTGGGTTTGATTCCCGTTGATGACACCCATAGGTAAAATGTATGCGGTCATCACTGTAAGTGGCTTTGGATAAAAGCGTCTGATAAATGTCAAATATTGATGATTGTTATTGATTGTTATTACAGGTGTGGTAGCTATTGTGTGGTGAGAATTCAAATGTAAATTGTACTCTAAAATGGTGGACGGACACACTGGTGGTAGATGAGTTGAGTTAAT
>NC_034188.2:87722864-87730364 GCF_002021735.2 Oncorhynchus kisutch | reverse complement strand
GTGAGGCTTGCTGATGCTGGTGCTGGATCAGCAAGACGCACATAACGCCCTGGACCAGAGCTACCAGTGTACCCCTGTGTTAATCAATCTCTGGGGCAGAACAGCACTGGTCTTTGGGATGTTGCTGACCGTGTGATCCATTTCTGGACCAGGGAAAACAGTACTTTGGGTGTCAGGATGGGAAGGCGGTAGCTAGTGACGCTAAACTAGCTTCCCTACAGCTACATCTCTTCCTGATCATTCTATCACACATCCCTCGTAGAGATGACTTCGTGTCAAAGCCATCATGGCCTCAGGGTGAAGTGGAACGTGTGAGACAGAATATTACTATGTGTGAGACAATCTACTGCTATAATTACTTTCTGCCATCTTCCCAGGGTGATTTTCTTCTAGAAAAGCATCAAAGTGGCAATCTGGGGATTGGTACATCCATTTGTGGCGGAAGGACTACTTTGTTGTTTTTGGAATATCGGATTGGCCCTCAGGGCTACCTACCTATCCTGTACCCAATAACTAGCCAATCTGTAAGGGCCTAAAAAAATGTTTTAGGAGAAATCTGGAGCATCATCAGCTTTTCCAAGGATAATAAACCATCTACACTGAATATACAAAACATTAAGAACCTGACATAAACCGACCAGGTGAATACAGGTGAAAGCTATGATCCCTTATTGATGTCACTTGTTAAATCCACTTCAATCAGTGTAGATGAAGGGGAGGAGACGGGTTAAAGAAGGATTTTTAAGCCTTGAGACATTTGAGACATGGATTGTGTCTGTGTGCCATTCAGAGGGTGAATGAACAAGACTAAATATTGAAATGTCTGCTAAATGCCATATCCTTATTATACCCCGAGTGTACAAAACATTCCATGACACAGACTGACCAGGTGAATCCAGGTGAAAGATATGATCCCTTATTGATGTCACTTGTTAAATCCACTTCAATCAGTGTAGATGAAGGGGAGGAGACATGTAGATGAAGGGGAGGAGACATGTAGATGAAGGGGAGGAGACGGGTTAATAAAGAAGGATTTTTTTGAGACATGGATTGTGTACACTGTGTATACTAAGCATTAGGAACGCCCCCCCCCCCCCCCCCCCCCCCCCCCCCCCCCCCCCGCCGCCGCCCCAGCCTCAATTCGAAAGCGTTCCACAGGGATCTTGGCCAGTTGTGTCAAATTCGTTGGATGTCCTTTGGATGGTGGACCATTCTTTTTTATAAAAGATTGAATTTGGCCTTTCCTACTTTTGCCCAGAGAAACGCATTGAATAACCCTCCAGCCAGACAAGGTCACGGCCCATAACCCTACAGCCAGACACCCTACAGCCCATAACCCTACAGCCAGACACCCTACAGCCCATAACCCTCCAGCCAGACAATGTCACGGCCCATAACCCTACAGCCAGACAGCCTACAGCCCATAACCCTACAGCCAGACAGCCTACAGCTCATAACCCTACAGCCAGACAGCCTACAGCCCATACCCCTACAGCCAGACACCCTACAGCCCATAACCCTCCAGCCAGACAATGTCACGGCCCATAACCCTCCAGCAAGACAATGTCACGGCCCATAACCCTCCAGCAAGACAATGTCACGGCCCATAACCCTCCAGCCAGACAATGTCACGGCCCATACCCCTACAGCCAGACACCCTACAGCCAGACACCCTATAGCCAGACACCCTACAGCCAGACACCCTACATCCCATAACCCTACAGCCAGACACCCTACAGCCCATAACCCTACAGCCAGACACCCTACAGCCAGACACCCTACAGCCAGACACCCTACAGCCCATAACCCTACAGCCAGACACTCTACAGCCCATAACCCTACAGCCAGACACCCTACAGCCAGACGGCCTACAGCCCATAACCCTACAGCCAGACACTCTACATCCCATAACCCTACAGCCAGACAGCCTACAGCCCATAACCCTACAGCCAGACAGCCTACAGCCCATAAACCTACAGCCAGACACCCTACAGCCAGACAGCCTATAGCCAGACAGCCTACAGCCCATAACCCTACAGCCAGACAGCCTACAGCCCATAACCCTGCAGCCAGACACCCTACAGCCAGACAGCCTATAGCCAGACAGCCTACAGCCCATAACCCTACAGCCAGACAGCCTACAGCCCATAACCCTACAGCCAGACAGCCTACAGCCCATAACCCTACAGCCAGACAGCCTACAGCCCATAACCCTACAGCCAGACAGCCTACAGCCCATAACCCTACAGCCAGACACCCTACAGCCCATAACCCTACAGCCAGACAGCCTACAGCCCATAACCCTACAGCCAGACAGCCTACAGCCCATAACCCTACAGCCAGACACCCTACAGCCAGACACCCTACAGCCAGACACCCTACAGCCAGACAGCCAGCGCCGTTTAAGACCCGAGTTCTAATAATAGCCTGGAACAATAGCCTGGAACAATGGAACCAATAGAATAATACAATTTAAAAAACGCCCATTCTGCCACCCCATGCATGCTAAACAACATTATCCAGCAGACAACAATATGGCTATAAACTACATTATTCAGCAGACAACAATATGGCTATAAACTACATTATTCAGCAGACAGAAAAATGGCTATAAACGACATTATCTAACAGACAGCAACATGGCCATAAACTACATTATCTAACAGACAGCAACATGGCCATAAACTACAGTTTCTAACAGACAGCAACATGGCCATAACCTACATTATCTGACCGACAGCAACGTGGCCATAAACTACATTATCTAACAGACAGCAACATGGTCATAAACTACATTATCCAACAGACAGCAACATGGCCATTAACTACATTATCCGACCAACGGCAACATGGCCATAAACTACATTATCTAACAGACAGCAACATGGCCATAAACTACATTATCTAACAGACAGCAACATGGCCATAAACTACAGTATCTAACAGACAGCAACATGGTCATAAACTACATTATCCAACCGACAGCAACATGGCCATAAACTACATTATCTAACAGACAGCAACATGGCCATAAACTACATTATCTAACAGACAGCAACATGGTCATAAACTACATTATCTAACAGACGGCAACATGGCCATAAACTACATTATCTAACAGACAGCAACATGGTCATAAACGACATTATCTAACAGGCAGCAACGTGGTCATAAACTACATTATCTAACAGACAGCAACATGGCCATAAACTACATTATCTAACAGACAGCAACATGGTCATAAACGACATTATCTAACAGACAGCAACGTGGTCATAAACTACATTATCTAACAGACAGCAACATGGCCATAAACTACATTATCCAACCGACAGCAACATGGCCATAAACTACATTATCTAACAGACAGCAACATGGCCATAAACTACATTATCCAACCGACAGCAACATGGCCATAAACTATACTATCCAGTCAAATGTGTCAAACCATGTCTCTCTTCCTGTATCTTCAGCAGCCCACATGCATTTCCAGCGGTCCCTAACCAATGCTTGTTGTGGTTTCTGACATGGTTTCTTTAACTAGAGGGCTTGTACAGATTTTTTTTTTCGGGATTGTGTTCTCTGAAGCATTCAGTTTGACATTCTGTGAATGTATATTTTCAAAAGCATTACTGTGTGTCGTTCCGGTGTCACTTCAACCAAAAACGATGGGAAGCTTACAATTATATTGTAGCAAAGCCCTTAATCCCATTTTGTTAAAACATGAATTCATCCTCCCATAGTTTGAAGGGGATATAAACAAGATGTGTTCTGTCAACGCAACACTCTGTCTCTCTTGTGAACAGATGGGCTTCTGGTAAACGCTGTTATTCAATTCAGACGTCTGACAAATTGGTTTACTTTAAATTAGATTTCATGCCATAAAAAAAATGTTAAAAATAAAAAACATGCTTGAACTGGTTTCCATTGCCATAGGGAAGCCATGTGGAAGGTCACTGTGGGGATTTCAAGCAGCAGTTGGGACAATAGATGACTTCCAGAGCTTTATACTAACACAATAGACGAGCTTTTTAAAATGAATAAGAGCTCGAAAGAGTCTTGAAAGCCAGTCTCTTCTTACCTTGCCTCACCTTACCTTACCTTACCTTACCTCACCTTACCTTACATTACCTTACCTTACCTCACCTTTCCTTACCTCACCTTACCTCACCTTACCTTACCTTACCTCACCTTACCTCACCTTACCTCACCTTACCTTACCTCACCTTACCTTACCTCACCTCACCTTACCTGACCTTACCTCACCTTACCTTACATTACCTCACCTTACCTCACCTTACCTCACCTCACCTTACCTCACCTCACCTTACCTTACCTTACCTTACCTCACCTTACATTACCTCACCTTACCTCACCTTACATTACCTCACCTTACCTCACCTCACCTCACCTTACCTTACCTTATCTCACCTTACATCACCTCACCTCACCTTACCTTACCTAACCTTACCTTACCTCACCTTACCTTACCTCACCTTACCTCACCCCACACAGTATGCTAGTTCTTACTGTACCTTGTGGTACCACACTCCATAATAGACACAGTGTGACTAATCTCACAAGATAAGGTTTTTTACAAGTTACTGAAAAACAGCCATGGTGCATAAAAATAACAATGTAACCTATCAATAACAATGTAACCTATCAATAACAATGTAACCTATCAATAACAATGTAACCTATCAATAACAATGTAACCTATCAATAACAATGTAACCTATCAATAACAACATAACCTATCAATAACAACATAATATATCAATAACTATGTAACCTATCAATAACAACATAACCTATCAATAACTATGTAACCTATCAATAACAACATAACCTATCAATAACAACGTAACCTATCAATAACAACATAACCTATCAATAACAACGTAACCTATCAATAACTATGTAACCTATCAATAACTATGTATCCTATCAATAACTATCTATCAATAACTATGTAACCTATCAATAACTATGTAACCTATCAATAACTATCTATCAATAACTACGTAACCTATCAATAACTATGTATCCTATCAATAACTATGTATCCTATCAATAACTATGTATCCTATCGATAACAATGTAACCTATCAATAACAACATAACCTATCAATAACAACATAACCTATCAATAACAACATAACCTATCAATAACTATGTAACCTATCAATAACAACATAACCTATCAATAACTATGTATCCTATCAATAACTATGTAACCTATCAATAACAACATAACCTATCAATAACTATGTAACCTATCAATAACTATGTAACCTATCAATAACTATGTATCATATCAATAACTATCTATCAATAACTACGTAACCTATCAATAACTATGTATCCTATCAATAACTATGTATCCTATCAATAACTATGTATCCTATCAATAACAATGTAACCTATCAATAACAACATAACCTATCAATAACAACATAACCTATCAATAACAACATAACCTATCAATAACAACATAACCTATCAATAACTATGTAACCTATCAATAACAACATAACCTATCAATAAATATGTATCCTATCAATAACTATGTAACCTATCAATAACAACATAACCTATCAATAACTATGTAACCTATCAATAACAACATAACCTATCAATAACAACATAACCTATCAATAACAATGTAACCTATCAATAACAACATAACCTATCAATAACAACATAACCTATCAATAACAACATAATCTATCAATAACAATGTAACCTATCAATAACAACATAACCTATCAATAACAACATAATCTATCAATAACAACATAACCTATCAATAACAATGCAGACTAACAATAACTATGTAACCTATCAATAACTATGTAACCTATCAATAACAACATAACCTATCAAGAACAACATAACCTATCAATAACTACGTAACCTATCAATAACTATGTAACCTATCAATAACTATGTAACCTATCAATAACTATGTAACCTATCAATAACTATGTAACCTATCAATAACTATGTAACCTATCAATAACTATGTAACCTATCAATAACTATGTAACCTATCAATAACTATGTATCATATCAATAACTATCTATCAATAACTACGTAACCTATCAATAACAACATAACCTATCAATAACTATGTAACCTATCAATAACAACATAACCTATCAATAAATATGTATCCTATCAATAACTATGTAACCTATCAATAACAACATAACCTATCAATAACTATGTAACCTATCAATAACAACATAACCTATCAATAACAACATAACCTATCAATAACAATGTAACCTATCAATAACAACATAACCTATCAATAACAACATAACCTATCAATAACAACATAATCTATCAATAACAATGTAACCTATCAATAACAACATAACCTATCAATAACAACATAATCTATCAATAACAACATAACCTATCAATAACAATGCAGACTAACAATAACTATGTAACCTATCAATAACTATGTAACCTATCAATAACTATGTAACCTATCAATAACTATGTAACCTATCAATAACTACGTAACCTATCAATAACTATGTAACCTATCAATAACTATGTAACCTATCAAGAACTATGTAACCTATCAATAACTATGTAACCTATCAATAACTATGTAACCTATCAATAACTATGTAACCTATCAATAACTATGTAACCTATCAATAACTATCTATCAATAACTATGTATCCTAACCCTGAATAAGAACCTGTTTATTACATAATATATACATTGTTCTGTTGAAGTAGATTTATATATCTTATATTACTTTACACCTAGACTAGAGCTGCAAAATTTGTTTTCCTAAATCCTGGTTTGGAAGACTTCCAGAATCAAGAGGGAATAAGCAGGCAATCTGGAATCTTCAACCAGGGATTTCTGGAAAACCTGGAATGGTTCAACCAGAGATTTCTGGAAAACCTGGAATGGTTCAACCAGAGATTTCTGGAAAACCTGGAATGGTTCAACCAGGGATTTCTGGAAAACCTGGAATGGTTCAACCAGGGATTTCTGGAAAACCTGGAATGGTTCAACCAGGGATTTCTGGAAAACCTGGAATGGTTCAACCAGGGATTTCTGGAAAACCTGGAATGGTTCAACCAGGGATTTCTGGAAAACCTGGATTGGTTCAACCAGGGATTTCTGGAAAACCTGGAATTCTTCAACCAGGGATTTCTGGAAAACCTGGAATGGTTCAACCAGGGATTTCTGGAAAAACTGGAATGGTTCAACCAGGGATTTCTGGAAAAACTGGAATGGTTCAACCAGGGATTTCTGGGAAAACTGGAATGGTTCAACCAGGGATTTCTGGAAAAACTGGAATGGTTCAACCAGGGATTTCTGGAAAACCTGGAATGGTTCAACCAGGGATTTCTGGAAAACCTGGAATGGTTCAACCAGGGATTTCTGGAAAACCTGGAATGGTTCAACCAGGGATTTCTGGAAAACCTGGAATGGTTCAACCAGGGATTTCTGGAAAACC
>NC_034188.2:87707864-87720364 GCF_002021735.2 Oncorhynchus kisutch | reverse complement strand
CTCCTCTCCTCTCCTCTCCTCCTCCTCTCCTCTCCTCTCCTCTCCTCTCCTCTCCTCTCCTACTCTATCCACCCCCTCTCGCTAACCTATCCACCCTCCCTCTCTCTCTACCCTATCCACGCCCCCTCCACGGTAGCACCATCTGTCATAGGGACTGTACCCTCTCCTCTACCCCTCTATCAAAACACAGTGGGCCACCGACAATCGGCTTAGAATAAGCACTGGGCCGGACTCCCGCCAAGCCCAATTCACCGCAATTAAACAGGAGAGACAGCCTGCTAATTCAGGGGTGTGTGTTGAGCTAACGGTCACTCACACACAAACACACTCACACAGACACACACACAGACACACAAACACACACTCCTTCACAAACAAAGGTTTTTTGTCCCAGTCCATGTGCAATCCAGAGGTCACAGCGGCTGAGAATCCGGATTGCAGCTCCAGATTGCAGATCAGACCGGGGCCCCTGGTGGCTGCTGGTAATCTTTACCAGAGCAGATTACTGTGGTGCAGAATGACAATGGGAGACTGTGTCTGTGGACAACCCCATAATAAGCCTGCTTTTATCCTGTCCTGGGTAACAGTACTGTAGATATGGGGAGCTCAGTGGTTCTGGGTAACAATACTGTAGATATGGGGAGCTCAGTGGTTCTGGGTAACAATACTGTAGATATGGGGAGCTCAGTGGTTCTGGGTAACATTACTGTAGATATGGGGAGCTCAGTGGTTCTGGGTAACATTACTGTAGATATGGAGAGCTCAGTGGTTCTGGGTAACACAATAGATCACAATAGTTTCATCTCCCCACACCTCCATCCTGGCCCCACACCTCCATCCTGGCCCCACACCTCCATCCTGGCCCCACACCCCCATCCTGGCCCCACACCTCCATCCTGTCCCCACACATCCATCTTGGCCCCACACCTCCATCCTGGCCCCACACCTCCATCTCCCCACACCTCCATCTCCCCACACCTCTATCCTGGCCCTACATCTCCATCCTGGCCCTACACCTCCGTCTCCCCACACCTCCATCCTGGCCCCACACCTCCATCCTGGGCCCACACCCCCATCCTGGCCCCACACCTCCATCCTGTCCCCACACCTCCATCTTGGCCCCACACCTCCATCCTGGCCCCACACCTCCATCTCCCCACACCTCCATCTCCCCACACCTTTATCCTGGCCCCACACCTCCATCTCCCCACCTCTCCATCCTGGCCCCACACCTCCATCCTGGCCCCACACCTCCATCCTGGCCCCAACACCTCCATCCTGGCCCCAACACCTCCATCTCCCCACACCTCCATCCTGGCCCTACACCTCCATCCTGGCCCTACACCTCCGTCTCCCCACACCTCCATCCTGGCCCTACACCTCCATCCTGGCCCCACACCTCCATCCTGGCCCCAAACCTCCATCCTGTCCCCACACCTCCATCCTGGCCCCACACTTCCATCTCCCCACACCTCCATCCTGGCCCCACACCTCCATCCTGGCCCCACACCTCCATCTCCCCACACATCTATCCTGGCCCCACACCTCTATCTCCCCACATCTCCATCCTGGCCCCACACCTCCATCCTGGCCCCACACCTCCATCCTGTCCCCAACACCTCCATCCTGGCCCCAACACCTCCATCTCCCCACACCTCCATCCTGGCCCTACACCTCCATCCTGGCCCTACACCTCCGTCTCCCCACACCTCCATCCTGGCCCTACACCTCCATCCTGGCCCCACACCTCCATCCTGGCCCCACATCTCCATCCTGGCCCCACACCTCCATCCTGGCCCTACACCTCTGTCTCCCCACACCCCCACCTGGCCCCACACCTCCATCCTGTCACCACACCTCCATCCTGGTCCCACACCTCCATCCTGGCCCCACACCTCCATCCTGTCCCCACACCTCCATCCTGTCCCCACATCTCCATCCTGGCCCCACACCTTCATCCTGGCCCCACACCTCCATCTCCCCACACCTCCATCTCCCCCACCTCTATCCTGGCCCCACACCTCCATCTCCCTACACCTCCATCCTGGCCCCACACCTCCATCCTGGCCCCACACCTCCATCCTGTCCCCAACACCTCCATCCTGGCCCCAACACCTCCATCTCCCCACACCTCCATGCTGGCCCCAACACCTCCATACTGGCTCCAACACCTCCCCCCTCCCCACACCTTTAGATCCGCGGAAGCAACTCTGACGATCACCACGACAACATGTTTAAATCTTAACAGTTGCTGCACCTTGATCCTTTTTTTTCAGATGTATTAAGTTAGGAAATCAAAACTTTTTTTTGTTGCAGATACTGTCAAATAAATGTTAGAGAACAAACTCTACCGAACAATTCAGAACGTGAATAATAAGCACACTTGTCTTGTTAAAATGTATCTTCGTAACATATGGAAGTTATGAAATAGAATGGGTGGACACCCTCAAAATTATCACGAATCTCTGAATCCTTTTTGGTGTCAAATAAGGGTCGAAACAGGAAGAGTCCAACCACTGCCTTTAATCCAGACTATGTGTGCATCTCAAATGGCACTCTATTCCCTATGTAGTGGACTACTATAGACCAGAGCCCTATTCCCTATGTAGTGGACTACTATAGACCAGAGCCCTATTCCCTATGTAGTGGACTACTATAGACCAGAGCCCTATTCCCTATGTAGTGGACTACTATAGACCAGAGCCCTATTCCCTATGTAGTGGACTACTACCATAAGGCTCTGGTCAAAAAATAGTGCACTGCACTATAGGGTGCGGTTTAGAATACGAGCCTTAATGCATTCTTCAGTCTCTAACTGTCCCTGAGACTCTATTGTATTTCTTCCCCACTCTGTTCTACCCCCCAGGGAGCGCTGGGTCATGGCTGGTGCCGATGTGGCGAAACCCGAGCCCAATCAAGGCCTTAGACTCCCGTAGACTCTCAGCCACGGAGACCCGGGCTTCGTCCCAAATGGGACCCTATTCCCTATATAGTGCACTGCTTTTTGACCAGGACCCATAGGGTATTATGCACTATGTAGGGAATAGGGTGCACTATGTAGGGAATAGGGTGGTCGGTTGGAATGCGTCCCTGCTGATTGTGCCCTGTCAGAGGTTTCAGCCTCTGAAAGCTGTTGATGGAGGCTTTACTTTCTGAAGGAAAAGGCGTTCGCTTGAGTGTCAGCAGGAAGCTCCCAGTCAGTCAGTAGCCTACAGTACAGACCTGGTCATTAGAGTAGACCCAGTCAGTCAGTAGGCTACAGTACAGACCTGGTCATTAGAGTAGACCCAGTCAGTCAGTAGGCTACAGTACAGACCTGGTCATTAGAGTAGACCCAGTCAGTCAGTAGGCTACAGTACAGTCCTGGTCAGTAGAGTAGACCCAGTCAGTCAGTAGGCTACAGTACAGACCTGGTCATTAGAGTAGACCCAGTCAGTCAGTAGGCTACAGTACAGTCCTGGTCAGTAGAGTAGACCCAGTCAGTCAGTAGGCTACAGTACAGTCCTGGTCATTAGAGTAGACCCAGTCAGTCAGTAGGCTACAGTACAGTCCTGGTCATTAGAGTAGACCCAGTCAGTCAGTAGGCTAAAGTCCAGTACAGACCTGGTCAGTAGAGTAGACCCAGTCAGTCAGTAGGCTACAGTACAGTACAGACCTGTTCATTAGAGTAGACCCAGTCAGTCAGTAGCCTACAGAACAGACCTGGTCATTAGAGTAGACCCAGTCAGTCAGTAGGCTACAGTACAGTACAGACCTGGTCATTAGAGTAGACCCAGTCAGTCAGTAGCCTACAGAACAGACCTGGTCATTAGAGTAGACCCAGTCAGTCAGTAGCCTACAGAACAGACCTGGTCATTAGAGTAGACCCAGTCAGTCAGTAGCCTACAGAACAGACCTGGTCATTAGAGTAGACCCAGTCAGTCAGTAGCCTACAGAACAGACCTGGTCATTAGAGTAGACCCAGTCAGTCAGTAGCCTACAGAACAGACCTGGTCATTAGAGTAGACCCAGTCAGTCAGTAGCCTACAGAACAGACCTGGTCATTAGAGTAGACCCAGTCAGTCAGTAGCCTACAGAACAGACCTGGTCATTAGAGTAGACCCAGTCAGTCAGTAGCCTACAGAACAGACCTGGTCATTAGAGTAGACCCAGTCAGTCAGTAGCCTACAGAACAGACCTGGTCATTAGAGTAGAACGTCGTTCCACTAAATCATGTTCGAGACTCTAATGTTGCAGTATCCAATATCTTCACATAATGGAGGGTGAGGTCTTCATAAAGCTGTGATTAGCTGCTGTAGTCTATGTAGTGGTGCAGTGTCCCGTACTGTACTACCACCTCCCACATAAAGCTGTGATTAGATTCCTATCCAGGGTCTACAACACGTTCTCTCTGCGTAATGATCAAGGGGAAATTCAGCTATGTGACACAGTCAGTTGGATTTCTTAACCTTGCTATTACCCTGTAACCTATAGCTCTCCTACAACACAGACAACGGTGAGGGACATTTCTAACAACGAATTAACAGTTAGATAAATCTCATTCATTCTAGGGATGAACGTCTGGGGCACTACTAAGTTTAGACGAATTATAACTTCCTCTGGGTTCCAACATGTTGCCCAGGCTGAGGCTTCTCGACTGCGCATGCCTTTGATGTGGGTATGGGTCCTGGAGCAGGGCACGACTGGAGAACCACTTTGGAAGTGCTTTAATTCATGTCGTTGAGTGATTTCCCCTGGGACCAAATGCACATCCTGTTTGATGTATTATTCTTTTTTTTAAGTATATTCAATTCAACAGCTCTTGGACATTAGGGAACATACCATGGTAATTGTACCAGTCAGACCTGGGTTTAAAAAGTATTTGTTTTCTTTCATAGCATTTCAATGAGTATGCCTGGAGTGCCAGATGGGTGGGATTTGCACTTTTGGGATTATGCCATTAATTAAATTGTGGCAGGCAAACTCAATCTAGTGCAGCTGAAGTATTTGAAAGAAAGCCAATACTATTTGAACCCAGTTCTGGGTTAGTAGCGTCCAACTATTCCCAAGGATCTAATGGAGCTTTCCTGAGGAACTCTTTCCTGCCCAGCTACCCTGAGGCTGTGTCCCAACTGAAAACCCCATTACCTATAAAGTGCACTAATTTTGACCTACATTGACCAAAGACCTCTATGAGCCCTGGTCAACAAAAAAAAAAGTAGTGCACTACGAACGGAATAGTTGGGATGCAGTTGGGATGCAAGCACCTTTCAGTCGCAGGTTGACATTTGTTGTCATGAATCCTGCCCTGGGGGCAGATGTATGATTTGGTCATACTGTAAAAATGTATGAAAACAACAAATACATATTTTTGGTCTTAATCTAAGGTTAGGGTTAGGCATTATGGTCAGCAATGTGATTAAGGTTAGGATAAGATTTTAAATCATTTCGTGACTTTGTGGCTGTGCCAGTTTGGGACCACTCTAAAGAGTTGCCTACAGGTCAAGATTCATGACAATGCATACCAACCTGGGCCTCAGGCACCCACCTACTTGTCAGTACCATCCCCTCAACTCAGCATGATGAGGGGCAGACAGACTTGGTTAAACTCCTCAACCCAGCATGATGGGGCAGACAGACATGGTTAAACTCCTCAACCCAGCATGATGGGGCAGACAGACATGGTTAAACTCCTCAACCCAGCATGATGGGGCAGACAGACATGGTTCAACTCCTCAACCCAGCATGATGAGGCAGACAGACATGGTTAAACTCCTCAACCCAGCATGATGAGGCAGACAGACATGGTTAAACTCCTCAACCCAGCATGATGGGGGCAGACAGACATGGTTAAACTCCTCAACCCAGCATGATGGGGCAGACAGACATGGTTAAACTCCTCAACCCAGCATGATGGGGCAGACAGACATGGTTAAACTCCTCAACCCAGCATGATGGGGCAGACAGACATGGTTCAACTCCTCAACCCAGCATGATGAGGCAGACAGACATGGTTAAACTCCTCAACCCAGCATGATGAGGCAGACAGACATGGTTAAACTCCTCAACCCAGCATGATGGGGGCAGACAGACATGGTTAAACTCCTCAACCCAGCATGATGGGGGCAGACAGACATGGTTAAACTCCTCAACCCAGCATGATGGGGGCAGACAGACATGGTTAAACTCCTCTCCCTTGCGTGATGGGGGCAGACAGACATGGTTAAACTCCTCTCCCTTGCGTGATGAGGGTAGACCCCATGTGCTTGTCTTGAAAACACCCCTTGTAACCACGTGGAGACGATAGAGGGTCTGAAACCTCACAGGGTAAAACAAAGAGTACTGAACAAGCAGCTGGGGGCTTGAGGGCTGCCATGTTTTTAATGAGAACGGTGACCCAATCTTTTCAATAGCACATGAAATGTTTCCAAGGCCTCTTCTTCCCTCCAGGCAGGCAGGCAGGCAGGCAGACACACACACACACACACACACACACACACACACACACACACACACACACACACACACACACACACACACACACACACACACACACACACACACACACACACACACACACACACACACACACACACACACACACACACACACACACACACACACACACACTCTCATGCCTTACAGCTACACATCCTAAAGTTCCTACTCAGTTGATTCTAATAGATCAGTGGGCCTGTTAGCTCTGTGGCTATATCCCTGTCATCTCTGTGGCTATATCCCTGTTAGCTCTGTGGCTATATCCCCATCATCTCTGTGGCTATATCCCTGTTAGCTCTGTGGCTATATCCCTGTCATCTCTGTGGTTATATCCCTGTTAGCTCTGTGGCTATATCCATGTTAGCTCTGTGGCTATATCCCTGTTAGCTCTGTGGCTATATCCCTGTCATTTCTGTGGCTATATCCCTGTTAGCTCTGTGGCTATATCCCTGTTAGCTCTGTGGCTATATCCCTGTTAGCTCTGTGGCTATATCCCTGTTAGCTCTGTGGCTATATCCCTGTCATCTCGGTGGCTATATCCCTGTTAGCTCTGTGGCTATATCCCTGTTAGCTCTGTGGCTATATCCCTGTTAGCTCTGTGGCTATACCCCTGTTAGCTCTGTGGCTATATCCCTGTTAGCTCTGTGGCTATATCCCTGTTAGCTCTGTTGCTACAGTGCCTTGCGAAAGTATTCGGCCCCCTTGAACTTTGCGACCTTTTGCCACATTTCAGGCTTCAAACATAAAGATATAAAACTGTATTTTTTTGTGAAGAATCAACAACAAGTGGGACACAATCATGAAGTGGAACGACATTTATTGGATATTTAAAACTTTTTTAACAAATCAAAAACTGAAAAATTGGGCGTGCAAAATTATTCAGCCCCTTTACTTTCAGTGCAGCAAACTCTCTCCAGAAGTTCAGTGAGGATCTCTGAATGATCCAATGTTGACCTAAATAACTAATGATGATAAATACAATCCACCTGTGTGTAATCAAGTCTCCGTATAAATGCACCTGCACTGTGATAGTCTCAGAGGTCCGTTAAAAGTGCAGAGAGCATCATGAAGAACAAGGAACACACCAGGCAGGTCCGAGATACTGTTGTGAAGAAGTTTAAAGACGGATTTGGATACAAAAAGATTTCCCAAGCTTTAAACATCCCAAGGAGCACTGTGCAAGCGATAATATTGAAATGGAAGGAGTATCAGACCACTGCAAATCTACCAAGACCTGGCCATCCCTCTAAACTTTCAGCTCATACAAGGAGAAGACTGATCAGAGATGCAGCCAAGAGGCCCATGATCACTCTGGATGAACTGCAGAGATCTACAGCTGAGGTGGGAGACTCTGTCCATAGGACAACAATCAGTCGTATATTGCACAAATCTGGCCTTTATGGAAGAGTGGCAAGAAGAAAGCCATTTCTTAAAGATATCCATAAAAAGTGTCGTTTAAAGTTTGCCACAAGCCACCTGGGAGACACACCAAACATGTGGAAGAAGGTGCTCTGGTCAGATGAAACCAAAATTGAACAATGCAAAACGTTATGTTTGGTGTAAAAGCAACACAGCTCATCACCCTGAACACACCATCCACACTGTCAAACATGGTGGTGGCAGCATCATGGTTTGGGCCTGCTTTTCTTCAGCAGGGACAGGGAAGATGGTTAAAATTGATGGGAAGATGGATGGAGCCAAATACAGGACCATTCTGGAAGAAAACCTGATGGTGTCTGCAAAAGACCTGAGACTGGGACGGAGATGTGTCTTCCAACAAGACAATGATCCAAAACATAAAGCAAAATCTACAATGGATTGGTTCAAAAATAAACATATCCAGGTGTTAGAATGGCCAAGTCAAAGTCCAGACCTGAATCCAATCGAGAATCTGTGGAAAGAACTGAAAACTGCTGTTCACAAATGCTCTCCATCCAACCTCACTGAGCTCGAGCTGTTTTGCAAGGAGGAATGGGAAAAAAATTCAGTCTCTCGATGTGCAAAACTGATAGAGACATACCCCAAGCGACTTACAGCTGTAATCGCAGCAAAAGGTGGCGCTACAAAGTATTAACTTAAGGGGGCTGAATAATTTTGCACGCCCAATTTTTCAGTTTTTGATTTGTTAAAAAAGTTTTAAATATTTATATAAATGTCGTTCCACTTCATGATTGTGTCCCACTTGTTGTTGATTCTTCACAAAAAAATACAGTTTTATATCTTTATGTTTGAAGCCTGAAATGTGGCAAAAGGTCGCAAAGTTCAAGGGGGCCGAATACTTTCGCAAGGCACTGTATATCCCTGTTAGCTCTGTGGCTATATCCCTGTTAGCTCTGTGGCTATATCCCTGTTAGCTCTGTGGCTATATCCCTGTCATCTCTGTGGCTATATCCCTGTTAGCTCTGTGGCTATATCCCTGTTAGCTCTGTGGCTATATCCCTGTCATCTCTGTGGCTATATCTCTGTTAGCTCTGTGGAGGGAGAGAGAGAGAGAAAGATGTGTGATGGATGATTTAAATGGAGGCTTGAGGCCTGGCATCATCTGAACTTTGACTGAACTCCTGAGACTGATGGGGATCTTTCTTTCATTTTCTTCTCCTCTGAGATGGACAGAAAGAGAGAGAGAGAGACAGAAAGAGAGAGTGTGAGAGAAAGAGAGCGTGAGAGAGAGAGACAGAAAGAGAAAGGGTGAGAGAGAGAGCGAGAGAAAGAAAGAGAGAGAGAGTGTGAGAGAAAGAGAGCGTGAGAGAGAGAGAGAGAGAGAGAGGGAGTGTGAGAGAAATAGAGCATGAGAGAGAGAGAGAGAGAGTGTGTGTGAGAGAGAGAGAGAGAGAGAGAGAGAGAGAGAGAGAGAGAGAGAGAGAGAGAGAGAGTGTGAGAGAAAGAGAGAGAGAGAGAGAGATATTACATTCCCCATTGATGTCCAGAAGGCTAGCTGGTTCTGTTCTGGCTGTCTTCATTGATGTCCAGAAGGCTCGCTGGTTCTGTTCTGGATGTCTTCATTGATGTCCAGAAGGCTCGCTGGTTCTGTTCTGGCTGCCTTCATTGATGTCCAGAAGGCTAGCTGGTTCTGTTCTGGCTGTCTTCATTGATGTCCAGAAGGCTCGCTGGTTCTGTTCTGGCTGTCTTCATTGATGTCCAGAAGGCTAGCTGGTTCTGTTCTGGCTGTCTTCATTGATGTCCAGAAGGCTCGCTGGTTCTGTTCTGGCTGTCTTCATTGATGTCCAGAAGGCTCGCTGGTTCTGTTCTGGCTGTCTTCATTGATGTCCAGAAGGCTCGCTGGTTCTGTTCTGGCTGTCTTCATTGATGTCCAGAAGGCTCGCTGGTTCTGTTCTGGCTGTCTTCATTGATGTCCAGAAGGCTCGCTGGTTCTGTTCTGGATGTCTTCATTGATGTCCAGAAGGCTAGCTGGTTCTGTTCTGGATGTCTTCATTGATGTCCAGAAGGCTCGCTGGTTCTGTTCTGGCTGCCTTCATTGATGTCCAGAAGGCTAGCTGGTTCTGTTCTGGCTGTCTTCATTGATGTCCAGAAGGCTAGCTGGTTCTGTTCTGGATGTCTTCATTGATGTCCAGAAGGCTAGCTGGTTCTGTTCTGGCTGTCTTCATTGATGTCCAGAAGGCTATCTGGTTCTGTTCTGGCTGTCTTCACGGATACCAAACAGGATCTGGGTCAATGTGACGAGACAAAAAGAGAGAAAGCAAATATGGCAACGACATGACACAACACCATAGGGGGGTACGAGGTGCTGAGGCTGCTCCTCTCATCTCTATTTTCAGCAGATTCAAGAAGAGACCAGAATAGAAAATGCAGGAACAGTGAACAAGTGACATCATGACACACAGCATCACAGAGGGAGAGGCCAAGGTACACAGCATCACAGAGGGAGAGGCCAAGGTACACAGCATCACAGAGGGAGAGGCCAAGGTACACAGCATCACAGAGGGAGAGGCCAAGGTACACAGCATCACAGAGGGAGAGGCCAAGGTACACAGCATCACAGAGGGAGAGGCCAAGGTACACAGCATCACAGAGGGAGAGGCCAAGGTACACAGCATCACAGAGGGAGAGGCCAAGGTACACAGCATCACAGAGGGAGAGGCCAAGGTACAAGACACACAGCATCACAGAGGGAGAGGCCAAGGTACAAGACACACAGCATCACAGAGGGAGAGGCCAAGGTACATGACACACAGCATCACAGAGGGAGAGGCCAAGGTACACAGCATCACAGAGGGAGAGGCCAAGGTACACAGCATCACAGAGGGAGATGCCAAGGTACACAGCATCACAGAGGGAGAGGCCAAGGTACACAGCATCACAGAGGGAGAGGCCAAGGTACACAGCATCACAGAGGGAGAGGCCAAGGTACACAGCATCACAGAGGGAGAGGCCAAGGTACAAGACACACAGCATCACAGAGGGAGAGGCCAAGGTACAAGACACACAGCATCACAGAGGGAGAGGCCAAGGTACATGACACACAGCATCACAGAGGGAGAGGCCAAGGTACAAGAGACACAGCATCACAGAGGGAGAGGCCAAGGTACACAGCATCACAGAGGGAGAGGCCAAGGTACACAGCATCACAGAGGGAGAGGCCAAGGTACACAGCATCACAGAGGGAGAGGCCAAGGTACACAGCATCACAGAGGGAGAGGCCAAGGTACACAGCATCACAGAGGGAGAGGCCAAGGTACACAGCATCACAGAGGGAGAGGCCAAGGTACACAGCATCACAGAGGGAGAGGCCAAGGTACATGACACACAGCATCACAGAGGGAGAGGCCAAGGTACAAGAGACTTATAACCCTAGACTCTTATCTTTCTTCTCGGCAGACTCAAGGTCAGACGAGAATAGAAAGGTAGGTAGACAAAATTAATTCATAATATAAATTGGGAAGATATTTTCAGTCCAGCGTGTTTTCCCTGCAAACAGGGCCCTGCCTTGCCTCTGACTCATTGCTGTGAGTGTGCAGTGTGAAGCAATAGACACACACACATACACACACACTGTGGTGTTTAGCAGCAGCGTTAGATAGATACATAGATAAATGATAGTATAGAGATAGTTAGATAGTTAGATAAATAGCAGATGACAAACAGCTTGCGGCACAAAAAATATCCCCTCATTATGCCTGTCGCTGTTTGATTTATTTTAAAACAGGAGCGCAGTATCTGGAGAGATGGAGAGAGAGAGAGAGAGAGGGGGGGGGTGGAGAGAGAGAGAGAGAGACAAAGAAAGCGAGAGGGGGGAGAGAGAGAGAGAGACAAAGAAAGCGAGAGGGGGGAGAGAGAGAGAGAGACAAAGAAAGCGAGAGAGGGGGGAGAGAGAGAGAGAGAGAGAGAGAGAGAGGGGGGGGGGAGAGAGAGAGAGACAAAGAAAGCGAGAGGGGGGAGAGAGAGAGAGACAAAGAAAGCGAGAGGGGGGGAGAGAGAGAGAGACAAAGAAAGCGAGAGAGGGGGGAGAGAGAGAGAGAGAGAGAGAGAGAGAGAGAGAGAGAGAGAGAGAGAGAGAGAGAGACAAAGAAAGTGAGAGGGGGAGAGAGAGACAAAGAAAGCGAGAGGGGAGAGAGAGAGAGAGAGAGAGAGAGAGAGAGAGAGAGAGAGAGAAAGCGAGAGGGGGAGAGAGAGAGAGACAAAGAAAGCGAGAGGGGGAGAGAGAGAGAGAGAGAGAGAGAGAGACAAAGAAAGCGAGGTGGAGAGAGAGAGAGAGAGACAAAGCAAGTGAGAGGGGGGGGGAGAGAGAGAGATATCTGGATCTAGAAAGAGAGAAGGTAGATAGAAACTCCTCTCTCACTCTTCATTTCAATCTGAAAAACCAGACAGACGGGCAGACGGTCAGACAGAAATGCAGACAGACTGGCACACAGACAGACAGGCAGGAAGAAAGACAGGCTGATAGACAGACATACAGTCGGACAGACAGGCAGGCAAACAGGCAGACAGACTGGAAGACAGACATGCAGACAGACATGCAGACAGACAGGCAGACTGGAAGACAGACATGCAGACAGACATGCAGA
>NC_034188.2:87657864-87700364 GCF_002021735.2 Oncorhynchus kisutch | reverse complement strand
AGAGAGAGAGAGAGAGAGAGAGAGAGAGAGACAGAGAGACAGAGACGGAGAGAGAGAGAGAGACAGAGAGACAGAGACAGAGACAGACAGAGAGACAGAGAGACAGAGAGAGAAAGACAGAGATAGACGGAGGGACAGAGAGATGGACGGACAGAGAGCCTGAGAGAGAGGGACAGAGAGACAGAGAGAGAAGGACAGAGAGACAGAGAGACAGAGAGACAGAGAGAGAGGGACAGAGAGACAGAGAGATAGGGACAGAGAGAGAGGGACAGAGAGACAGAGAGAGAGGGACAGAGAGACAGAGAGATAGGGACAGAGAGACAGAGAGAGAGGGACAGAGAGACAGAGAGAGAGGGACAGAGAGACAGAGAGCAAGGAACAGAGAGACAAAGAGAGACAGAGAGAGAGGGACAGAGAAACAGAGACAGAGAGACAGAGACAGAGAGACAGAGAGGGACAGAGAGACAGAAAGAGAGGGAGAGAGATGGAGAAACAGAGAACAGACAGAGAGATGAGAGACTGAGAGAGGGACAGAGTGACAGAGATAGAGGGACAGAGAGACAGAGAGAGAGAGAGAGACAGAGAGAGAGGGACGGAGAGACCGAGAGAGAGGAACAGAGAGACAGAGAGACAGAGAGAGAGGGACAGAGAGACAGAGAGAGAGGGACAGAGAGACAGAGAGCAAGGAACAGAGAGACAAAGAGAGACTGAGAGAGAGGGACAGAGAGACAGAGAGAGAGGGAGAGAGACGGAGAAACAGAGAAACAGAAAGAGAGACGAGAGACTGAGAGAGAGGGACAGAGAGACAGAGAGAGACGGAGAGACAGAGAGAGACTGAGAGACATAGACAAGAGACAGAGAGAGAGAGAGAGAGAGAGAGAGAGAGAGAGAGAGAGAGAGAGGAGAGAGAGAGAGAGAGGAGGAGAGGGAGACAGAGACAGAGAGAGAGAGAGAGAGAGAGAGAGAGAGAGAGAGAGAGAGAGAGAGAGAGAGAGAGAAAGAGAGAGAGAGGAGGAGAGGGAGACAGAGACAGAGAGAGAGAGGAGAGGAGAGAGGAGGAGAGAAAGGAGAGGAGAGAGGAGGAGAGGGAGGGAGACAGAGAGATGGCGAGAGAGAGGAGGAGAGAGTTACCACTACCAATGTAAAGTGTTGACTGTTGACTGCAGGGATGATGTGATGTCTGTTGTGTTGTGATGAAGAACCCTCTTTAGTCATGCATTCTGGCATTGTGTAGAGTGTTTGTGTGTGTACATGCCAAGGTCAGTAGGGGTAATGAGTTGCCATAGCAACAGAAAAAAAAACACTGGGCACAAGCCGGTTGAATCGACGTTGTTTCAACGTAATTTGTCAACTCTATTGTGACACGGAATCTACGTGGAAAATAAACGAAAGTTGCAGAAAGTCATCAACAGTCTACAACTGTTGTTTTGAGGGTGTTATTTCAACCACAGTATAATGTCATCATGGTAACCAATTTTAAACATAGACAAATCTTGTATAAAATATGTTGAATTTCTACCTTTGAAACAACGTCAGATCTACAACGTTATATCCACTTTCAAAAAACAACAACAATAGGCTGGGCAGCATCTCCTACTGGAGAATTGATTTATTTACAGCTATCTCTCATCCAGGGTTTTAACCAAGCCCAGCTTAGCCTTGATATTTATCCCTGACAACTACCATTGTGTTATTGGGAGAAGGATTCTTGAGAGATCTCTCGATTCACTGTTGCTATCTACGTCATTCCAAAGGATAGGTTTTAACAAAGCAAATTAAATGTAACCATACTCTAGAAGTTATACAGTATATCATCAATTATATTATTTCTGCGTATATAATATTTGCGTCTGTCACGCCCTGACCATAGAGAGCCATTGTTTCTCTATGGTGTAATTGGTCAGGGCGTGACTAGGGGGTGATCTAGTATATCTATGTCTATGTTGTGTTCTAGTTTCTTTTTCTATATTGGTGATTTTGTATGATTCCCAATTAGAGGCAGCTGGTAATCGTTGTCTCTAATTGGGGATCATATTTAGGTAGTTAATTTTCCCACCTGTGTTTGTGGGATCTTGTTATTGTGTAGTTGCCTGTGAGCACTTCATTGTCTTCACATTTAGTTTATTCTTTATTATTTTTGTGCATTTCAATTAATAAACATGTGGAAACCATATCATGCTGCATCTTGGTCCGGTAATTCTTACGACAAACGTGACATTGTCATCAACAGTTATTGTTTGAGTTCAACCCAGGGTTCAACTAAAAATAGGACAGTACATATAGACCTAGGGATTCAAGCTTTGGTTGATTTCAAATTTTGTTTTCAAGTTAATAATTAATATATTAGATTCACGTCTCAACCTAAAAATCTAAGTTAAAGAATTGGACTAAATCAAATCAAAGTTTAAAAGCATTTAACGTTTGACTTGATTTGATTTAGTCACGTTCTACAACTTAGATTTTTTTGGTTGAGATGGAGACGTGAATCCAACAGGAATTATACATTTATAAGACACACTGGATATTAAATTGTGTTTGTTTGTCAAAGCAACCAAATATTAACATTTGAAGATGTATCTTCTGCTTCACAGTCAAAGGACTGGTTGTTAGGAGGACTGGTTGTTAGGAGGACTGGTTGTTAGGGGGACTGGTTGTTAGGAGGACTGGTTGTTAGGGGGACTGGTTGTTAGGGGGACTGGTTGTTAGGGGGACTGGTTGTTAGGGGGACTGGTTGTTAGGAGGACTGGTTGTTAGGAGTCCTGGATGTTCAACATATTGTCGCTGTCGGATGAAAAGCTTATCTCCAAAATGTCCCGATTTTACAATTAACAATCTTACAAATCTTCTGGATCTATTTTGAATAATTTTTTGGGTCCTACCGTCATGCGAAGTTCAGGGTACGTTGAAAGGAGTTGCTGCCATTTAAATCAGTTACATGGTTTTCATCAGATTGAGTACAGCACGAAGTAACAGTGCTAGTCTGATATTTCAATTCACCACTTTAACAAAAAATATATATATTTCACCTTTATTTAACCAGGCAGGCCAGTTGAGAACAAGTTCTCATTTACAACTGCGACCTGGCCAAGATAAAGCAAAGTAGGTCGACACATACAACAACACAGAGTTACAGATGAACAACGTACAGTCAATAACACAATAGAAAAATCTATGTACAGTGTGTGCAAATGTAGAAGAGTAGGGAGGTAAGGAAATAAATAGGCCCTAGAGGCTAAATAATTACAATTTAGCCATAACACTGAAGTGAAGGATGTACAGATGATGATGTGCAAGTAGAGATACTGGGTTTCAAAAGAGCAAGAGGATAAGTAACAATATGGGGATGAGGTAGTTGGGTGGGCTATTTACAGATTGGCTGTGTACAGGTACAGTGATCGGTAAGCTGCTCTGACAGCTCACCACACCACAATCTACATACAATTTAGCAACATTGTGGACCATTGTGAAGCTGCTGGATGAGACAAGTTAACTTTATATGTGTCCCAAATGGTTAATTCCCCCTATAACCATACACTACCTTTCCCCTATAACCACAAACACATCTCCAAACGGTCCCAGTACAGGTTGTCCCAGTACAGGTTGTCCCAGTACAGGTTGTCCCAGTACAGGTTGTCCCAGTGCAGGTTATCCCAGTACAGGTTATCCCAGTGCAGGTTGTCCCAGTGCAGGTTGTCCCAGTACAGGTTGTCCCAGTGCAGGTTGTCCCAGTACAGGTTGTCCCAGTGCAGGTTGTCCCAGTACAGGTTGTCCCAGTGCAGGTTGTCCCAGTACAGGTTGTCCCAGTGCAGGTTGTCCCAGTGCAGGTTGTCCCAGTGCAGGTTGTCCCAGTACAGGTTGTCCCAGTGCAGGTTGTCCCAGTACAGGTTGTCCCAGTGCAGGTTGTCCCAGTACAGGTTGTCCCAGTACAGGTTGTCCCAGTGCAGGTTATCCCAGTACAGGTTATCCCAGTGCAGGTTGTCCCAGTGCAGGTTGTCCCAGTACAGGTTGTCCCAGTGCAGGTTGTCCCAGTACAGGTTGTCCCAGTGCAGGTTGTCCCAGTACAGGTTGTCCCAGTACAGGTTGTCCCAGTACAGGTTGTCCCAGTGCAGGTTGTCCCAGTACAGGTTGTCCCAGTGCAGGTTGTCCCAGTACAGGTTGTCCCAGTACAGGTTGTCCCAGTGCAGGTTGTCCCAGTACAGGTTGTCCCAGTACAGGTTGTCCCAGTGCAGGTTGTCCCAGTGCAGGTTGTCCCAGTACAGGTTGTCCCAGTGCAGGTTGTCCCGGTACAGGTTGTCCCAGTACAGGTTGTCCCAGTGCAGGTTGTCCCAGTACAGGTTGTCCCAGTGCAGGTTATCCCAGTACAGGTTATCCCAGTGCAGGTTGTCCCAGTGCAGGTTGTCCCAGTACAGGTTGTCCCAGTGCAGGTTGTCCCAGTACAGGTTGTCCCAGTGCAGGTTGTCCCAGTACAGGTTGTCCCAGTACAGGTTATCCCAGTACAGGTTATCCCAGTGCAGGTTGTCCCAGTGCAGGTTGTCCCAGTACAGGTTGTCCCAGTGCAGGTTATCCCAGTACAGGTTATCCCAGTGCAGGTTGTCCCAGTGCAGGTTGTCCCAGTACAGGTTGTCCCAGTGCAGGTTGTCCCAGTACAGGTTGTCCCAGTGCAGGTTGTCCCAGTACAGGTTGTCCCAGTACAGGTTGTCCCAGTGCAGGTTGTCCCAGTACAGGTTGTCCCAGTGCAGGTTGTCCCAGTGCAGGTTGTCCCAGTGCAGGTTGTCCCAGTACAGGTTGTCCCAGTATAGGTTGTCCCAGTGCAGGTTGTCCCAGTACAGGTTGTCCCAGTGCAGGTTGTCCCAGTGCAGGTTGTCCCAGTACAGGTTGTCCCAGTGCAGGTTGTCCCAGTGCAGGTTGTCCCAGTACAGGCTGTCCCAGTACAGGTTGTCCCAGTGCAGGTTGTCCCAGTACAGGTTGTCCCAGTACAGGTTGTCCCAGTGCAGGTTGTCCCAGTACAGGTTGTCCCAGTGCAGGTTGTCCCGGTACAGGTTGTCCCAGTACAGGTTGTCCCAGTACAGGTTGTCCCAGTATAGGTTGTCCCAGTACAGGTTGTCCCAGTACAGGTTGTCCCCGTGCAGGTTGTCCCAGTACAGGTTGTCCCAGTGCAGGCTGTCCCAGTACAGGTTGTCCCAATACAGGTTGTCCCATTTCAGGTTGTCCCAGTACAGGTTATCCCAGTGCAGGTTGTCCCAGTGCAGGTTGTCCCAGTACAGGTTGTCCCAGTACAGGTTGTCCCAGTGCAGGTTGTCCCAGTACAGGTTGTCCCAGTGCAGGTTGTTCCAGTACAGGTTGTCCCAGTATAGGTTGTCCCAGTGCAGGTTGTCCCAGTACAGGTTGTCCCAGTATAGGTTGTCCCAGTGCAGGTTGTCCAGTGCAGGTTATCCCCGTATAGGTTGTCCCAGTGCAGGTTGTCCCAGTACAGGTTGTCCCAGTGCAGGTTGTCCCAGTACAGGTTGTCCCAGTATAGGTTGTCCCAGTGCAGGTTGTACCAGTACAGGTTGTACCAGAACAGGTTGTCCCAGTATAGGTTGTCCCAGTGCAGGTTGTCCCAGTACAGGTTATCCCAGTGCAGGTTGTCCCAGTGCAGGTTGTCCCAGTACAGGTTGTCCCAATACAGGTTGTCCCAGTACAGGTTGTCCCAGTGCAGGTTGTCCCAGTACAGGTTGTCCCAGTATAGGTTGTCCCAGTGCAGGTTGTCCCAGTACAGGTTGTCCCAGTATAGGCTGTCCCAGTGCAGGTTGTCCCAGTGAAGGTTATCCCAGTACAGGTTATCCCAGTGCAGGTTGTCCCAGTACAGGTTGTCCCAGTACAGGTTGTCCCAGTGCAGGTTGTCCCAGTACAGGTTTTCCCAGTGCAGGTTGTCCCAGTACAGGGTGTCCCAGTATAGGTTGTCCCAGTGCAGGTTGTCCCAGTACAGGTTGTCCCCGTATAGGTTGTCCCAGTGCAGGTTGTCCCAGTACAGGTTGTCCCAGTGCAGGTTGTCCCAGTACAGGTTGTCCCAGTATAGGTTGTCCCAGTGCAGGTTGTACCAGTACAGGTTGTACCAGAACAGGTTGTCCCAGTATAGGTTGTCCCAGTGCAGGTTGTCCCAGTACAGGTTATCCCAGTGCAGGTTGTCCCAGTGCAGGTTGTCCCAGTACAGGTTGTCCCAATACAGGTTGTCCCAGTACAGGTTGTCCCAGTGCAGGTTGTCCCAGTACAGGTTGTCCCAGTATAGGTTGTCCCAGTACAGGTTGTCCCAGTATAGGTTGTCCCAGTGAAGGTTGTCCCAGTGAAGGTTATCCCAGTACAGGTTATCCCAGTGCAGGTTGTCCCAGTACAGGTTGTCCCAGTACAGGTTGTCCCAGTACAGGTTGTCCCAGTGCAGGTTGTCCCAGTACAGGTTGTCATAGTACAGGTTGTCCCAGTGCAGGTTGTCCCAGTACAGGTTTTCCCAGTGCAGGTTGTCCCAGTACAGGTTGTCCCAGTATAGGTTGTCCCAGTGCAGGTTGTCCCAGTACAGGTTGTCCCCGTATAGGTTGTCCCAGTGCAGGTTGTCCCAGTACAGGTTGTCCCAGTGCAGGTTGTCCCAGTACAGGTTGTCCCAGTATAGGTTGTCCCAGTGCAGGTTGTACCAGTACAGGTTGTACCAGAACAGGTTGTCCCAGTATAGGTTGTCCCAGTGCAGGTTGTCCCAGTACAGGTTATCCCAGTGCAGGATGTCCCAGTGCAGGTTGTCCCAGTACAGGTTGTCCCAGTGCAGGATGTCCCAGTGCAGGTTGTCCCAGTACAGGTTATCCCAGTACAGGTTGTCCCAGTACAGGTTGTCCCAGTACAGGTTATCCCAGTACAGGTTGTCCCAGTACAGGTTGTCCCAGTATAGGTTGTCCCAGTGCATGTTGTCCCAGTACAGGTTATCCCAGTGCAGGATGTCCCAGTGCAGGTTGTCCCAGTACAGGTTGTCCCAGTATAGGTTGTCCCAGTGCATGTTGTCCCAGTACAGGTTATCCCAGTGCAGGATGTCCCAGTGCAGGTTGTCCCAGTACAGGTTGTCCCAGTGCAGGATGTCCCAGTGCAGGATGTCCCAGTACAGGTTATCCCAGTGCAGGTTGTCCCAGTACAGGTTGTCCCAGTACAAGTTTCTGTGTTTGTGTGTCCATGACCCATAATACAGTATGTTTGGCTAACATCCAAAGACCTGAGGCTGCCGTGTGAGCTGGCTGGAATGCAGACACCCACCTTCGTGCTCACACACACACACGCACGCACACACACACACACGCACGCACGCACGCACACACACACACACGCACACACTGCACCGACTCCATGAACCTCATGCATCTTCAACAGAGCTCAGCTTTATCCCATAGTATCGAAGTAATCAACAGTATAGAAAATATATTTTAAAACCCATTCAATTAGAAAGACGAGCACATATCTGAATTATTCACAACGAACAGCAGAAACATTGTACTACACATGTCTTGCCCTCAAGCTAACTATGCAGTGTGTAAAACACAGAGCTATTTTCCCACTCCCCAGAGTTGTATCTATAGTGTGAGTGTGTCTGTGGAGGCTGCTGAGGGGAGGACGGCTCTCAATACCGTCTGGAACGGGCACGAATTGAATGGCATCAAAATGATACCATGAAATAATACCATTTCCCATATTTCGCTCCAGCCATTACCACGAGCCCGTCCTCCCCAATTAAGGTGCCAAAACCCTCCTGTGGTGTGTGTGTCTCTGTGTGTGAGGGTGAATGCCAGCACTGTGCTATAAAAGCAGCCGGAGGCAGAACAGAACAGCTCCTTGGCAAAGGGGGGTTGGATTTATCTTGGAGGACAAACAGCATCAAACTCTCACTAAATAAAGTCCACTTAGGAAAGGTCCTTAGAATCAGCATGTGGCCTCGATGGAAACAGTTTCCGCTTACTGTCTACCGTCTACGTGCCACATTAAAATGATGTCCTTAGAAGCACCCCTTCACAGGGTGCAAGTCTTTGAAATGGAATGTAGCCAAGGGAAGATAGGCTTGTGTCCCACATGGCCCCCTATTCCCTATGTAGTGCACTAGGTAGTGTAGCTTGTACCGTATGGTCCCTGGTAAAAAAAAAAAAGTATAGCGTGCCATTTGGGACAAAACACATTTCGAACGAGCCCTCCCTTCACAAGGAGCAAGTCTTTGAAATGGAATGTAGCCACGGTAGGATAGGCTTGTGTCCAAAATGGCCCCCTATTCCCTATATAGTGCACTACTTAGTGCACTACATATACCAGCTTGTACCGTATGGTCCCTGGTAAAAAAAAGTATAACGTGCCATTTGGGAAAAAAATCATTTCGAACGAGCCCTCCCTTCACAAGGAGCAAGTCTTTAAAACGGGAGAAAGACACGGTTGGAAACAGGAAACATTAGTCAGAGGGTTTATTTTAAACCACATACTGACAATCTGATTAAGCATTGTTCATATTATAAATGTGTTGCAATATTGTAATTTCTCTCCACTCATTTACTGTTAAACTATTGGTGTTCCAGCTGCATAGATCATATTATAGATCATATTATAGTTATAGATCATATTATAGATCATATTATAGTTATAGATCATATTATAGTTATAGATCATATTATAGTTATAGATCATATTATAGTTATAGATCATATTATAGATCATATTATAGATCATATTATAGTTATAGATCATATTATAGTTATAGATCATATTATAGTTATAGATCATATTATAGTTATAGATCAGATTATAGTTATAGATCAGATTATAGTTATAGATCAGATTATAGTTATAGATCATATTATAGATCATATTATAGTTATAGATCATATTATAGTTCTAGATCAGATTATAGTTCTAGATCATATTATAGTTATAGATCATATTATAGTTATAGATCAGATTATAGTTCTAGATCATATTATAGTTCTAGATCATATTATAGTTATAGATCAGATTATAGTTCTAGATCATATTATAGATCATATTATAGTTCTAGATCATATTATAGATCATATTATAGTTATAGATCATATTATAGTTATAGATCATATTATAGTTATAGATCATATTATAGATCAGATTATAGATCATATTATAGTTATAGATCATATTATAGATCATATTATAGTTATAGATCAGATTATAGTTCTAGATCATATTATAGTTCTAGATCATATTATAGTTATAGATCAGATTATAGTTCTAGATCATATTATAGATCATATTATAGTTATAGATCATATTATAGATCATATTATAGTTATAGATCAGATTATAGTTATAGATCAGATTATAGTTATAGATCATATTATAGATCATATTATAGTTATAGATCATATTATAGTTATAGATCATATTATAGTTATAGATCATATTATAGTTATAGATCATATTATAGTTATAGATCAGAATATAGTTATAGATCATATTATAGTTATAGATCATATTATAGATCAGAATATAGTTATAGATCATATTATAGTTATAGATCATATTATAGTTATAGATCATATTATAGTTGTAGATCATATTATAGATCAGATTATAGTTATAGATCATATTTATAGATCATATTTATAGATCATATTATAGTTATAGATCATATTATAGTTATAGATCATATTATAGATCAGATTATAGTTATAGATCATATTTATAGATCATATTTATAGATCATATTATAGTTATAGATCATATTTATAGATCATATTATAGTTATAGATCATATTATAGTTATAGATCATATTATAGTTCTAGATCATATTATAGATCAGAATATAGTTCTAGATCATATTATAGTTCTAGATCATATTTATAGATCATATTATAGTTCTAGATCATATTTATAGATCATATTATAGTTATAGATCATATTATAGATCATAGTATAGTTATAGATCATATTATAGTTATAGATCATATTATAGATCAAATTATAGTTCTAGGTCATATTATAGTTATAGATCATTTCATAATTATGGACCGTATTATAGTTACAGATAATTGTATAGTTATAGACATTATTATAGATCATATTATAGTTATAGATCATATTATAGTATTATATCATATTATAGTTATAGATCATTTTATAGTATTATATCATATTATAGTTATAGATAATATAATAGTTATAGATCATATTATAGTATTATATCATATTATAGTTATAGATCATTTTATAGTATTATATCATATTATAGTTATAGATAATATAATAGTTATAGATCATATTATAGTATTATATCATATTATAATTATATCAAATCAAATCAAATGTATTTATAAAGCCCTTCGTACATCAGCTGATATCTCAAAGTGCTGTACAGAAACCCAGCCTAAAACCCCAAACAGCAAGCAATGCAGGTGTAGAAGCATTATAGATCATAATATAGTTATAGATCATAATATAGTTATAGATCATATTATAGTTATAGATCATATTATAGATCATAATATAGTTATAGATCATATTACAGTTAGAGATAATTGTATAATTATGGATCATATTCTAGTTATAGATAATTGTATAGTGTATAGATCATATTATAGTTATAGATCACATTGTAGTTAAAGACATTATTATAGATCATATTATAGTGTATAGATCATAATATAGTTATAGACATTATTATACAATCCTAAATAAGTTTAGGAGTAAAACTTAATTAACAAGTACTGGGAGTAAAGCTTAATTAACAAGTCACATAATAAGTTGCATGGGCTCACTCTGTGTGCAATAATAGTGTTTATCGTGTGTATGTCTGTGCCTATGTTTGTGTTGCTTCACAGTCTCCGCTGTTCCATAAGGTGTTGTCACGTTTCTTCAAAATCGAACCCAGAAGCAGACCAGGACAAGGAGAGTAGGAAGAAGGTGAGTATTTATTTACAAGTGAATGTGAGTGGGTAGATACATCCAGGTGGCGTAGCGGGCAGCGGTGGTGAGTTGATGGGAGTAAATAGGTGGATCCAATGGGGAAGCGGAATCCTCCGATGACCAGGCGGGAATGGGGTAAATGATCCGGGTGAGTAACTGAAGACAGAACAAACGGAGGTAAGTTGAAGGCAAGCAAGACGTACAAAACAACAAAACAAATTCTATCCAACTTGAGGCTGATTCTATGGCACAACATACTGTTCATGGCTAACGATCCGGCAGGGAATGGATGTCAGGTCAGAGCTTTTGAAGGGGAGAGGTGATGATCAGGACAGGTGTGCAGATTACTGATGGGATACAGGTGCGGGTGAACATCGATCTCCCAACAAGCTAATCTGCCCGGCAACCAGACAGGGTGCGTTCCAGGACACCGGAAACACACTCCAGGACAGAAACACAGGCAAACACAGACTCAGGAAGCGGGGTTCGTGACAGGTGTATTTAATCTGTTTTTTTAAATCAGATTTTACTGCTTGCATGGGTTACTTGATGTGGAATAGAGTTCCATGTAGTCATGTCTCTATGTAGTACTGTGGAATAGAGTTCCATGTAGTCATGTCTCTATGTAGTACTGTGGAATAGAGTTCCATGTAGTCATGGCTCTATGTAGTACTGTGGAATAGAGTTCCGTGTAGTCATGGCTCTATGTAGTACTGTGGAATAGAGTTCCATGTAGTCATGTCTCTATGTAGTACTGTGGAATAGAGTTCCATGTAGTCATGGCTCTATGTAGTACTGTGGAATAGAGTTCCATGTAGTCATGGCTCTATGTAGTACTGTGGAATAGAGCTCCATGTAGTCATGGCTCTATGTAGTACTGTGGAATAGAGTTCCATGTAGTCATGGCTCTATGTAGTACTGTGGAATAGAGTTCCATGAAGTCATGGCTCTATGTAGTACTGTGGAATAGAGTTCCATGTAGTCATGGCTCTATGTAGTACTGTGGAATAGAGTTACATGTAGTCATGGCTCTATGTAGTACTGTGGAATAGAGTTCCATGTAGTCATGTCTCTATGTAGTACTGTGGAATAGAGTTCCATGTAGTCATGTCTCTATGTAGTACTGTGGAATAGAGTTCCATGTAGTCATGGCTCTATGTAGTACTGTGGAATAGAGTTCCGTGTAGTCATGGCTCTATGTAGTACTGTGGAATAGAGTTCCATGTAGTCATGTCTCTATGTAGTACTGTGGAATAGAGTTCCATGTAGTCATGGCTCTATGTAGTACTGTGGAATAGAGTTCCATGTAGTCATGGCTCTATGTAGTACTGTGGAATAGAGTTACATGTAGTCATGGCTCTATGTAGTACTGTGGAATAGAGTTCCATGTAGTCATGTCTCTATGTAGTACTGTGGAATAAAGTTCCATGTAGTCATGTCTCTATGTAGTACTGTGGAATAGAGTTCCATGTAGTCATGGCTCTATGTAGTACTGTGGAATAGAGTTCCATGTAGTCATGTCTCTATGTAGTACTGTGAAATAGAGTTACATGTAGTCATGGCTCTATGTAGTACTGTGGAATAGAGTTCCATGTAGTCATGGCTCTATGTAGTACTGTGGAATAGAGTTCCATGTACTCATGGCTCTAGGTAGTACTGTGGAATAGAGTTCCATGTAGTCACGGCTCTATGTAGTACTGCGCGCCTCCCGTAGTCTGTTCTGGACTTGGGGACTGTGAAGAGACCTCTGGTCTCTTCATTGCAATTTCCTAAGTCCCTCTTTGTGGCACCTGACTGAACAGTAGTCCAGGTGAGACAAAACTAGAATCTGTAGTACCTGCCTTGTTGATAGTGCTGTTAAGAAGGTAGAAACTAGGGCCTGTAGGATCTGCCTTGTTGATAGTGTTGTTAAGAAGGTAGAAACTAGGGCCTGTAGGACCTTCCTTGTTCATAGTGTTGTTAAGAAAGTAGAAACTAGGGCTGTAGGACCTGCCTTGTTGATAGTGCTGTTAAGAAGGTAGAAACTAGGGCCTGTAGGACCTTCCTTGTTCATAGTGTTGTTAAGAAAGTAGAAACTAGGGCTGTAGGACCTGCCTTGTTGATAGTGTTGTTAAGAAGGTAGAAACTAGGGCTGTAGGACCTGCCTTGTTGATAGTGTTGTTAAGAAAGTAGAAACTAGGGCTGTAGGACCTGCCTTGTTGATAGTGTTGTTAAGAAAGTAGAAACTAGGGCTGTAGGACCTGCCTTGTTGATAGTGTTGTTAAGAAAGTAGAAACTAGGGCTGTAGGACCTGCCTTGTTGATAGTGTTGTGAAGAAAGTAGAAACTAGGGCTGTAGGACCTGCCTTGTTGATAGTGTTGTGAAGAAGGTAGAAACTAGGACCTGTAGGACCTGCCTTGTTGATAGTGTTGTTAAGAAAGTAGAAACTAGGGCTGTAGGACCTGCCTTGTTGATAGTGTTGTTAAGAAGGTAGAAACTAGGGCCTGTAGGACCTGCCTTGTTGATTGTGTTGTTAAGAAGGTAGAAACTAGGACCTGCCTTGTTGATAGTGTTGTGAAGAAGGTAGAAACTAGGACCTGCCTTGTTGATTGTGTTGTTAAGAAGGTAGAAACTAGGACCTGCCTTGTTGATAGTGCTGTTAAGAAGGTAGAAACTAGGGCCTGTAGGACCTGCCTTGTTGATTGTGTTGTTAAGAAGGTAGAAACTAGGGCCTGTAGGACCTGCCTTGTTGATAGTGTTGTTAAGAAGGTAGAAACTAGGACCTGCCTTGTTGATAGTGCTGTTAAGAAGGTAGAAACTAGGGCCTGTAGGACCTGCCTTGTTGATTGTGTTGTTAAGAAGGTAGAAACTAGGGCCTGTAGGACCTGCCTTGTTGATAGTGTTGTTAAGAAGGTAGAAACTAGGGCCTGTAGGACCTGCCTTGTTGATAGTGTTGTTAAGAAGGTAGAAACTAGGACCTTCCTTGTTGATAGTGCTGTTAAGAAGGTAGAAACTAGGGCCTGTAGGACCTGCCTTGTTGATAGTGTTGTTAAGAAAGTAGAAACTAGGGCTGTAGGACCTGCCTTGTTGATAGTGTTGTTAAGAAAGTAGAAACTAGGGCTGTAGGACCTGCCTTGTTGATAGTGTTGTTAAGAAAGTAGAAACTAGGGCTGTAGGACCTGCCTTGTTGATAGTGTTGTGAAGAAGGTAGAAACTAGGACCTGTAGGACCTGCCTTGTTGATAGTGTTGTTAAGAAAGTAGAAACTAGGGCTGTAGGACCTGCCTTGTTGATAGTGTTGTTAAGAAGGTAGAAACTAGGGCCTGTAGGACCTGCCTTGTTGATTGTGTTGTTAAGAAGGTAGAAACTAGGACCTGCCTTGTTGATAGTGTTGTGAAGAAGGTAGAAACTAGGACCTGCCTTGTTGATTGTGTTGTTAAGAAGGTAGAAACTAGGACCTGCCTTGTTGATAGTGCTGTTAAGAAGGTAGAAACTAGGGCCTGTAGGACCTGCCTTGTTGATTGTGTTGTTAAGAAGGTAGAAACTAGGGCCTGTAGGACCTGCCTTGTTGATAGTGTTGTTAAGAAGGTAGAAACTAGGACCTGCCTTGTTGATAGTGCTGTTAAGAAGGTAGAAACTAGGGCCTGTAGGACCTGCCTTGTTGATTGTGTTGTTAAGAAGGTAGAAACTAGGGCCTGTAGGACCTGCCTTGTTGATAGTGTTGTTAAGAAGGTAGAAACTAGGGCCTGTAGGACCTGCCTTGTTGATAGTGTTGTTAAGAAGGTAGAAACTAGGACCTTCCTTGTTGATAGTGCTGTTAAGAAGGTAGAAACTAGGGCCTGTAGGACCTGCCTTGTTGATAGTGCTGTTAAGAAGGTAGAAACTAGGGCCTGTAGGACCTGCCTTGTTGATAGTGTTGTTAAGAAGGTAGAAACTAGGGCCTGTAGGACCTGCCTTGTTGATTGTGTTGTTAAGAAGGTAGAAACTAGGGCCTGTAGGACCTGCCTTGTTGATAGTGCTGTTAAGAAGGTAGAGCAGCGCTTTATTATGGACAGACTTCTCCCCATCTTAGCTACTGTTGTATAAATATGTTTTGACCATGACAGTTTACAATCCAAGGTTACTCCAAGCTGTTTAGTCACCTCACCTTGCTCAATTTCCACATTATTTATTACAGAATTTAGTTGAGGTTTATGGTTTAGTGAATTATTTTTCCCAAATACATTGCTTTTGAATAATTTAGGACTAACTTATTCCTTGACACCCATTCTGAAACTAACTGCAGCTCTTTGTTAAGTGTTGCAGTCATTTCAGTCGCTGTAGTAGCTGACGTGTATAGTGTTGAGTCATGCGCATACATAGACAAACTGGCTTTACTCAAAGCATGTAAATGGTAAAGATTGAAAAAAGTAAGGAGCCTAGACAGCTGCCCTGGGGAATTCCTGACTCTACCTGGATTATGTTGGGGAGGCTTCCATTAAAAGAACACCCTCTGTGTTCTGTTAGACAGGTAACTCTTTATCCACAATATAGCAGGGGGTGTAAAGCCATAACACATACGTTTTTCCAGCATCAGACTATGATTGATAATGTCCAAAGCTGCACTGAAGTCTAACAAAACAGTGCCCGCAATCTTTTTATCATCAATTTCTCTCAGCCAATCATCAGTCATTTGTGAAAGTGCTGTGCTTGTTGAAATTCCTTCCTTATAAGCGTGCTGAATGTCAGTTGTCAATTTGTTTACTGTAAAATAGCATTGTATCTGGTCAAACACAATTTTTTACAAAACTTTACAAGGGGTTGGTAACAGTATGATTGGTCGGCTATTTGAGCCAGTAAAGGGGGCTTTACTATTCTTGGGTAGCTGAATGACTTTTGCTTCCCTCCAGGCCTGAGGGGACACACTTTCTAGTAGGTTTAGATTGAAGATGTGGCAAATAGGAGTGGTAATACCCTCTATTATCCTCAGTCATTTTCCACCCAAGTTGTCAGACCCCAGTGGCTTGTCAATGTTGTTAGACAATAATCTTTTTTTCACCTCTTCCACACTCACTTTATGGAATTCAAAATTACAATTCCTGTCTTTCATAATTTGGTCAGATATACTTGGATGTGTAGTGTCAGCGTCTGTTGCTGGCATGTCATCATGCCTACGTTTTCTAATCTTACCAATGAAAAAACTATTAATTAAAGTAGTCCACTACAGAGGACATTTAATAACATCCTGTTGTCCACTACAAAGAACATTTAATAACATCCTGATGTCCACTACAGAGGACATTTATTAACATACTGTTGTCCACTACAGAGGACATTTAATAACATCCTGATGTCCACTACAGAGGACATTTATTAACATACTGTTGTCCACTACAGAGGACATTTAATAACATCCTGATGTCCACTACAGAGGACATTTATTAACATACTGTTGTCCACTACAGAGGACATTTAATAACATACTGTTGTCCACTACAGAGGACATTTAATAACATCCTGATGTCCACTACAGAGGACATTTATTAACATACTGTTGTCCACTACAGAGGACATTTAATAACATCCTGATGTCCACTACAGAGGACATTTATTAACATACTGTTGTCCACTACAGAGGACATTTAATAACATCCTGATGTCCACTACAGAGGACATTTAATAACATCCTGATGTCCACTACAGAGGACATTTAATAACATCCTGATGTCCACTACAGAGGACATTTAATAACATCCTGATGTCCACTACAGAGGACATTTAATAACATCCTGATGTCCACTACAGAGGACATTTAATAACATCCTGATGTCCACTACAGAGGACATTTAATAACATCCTGATGTCCACTACAGAGGACATTTAATAACATCCTGATGTCCACTACAGAGGACATTTAATAACATCCTGATGTCCACTACAGAGGACATTTAATAACATCCTGATGTCCACTACAGAGGACATTTATTAACATACTGTTGTCCACTACAGAGGACATTTAATAACATCCTGATGTCCACTACAGAGGACATTTATTAACATCCTGATGTCCACTACAGAGGACATTTAATAACATCCTGATGTCCACTACAGAGGACATTTAATAACATCCTGATGTCCACTACAGAGGACATTTATTAACATCCTGATGTCCACTACAGAGGACATTTAATAACATCCTGATGTCCACTACAGAGGACATTTAATAACATCCTGATGTCCACTACAGAGGACATTTAATAACATCCTGATGTCCACTACAGAGGACATTTAATAACATCCTGATGTCCACTACAGAGGACATTTAATAACATCCTGATGTCCACTACAGAGGACATTTAATAACATCCTGATGTCCACTACAGAGGACATTTAATAACATCCTGATGTCCACTACAGAGGACATTTAATAACATCCTGTTGTCCACTACAGAGGACATTTAATAACATCCTGATGTCCATTACAGAGGACATTTATTAACATACTGTTGTCCACTACAGAGGACATTTAATAACATCCTGATGTCCACTACAGAGGACATTTATTAACATACTGTTGTCCACTACAGAGGACATTTATTAACATCCTGTTGTCCACTACAGAGGACATTTATTAACATCCTGATGTCCACTACAGAGGACATTTAATAACATCCTGATGTCCACTACAGAGGACATTTATTAACATCCTGTTGTCCACTACAGAGGACATTTATTAACATCCTGATGTCCACTACAGAGGACATTTATTAACATCCTGATGTCCACTACAGAGGACATTTATTAACATACTGTTGTCCACTACAGAGGACATTTAATAACATCCTGTTGTCCACTACAGAGGACATTTATTAACAAGCTCTCACAATTACACACACTTACCATAAAATGTGCTAATTGTGATGGTATATGTGGTGGTAGCCATTTGAAGAACCAAACATAAACAACTATCAAGGTGACACCCCCACACACGATATCGTTGAAAAGCCCAGAATGTCCTGTTAAAGGTACAACAGGACCTAACACAGCGGCACGCAATGGCCTTTAGAGACACGGTCACGGTTAGAGAGGTGAAACATAGATTGCAGGGGTCTCAGGAATATATAGCAGTATGTGTTATATGATAAGATCATAAACGTCAGGTATTGACTTTAGAGAGGGAGAGAGAGGGAGGGAGAGAGAGAGAAAGAGGGAGAGAGCTAGGTCCCAAGGTGCCCTTGCTCTGAACCTCACTCTGCTAGGCTATGTTCCAAATCAACCCCTAGACACTACCCCTAGACACTCCCGTAGATCTGAAATGACTGGATTAAGTTGAAAGACTACAGCAAAGAGTCCCCCCAGCCTAAACCTATACAAAATAAACGTATTGAAATGTTCTGAATGTTGCAGATATAAATATAGTAAATATAGCTGAATCCCCCTCTACCAAACACATTTACATCTGCTACGATCAATCCCCCTCTACCAAACACATTTACATCTGCTACGATCAATCCCCCTCTACCAAACACATTTACATCTGCTACGATCAATCCCCCTCTACCAAACACATTTACATCTGCTACGATCAATCCCCCTCTACCAAACACATTTACATCTGCTACGATCAATCCCCCTCTACCAAACACATTTACATCTGCTACGATCAATCCCCCTCTACCAAACACATTTACATCTGCTACGATCAATCCCCCTCTACCAAACACATTTTACATCTGCTACGATCAATCCCCCTCTACCAAACACATTTACATCTGCTACGATCAATCCCCCTCTACCAAACACATTTACATCTGCTACGATCAATCCCCCTCTACCAAACACATTTACATCTGCTACGATCAATCCCCCTCTACCAAACATTACATCTGCTACGATCAATCCCCCTACCAAACACATTTACATCTGCTACGATCAATCCCCCTCTACCAAACACATTTACATCTGCTACGATCAATCCCCCTCTACCAAACACATTTACATCTGCTACGATCAATCCCCCTCTACCAAACACATTTACATCTGCTACGATCAATCCCCCTCTACCAAACACATTTACATCTGCTACGATCAATCCCCCTCTACCAAACACATTTACATCTGCTACGATCAATCCCCCTCTACCAAACACATTTACATCTGCTACGATCAATCCCCCTCTACCAAACACATTTACATCTGCTACGATCAATCCCCCTCTACCAAACACATTTACATCTGCTACGATCAATCCCCCTCTACCAAACACATTTACATCTGCTACGATCAATCCCCCTCTACCAAACACATTTACATCTGCTACGATCAATCCCCCTCTACCAAACACATTTACATCTGCTACGATCAATCCCCCTCTACCAAACACATTTACATCTGCTACGATCAATCCCCCTCTACCAAACACATTTACATCTGCTACGATCAATCCCCCTCTACCAAACACATTTACATCTGCTACGATCAATCCCCCTCTACCAAACACATTTACATCTGCTACGATCAATCCCCCTCTACCAAACACATTTACATCTGCTACGATCAATCCCCCTCTACCAAACACATTTACATCTGCTACGATCAATCCCCCTCTACCAAACACATTTACATCTGCTACGATCAATCCCCCTCTACCAAACACATTTACATCTGCTACGATCAATCCCCCTCTACCAAACACATTTACATCTGCTACGATCAATCCCCCTCTACCAAACACATTTACATCTGCTACGATCAATCCCCCTCTACCAAACACATTACATCTGCTACGATCAATCCCCCTCTACCAAACACATTTACATCTGCTACGATCAATCCCCCTCTACCAAACACATTTACATCTGCCTACGATCAATCCCCCTCTACCAAACACATTTACATCTGCTACGACAATCCCCCTCTACCAAACACATTAATCTGCTACGATCAATCCCCCTTATACCAAACACATTACAATCTGCTACGATCAATCCCCTCTACCAAAACAACATTACATCTGCTACGATCAATCCCCTCTACCAAAACACATTTACATCTGCTACGATCAATCCCCCTCTACCAAACACATTTTACATCTGCTACGATCAATCCCGCTCTACCAAACACATTTAATCTGTACGATCAATCCCCCTCTACCAAACACATTACATTGATACGATCAATCCCCCTCTACCAAACAAATTACATCTGCTAAGATCAATCCCCTGCTACGATCAATCCCTCCTACCAAACACATTACATCTGCTACGATCAATCCCCCTCTACCAAACACATTTACATCTGCTACGATCAATCCCCCTCTACCAAACACATTTACATCTGCTATGATCAATCCCCCTCTACCAAACACATTTACATCTGCTACGAATCAATCCCCCTCTACCAAACACATTTACATCTGCTACGATCAATCCCCCTCTACCAAACACATTTACATCTGCTACGATCAATCCCCCTCTACCAACAATTTACATCTGCTACGATCAATCCCCCTCTACCAAACACATTTACATCTGCTACGATCAATCCCCCCTCTACCAAACACATTTACATCTGCTACTGTCAATCCCCCTCTACCAAACACATTTACATCTGCTACGATCAATCCCCCTCTACCAAACACATTTACATCTGCTACGATCAATCCCCCCTCTACCAAACACATTTACATCTGCTACGATCAATCCCCCTCTACCAATACATTTACATCTGCTACGATCAATCCCCCCCCTCTACCAAAACATGTACATCTGCTATGATCAATCCCCCTCTACCAAACACATTACATCTGCTACGATCAATCCCCCTCTACCAAACACATTTACATCTGCTACGATCAATCCCCCTCTACCAAACACATTTACATCTGCTACTGATCAATCCCCCTCTACCAAACACATTTACATCTGCTACGATCAATCCCCCTCTACCAAAACACATTTACATCTGCTACGATCAATCCCCCTCTACCAAACACATTTACATCTGCTACGATCAATCCCCCTCTACCAACACATTTACATCTGCTACGATCAATCCCCCTCTACCAAACACATTTACATCTGCTACGATCAATCCCCCTCTACCAAACACATTTACATCTGCTACGATCAATCCCCCTCTACCAAACACATTTACATCTGCTATGATCAATCCCCCTCTACCAAACACATTTACATCTGCTACGATCAATCCCCCTCTACCAAACACATTTACATCTGCTACGATCAATCCCCCCCTCTACCAATACATTTACATCTGCTACGATCAATCCCCCTCTACCAAACACATTTACATCTGCTACGATCATCCCCCCTCTACCAACACATTTACATCTGCTACGATCAATCCCCCTCTACCAAACACATTTACATCTGCTACGATCAATCCCCCTCTACCAAACACATTTACATCTGCTACGATCAATCCCCCTCTACCAAACACATTTACATCTGCTACGATCAATCCCCCTCTACCAAACACATTTACATCTGCTACGATCAATCCCCCTCTACCAAACACATTTACATCTGCTACGATCAATCCCCCTCTACCAAACACATTTACATCTGCTACGATCAATCCCCCTCTACCAAACACATTTACATCTGCTACGATCAATCCCCCTCTACCAAACACATTTACATCTGCTACGATCAATCCCCCTCTACCAAACACATTTACATCTGCTACGATCAATCCCCCCTCTACCAAACACATTTACATCTGCTACGATCAATCCCCCTTACAAACACATTTACATCTGCTACGATCAATCCCCCTCTACCAACACATTTACATCTGCTACGATCAATCCCCCTCTACCAAACACATTTACATCTGCTACGATCAATCCCCTCTACCAAACACATTTACATCTGCTACGATCAATCCCCCTCTACCAAACACATTTACATCTGCTACGATCAATCCCCCTCTACCAAACACATTTACATCTGCTACGATCAATCCCCCTCTACCAAACACATTTACATCTGCTACGATCAATCCCCCTCTACCAAACACATTTACATCTGCTACGATCAATCCCCCTCTACCAAACACATTTACATCTGCTACGATCAATCCCCCTCTACCAAACACATTTACATCTGCTACGATCAATCCCCCTCTACAAACACATTACATCTGCTACGATCAATCCCCCTCTACCAAACATTTACATCTGCTACGATCAATCCCCCTCTACCAAACACATTTACATCTGCTACGATCAATCCCCCTCTACCAAACACATTTACATCTGCTACGATCAATCCCCCTCTACCAAACACATTTACATCTGCTACGATCAATCCCCCTCTACCAAACACATTTACATCTGCTACGATCAATCCCCCTCTACCAAACACATTTACATCTGCTACGATCAATCCCCCTCTACACAAATACATTTACATCTGCTACGATCAATCCCCCTCTACCAAACACATTTACATCTGCTACGATCAATCCCCCTCTACCAAACACATTTACATCTGCTACGATCAATCCCCCTCTACCAAACACATTTACATCTGCTACGATCAATCCCCCTCTACCAAACACATTTACATCTGCTACGATCAATCCCCCTCTACCAAACACATTTACATCTGCTACGATCAATCCCCCTCTACCAAACACATTTACATCTGCTACGATCAATCCCCCTCTACCCAAACACATTTACATCTGCTACGATCAATCCCCCTCTACCAAACACATTTACATCTGCTACGATCAATCCCCCTCTACCAAACACATTTACATCTGCCTACGATCAATCCCCCTCTAACCAAACACATTTACATCTGCTACGATCAATCCCCTTCTCCCCCTCTACCAAACACATTTACATCTGCTACGACAAATCCCCCTCTACCAAACACATTTACATCTGCTACGATCAATCCCCCTCTACCAAAACACATTTACATCTGCTACGATCAATCCCCCTCTACCAAACACATTTACATCTGCTACGATCAATCCCCCTCTACACAACACATTTACATCTGCTACGATCAATCCCCCTCTACCAAACACATTTACATCTGCTACGATCAATCCCCCTCTACCAAACACATTTACATCTGCTACGATCAATCCCCCTCTACCAAACACATTTACATCTGCTATGATCAATCCCCCTCTACCAAACACATTTACATCTGCTACGATCAATCCCCCTCTACCAAACACATTTACATCTGCTACGATCAATCCCCCTCTACCAAACACATTTACATCTGCTACGATCAATCCCCCCTCTACCAAACAATTTACATCTGCTACGATCAATCCCCCTCTACCAAACACATTTACATCTGCTAACGATCAATCCCCCTCTACCAAACACATTTACATCTGCTACGATCAATCCCCCTCTACCAAACACATTTACATCTGCTACGATCAATCCCCCCTCTACCAACACATTTACATCTGCTACGATCAATCCCCCTCTACCAAACACATTTACATCTGCTACGATCAATCCCCCTCTACCAAACACATTTACATCTGCTACGATCAATCCCCCTCTACCAAACACATTTACATCTGCTACGATCAATCCCCCTCTACCAAACACATTTACATCTGCTACGATCAATCCCCTCTACCAAACACATTTACATCTGCTACGATCAATCCCCCTCTACCAAACACATTTACATCTGCTACGATCAATCCCCTCTACCAACACATTTACATCTGCTACGATCAATCCCCCTCTACCAAAACACATTTACATCTGCTACGATCAATCCCCCTCTACCAAACACATTTCCTGGATTCAAGTCCCACTCTACCAACACATTTACATCTGCTACGATCAAATCCCCCCTACCAACACATTACATTGCTACGATCAATCCCCCTCTACCAAACACATTTACATCTGCCTACGATCAATCCCCCTCTACACAATACATTACATTGCTACGATCATCCCCCTCTACCAAACACAATTTACATCTGCTACGATCAATCCCCCTCTACCAAACACATTTACATCTGCTACGATCAATCCCCCTCTACCAAACACATTTACATCTGCTACGATCAATCCCCCTCTACCAAACACATTTACATCTGCTACGATCAATCCCCCTCTACCCAATACAATTTACATCTGCTACTGATCAATCCCCCTCTACCAAACACATTTACATCTGCTTACTGATCAATCCCCCTCTACACAATACATACATGATGCTACGATCAATCCACTCTAACAATGACATTTACATCTGATACGAATCCCCCTCTACCACACCACATTACATCTGCCTACGATGCAAGTCCCCCTCTACCAAAAACTACATTGACATCTGCTACGATCAATCCCCCCTCTCACCAATACATTTACATCTGCTACGATCAATCCCCCTCTACCAAACACATTTACATCTGCTACGATCAATCCCCCCTCTACACAATACATTTACATCTGCTACGATCAATCCCCTCTACCAAACACATTTACATCTGCTACGATCAATCCCCCTCTACCAAACACATTTACATCTGCTACGATCAATCCCCCTCTACCAAACACATTTACATCTGCTACGATCAATCCCCTCTACCAAACACATTTACATCTGCTACGATCAATCCCCCTCTACCAAACACATTTACATCTGCTACGATCAATCCCCCTCTACCAAACACATTTACATCTGCTACGATCAATCCCCCTCTACCAAACACATTTACATCTGCTACGATCAATCCCCCTCTACCAAACACATTTACATCTGCTACGATCAATCCCCCTCTACCAAACACATTTACATCTGCTACGATCAATCCCCCTCTACCAAACACATTTACATCTGCTATGATCAATCCCCCTCTACCAAACACATTTACATCTGCTATGATCAATCCCCCCTCTACACAATACATTTACATCTGCTACGATCAATCCCCCTCTACACAATACATTTACATCTGCTACGATCAATCCCCCTCTACACAACACATTTACATCTGCTACGATCAATCCCCCTCTACACAATACATTTACATCTGCTACGATCAATCCCCCTCTACCAAACACATTTACATCTGCTACGATCAATCCCCCTCTACACAATACATTTACATCTGCTACGATCAATCCCCCTCTACACAATACATTTACATCTGCTACGATCAATCCCCCCTCTACCAAACACATTTACATCTGCTACGATCAATCCCCCTCTACCAAACACATTTACATCTGCTACGATCAATCCCCCTCTACCAACACATTTACATCTGCTACGATCAATCCCCCTCTACCAAACACATTTACATCTGCTACGATCAATCCCCCTCTACCAAACACATTTACATCTGCTACGATCAATCCCCCTCTACACAATACATTTACATCTGCTACGATCAATCCCCCTCTACCAAACACATTTACATCTGCTACGATCAATCCCCCTCTACCAAACACATTTACATCTGCTATGATCAATCCCCCTCTACCAAACACATTTACATCTGCTACGATCAATCCCCCTCTACACAATACATTTACATCTGCTATGATCAATCCCCCTCTACCAAACACATTTACATCTGCTACGATCAATCCCCCTCTACACAATACATTTACATCTGCTACGATCAATCCCCCTCTACCAAACACATTTACATCTGCTACGATCAATCCCCCTCTACCAAACACATTTACATCTGCTATGATCAATCCCCCTCTACCAAACAACATTTACATCTGCTACGATCAATCCCCCTCTACACAATACATTTACATCTGCTACGATCAATCCCCCTCTACCAAACACATTTACATCTGCTACGATCAATCCCCCTCTACACAATACATTTACATCTGCTACGATCAATCCCCCTTTACACAATACATTTACATCTGCTACGATCAATCCCCCTCTACCAAACACATTTACATCTGCTACGATCAATCCCCCTCTACCAAACACATTTACATCTGCTACGATCAATCCCCCTCTACCAAACACATTTACATCTGCTACGATCAATCCCCCTCTACACAATACATTTACATCTGCTACGATCAATCCCCCTCTACCAAACACATTTACATCTGCTACGATCAATCCCCCTCTACACAATACATTTACATCTGCTACGATCAATCCCCCTCTACACAATACATTTACATCTGCTACGATCAATCCCCCTCTACCAAACACATTTACATCTGCTACGATCAATCCCCCTCTACCAAACACATTTACATCTGCTACGATCAATCCCCCTCTACACAATACATTTACATCTGCTACGATCAATCCCCCTCTACCAAACACATTTACATCTGCTACGATCAATCCCCCTCTACACAATACATTTACATCTGCTACGATCAATCCCCCTCTACCAAACACATTTACATCTGCTACGATCAATCCCCCTCTACACAATACATTTACATCTGCTACGATCAATCCCCCTCTACACAATACATTTACATCTGCTACGATCAATCCCCCTCTACACAATACATTTACATCTGCTATGATCAATCCCCCTCTACCAAACACATTTACATCTGCTACGATCAATCCCCCTCTACACAATACATTTACATCTGCTACGATCAATCCCCCTCTACCAAACACATTTACATCTGCTACGATCAATCCCCCTCTACACAATACATTTACATCTGCTATGATCAATCCCCCTCTACCAAACACATTTACATCTGCTACGATCAATCCCCCTCTACCAAACACATTTACATCTGCTACGATCAATCCCCCTCTACCAAACACATTTACATCTGCTACGATCAATCCCCCTCTACCAAACACATTTACATCTGCTACGATCAATCCCCCTCTACCAAACACATTTACATCTGCTACGATCAATCCCCCTCTACCAAACACATTTACATCTGCTACGATCAATCCCCCTCTACACAATACATTTACATCTGCTACGATCAATCCCCCTCTACCAAACACATTTACATCTGCTACGATCAATCCCCCTCTACACAATACATTTACATCTGCTATGATCAATCCCCCTCTACCAAACACATTTACATCTGCTACGATCAATCCCCCTCTACACAATACATTTACATCTGCTATGATCAATCCCCCTCTACCAAACACATTTACATCTGCTACGATCAATCCCCCTCTACACAATACATTTACATCTGCTACGATCAATCCCCCTCTACACAATACATTTACATCTGCTATGATCAATCCCCCTCTACCAAACACATTTACATCTGCTACGATCAATCCCCCTCTACCAAACACATTTACATCTGCTACGATCAATCCCCCTCTACACAATACATTTACATCTGCTATGATCAATCCCCCTCTACCAAACACATTTACATCTGCTACGATCAATCCCCCTCTACCAAACACATTTACATCTGCTACGATCAATCCCCCTCTACACAATACATTTACATCTGCTATGATCAATCCCCCTCTACCAAACACATTTACATCTGCTACGATCAATCCCCCTCTACACAATACATTTACATCTGCTATGATCAATCTGACTTATACCCTTCTCATAATAATTGTCTTTACCTGGTTCTAACAGAGACCATTTGGTTGTAATCTGGGTATATGACAATGTCTTCTCAACCAAAAAATGCCAAATACTGTCCAGTGTTTCTCCCCCTAGAATCCTAGCCTAGACCTCCCCACCTCGACTCCCTCTGTTCCACAGTCCTGGGTATATATAGCTTTATGGTACCAGCTAAACCAAACCAGACCACAATAGACCAGAATACACCAGACTACATCAGAATAGACTACACTTGACCAGACATGACTACACTAGACCAGACTACACTAGACCACACTAGAGCAGACTACACTAGACCACACTTGACCAGACTACACTAGACCCAGACTAAACTAGGCCAGATAAAACCAGACCAGACCACACTAGACTAGATCACATTAGACCAGACTACAATAGACCACACTAGAGTAGACTACACTATACCACACTAGACTAAACCAGACCAGACCAGACCACACTAGACTAGACCAGATCACATTAGACCAGACTACAATAGACCACACTAGAGTAGACTACACTATACCACACTAGACTAAACCAGACCAGACCCAGACTAGACTAATAGAGACATTACAGATTACACCATAATTTTTTTATTGACAACACAATTGTTTAAAAAAGAATTGACAACACAATTTGTTTTTTTTATTGACAAAAGTGAGTGAACAATTACTCCATAATGCTATTAGATGGCTGAGGAGAGAAAGGCATCCAAGAGCAGGTTATTTATGATAACGGTTTTGTAAAATCAGAGTAGCTCTCTGCTGCCACCTGGTGTTTAATATATAATCATTTGTAACAGCCTAAAAACACAGTACTGTGTATAAACTCTGGGTAAAAAACAAACCCAATTCTAAGGTTCTACAGTCTGAACCTTAGGTAATGACCTAAATTGGTATTATAAACTGGGTAGTTTTAGTCCTGCATGCTGATTGGCTGAAACCGTGGTATATTAAAGCCGTGGTATATCAGACATAAACTGGGTGGTTCGAGCCCTGAATGCTGATTGGCTGACAGCCGTGGTATATCAGACTATTTACCACGGGTATGAAAAAAATATTTTAACTGCTTTAATTACGTTGGTAACCAGTTTATAATAGCAATAAGGCACATCAGGGGTGCGTTGCGGTTTTTCCTAAGAACAGCCCTTAGCCGTGGTATATTGGCCATATACCACACCCCCTCGTGCCTTATTGCTTAAATATACCACAGGTATGACGCAAAACTACTTGTTTACTGTTCTGTGTATGCTGGTAACCAGTTTATATCAGCAATAAGACACCTCAGGGTCTGTCGTATATGGTTAATATACCACGGCTAATAGATGTATGCAGGCACTCTGCGTTGCGTCGTGCGTAAGAACAGACGTTAGCTGTGGTATATTAGCCATATACCACACCCCCTCGGGCCGTATTGCTTAAATATACCACAGGTATGACGCAAAACTACTTGTTTACTGTTCTGTGTATGCTGGTAACCAGTTTATATCAGCAATAAGACACCTCAGGGTCTGTCGTATATGGTTAATATACCACGGCTAATAGATGTATGCAGGCACTCTGCGTTGCGTCGTGCGTAAGAACAGACGTTAGCTGTGGTATATTAGCCATATACCACACCCCCTCGGGCCGTATTGCTTAAATATATACTATTTAGTGATGCTAATAAAAGATAGTTGGTATACATTTCACCCCAGCAGGTGAAACATGTCTTCTGTTATATTGAGTATTACTTATATACAGTGCCTTGCGAAAGTATTCGGCCCCCTTGAACTTTGCGACCTTTTGCCACATTTCAGGCTTCAAACATAAAGATATAAAACTGTATTTTTTGTGAAGAATCAACAACAAGTGGGACACAATCATGAAGTGGAACGACATTTATTGGATATTTCAAACTTTTTTAACAAATCAAAAACTGAAAAATTGGGCGTGCAAAATTATTCAGCCCCCTTAAGTTAATACTTTGTAGCGCCACCTTTTGCTGCGATTACAGCTGTAAGTCGCTTGGGGTATGTCTCTATCAGTTTTGCACATCGAGAGACTGAATTTTTTTCCCATTCCTCCTTGCAAAACAGCTCGAGCTCAGTGAGGTTGGATGGAGAGCATTTGTGAACAGCAGTTTTCAGTTCTTTCCACAGATTCTCGATTGGATTCAGGTCTGGACTTTGACTTGGCCATTCTAACACCTGGATATGTTTATTTTTGAAACATTCCATTGTAGATTTTGCTTTATGTTTTGGATCATTGTCTTGTTGGAAGACAAATCTCCGTCCCAGTCTCAGGTCTTTTGCAGACTCCATCAGGTTTTCTTCCAGAATGGTCCTGTATTTGGCTCCATCCATCTTCCCATCAATTTTAACCATCTTCCCTGTCCCTGCTGAAGAAAAGCAGGTCCAAACCATGATGCTGCCACCACCATGTTTGACAGTTGGGATGGTGTGTTCAGGGTGATGAGCTGTGTTGCTTTTACGCCAAACATAACATTTTGCATTGTTGCCAAAAAGTTCCATTTTGGTTTCATCTGACCAGAGCACCTTCTTCCACATGTTTGGTCTGTCTCCCAGGTGGCTTGTGGCAAACTTGACAGAAGCGACACTTTTTATGGATATCTTTAAGAAATGGCTTTCTTCTTGCCACTCTTCCATAAAGGCCAGATTTGTGCAATATACGACTGATTGTTGTCCTATGGACAGAGGCTCCCACCTCAGCTGTAGATCTCTGCAGTTCATCCAGAGTGATCATGGGCCTCTTGGCTGCATCTCTGATCAGTCTTCTCCTTGTATGAGCTGAAAGTTTAGAGGGACGGCCAGGTCTTGGTAGATGTGCAGTGGTCTGATACTCCTTCCATTTCAATATTATCGCTTGCAGTGTTCCTTGGGTTGTTTAAAGCTTGGGAAATCTTTTTGTATCCAAATCCGGCTTTAAACTTCTTCACAACAGTATCTCGGAACTGCCTGGTGTGTTCCTTGTTCTTCATGATGCTCTCTGCGCTTTTAACGGACCTGAGACTATCACAGTGCAGGTGCATTTATACGGAGACTTGATTACACACAGGTGGATTGTATTTATCATCATTAGTCATTTAAGTCAACATTGGATCATTCAGAGATCCTCACTGAACTTCTGGAGAGAGTTTGCTGCACTGAAAGTAAAGGGGCTGAATAATTTTGCACGCCCAATTTTTCAGTTTTTGATTTGTTAAAAAAGTTTGAAATATCCAATAAATGTCGTTCCACTTCATGATTGTGTCCCACTTGTTGTTGATTCTTCACCAAAAAATACAGTTTTATATCTTTATGTTTGAAGTCTGAAATGTGGCAAAAGGTCGCAAAGTTCAAGGGGGCCGAATACTTTCGCAAGGCACTGTACATACATTAGATTTAACACTTCCTGAACTCTCCAGGGGAGAAATGTATTGTATGTGTGTCCCAAATGGCATCCTATTCCCTGTATAGAGCACTACTTTTGACCAGAGCCCTATAGGCCCTGTTCAAAAGTAGTGCACCATATCGGGAATAGTATGTCATTTGGGATGGAACCTGGGGTGTGTGCAACTGTTGCAGGAGAGACACAAAAGGCACGTCCAGAATTGGACAATGAAGATCGAATTTACATTATTGTACCGACCAGGCAGGGCTACCAAGTGCAGCAGGAGAATAAAAACAACGCTGACAGCTACACCCCCCCCCCCCCCCCCCTCCTCCTCTAGTACCACCATCCACTTGGAAAGAGGAAACAACATTTCTGTAACACTGGGACATATTCATCAAAGGTTTATGTGAGCAGAACATCAGACCTACTAAAGACATGGTTGTTAATGGATTAGTCTACTTCATCTTTTGAACTGTTGTTAAGTGAGAGAACTTCATAAATAGTATTTTATAATATCATAAAAATAAAAAACTTGGAAAAACATTATCATTATCATTATCATTATCAATATCATTAGCTACAAATTTATACAACAGACATAATAGAAAAGGAAGACATGGACAAACAAACCAATAATATTCACATAATGCCTTGACCTTTATGTATTAATACAACAGTTCACTGTGTCTCGACTCTTTCCCAAGATTCTCAAGTTTTCCTGAGAAACCCCGGTAAGGAAGATTCTCGTAATCATAAATGAAGTAGCAGGAAATCAGAAATCTTACAAACAGGATTTCTGGAAAAAACAGGGAATTTTTGTGAATGATTCCATAAATGCAACCCTAACCCCACTAACCCCCACAAACCCTACTAACTCCCACGAACCCCACTAACTCCCACGAACCCCCACGAACCCCACTAACCCCCACGAACCCCCCCTGTGTCTATCCATCAATCACCAACAGGTACAGCTGACGCCGGCCGCTAGTATTAGAATCACAGTCAGGGTGACCAGGAGTCCCAGAGCCACAATGGACGCCGTGACGGCCCAGATGTAGGTGCCCTTGGAGAAGTCAACCAGTGGGGTCCTCATGGCCAGCCTGACCCTGCGAGCCTTCTGGTGGTTCTGGGGTGGATACCGCGGCATGTTGACCCTCTCCATGCCCAGGGACTTGACCAGACACGCCCGATGGTGGCTGAACTGGTCAAAGCTGTGTTTCCCATGATACCTGCCTGTTCCACTCTGACCTGTGTGTGGGGTGGGGGGTGGGGGGGCAGTAAGGGTTAGAAACATTAAACGCCATGACGTTCATGCACCGTTTCCCAGAAATCTCAGTGGGAAGATTCCCCAAAATCAGGAAGGAAGCAGCAGGAAATCCGGAATCCTCCAACCAGGATTTTGGAAAAAACCTGGGACATTTGGGAAAGTTATTGGAATTTTAGTCTAAAATCAACAAGAGGTAAACAATCAAAGCTGAATTACAACTTGGCTGTCTGATTAGAATTAAATGATAGATTAATATGGAAGATTAGACAACCATACGTCGACCAAGCATACGAAGGCTCGCCAGCAGCAAAGTCAGTGGCTCATCGTCATTACAGAGGATTGGGGGGTGGAAAGCCAAAACCACAAACAACAGTCAAGAGTTTGGCACCAACAAGGTGTTTAGTCACAGAGACAGACACACAAAGCCAATAGACAATATTCTACAGCCAAGGAAACCAGACACAGGGACATGTCTTTTGTTGAATGGACACTACTGTTCAACAGTTTGGGGTCACTTGGTAATGTCCTGTTTTTGAAAGAAAAGCACCGTTTTTGTCCATTAAAATAATATCAAATTGGTCAGAAATACAGTGTAGACATCGTTAGTGTTGTAAATGACTATTGTAGCTGGAAACGGCTGATTTTTAATGGAATATCTACATAGGTGTACAGAAGCCCATTATCAGCAACCATTACTCCTGTGTTCCAATGGCACATTGTGTTAGCTAATCCAAGTTTATAATTTTAAAAGGCTAATTGATCATTAGAAAACTCTTTTGCAGTTATGTTAGCACAGCTGAAAACTGTTGTCCTGATTAAAGAAGCAATAAAACTGACCTTTAGACTAGTTGAGTATCTGGAGCATCAGCATTTGTGGGTTCGATTGCAGGCTCAAAATTGCCAGAACCAAAGAAGATCAGCCGTTTCCAGCTACCATAGTCATTTACAACAATAACGATGTCTACACTGTATTTGTGATCAATTTGATGTTACTTTAATGGACATAAAATGTGCTTTACTTTCAAAAACAAGGACATTTCTAAGTGACCCCAAACTGTTGAACGTTAGTGTACGTCGGCCAATACAGGTACAGACTAGCGCCAGATTTGCCAGACCCTCCAACAGGTGCAGTTCAGGCCACCAGCAATTAGCAGGATGGCAGTCAAGGTGACCAAGAGACCGAAAGCAAAGACGGTGGCCGTCACGGCCCAGATGTAGGTTTTCCTAGAGAAGTCGACCAGTGGGGTCCTCATGGTCAGCCTGACCCTGCGAGCCTTCTGGTGGTTTTGGGGTGGATACCACACCATGTTGACCTCCTCCATGCCCAGGGACTTGACCAGACATGCCCGATGGTGGCTTAACTGGTCAAAGGTGTGTTTCCCATGATACCTGCCTGTTCCACTCTGACCTGTGGGGTTCAGAGGTCACAGGGCTAGGGTCAAATTAGGGGGGTGGGGGGTCAGGGGTTCATGTGACTTGTTGTTAAGGATTAGACGTTAGCTGCATGACGCTCTAGCAGTATTTCTCCGACTCAGTCCCAAGGACGTGCTACTCTCCAACTCAAGCTACCCTCCGACTCAGTCCCAAGGACGTGCTACTCTCCAACTCAAGCTACCCTCCGACTCAGTCCCAAGGACGTGCTACTCTCCAACTCAAGCTACCCTCCGACTCAGTCCCAAGGACGTGCTACTCTCCAACTCAGGCTACCCCCCGACTCAGTCCCAAGGACGTGCTACTCTCCAACTCAAGCTACCCTCCGACTCAGTCCCAAGGACGTGCTACTCTCCAACTCAGGCTACCCCCCGACTCAGTCCCAAGGACGTGCTACTCTCCAACTCAAGCTACCCTCTGACTCAGTCCCAAGGATCTGCTACCCTCCAACTCAGGCTACCCCCCGACTCAGTCCCAAGGACGTGCTACTCTCCAACTCAGGCTACTCTCCTACTCAGTCCCACAGACGCGCTACCCTCCAACTCAGGCTACGCTCTGACTCAGTCCCAAGGATCTGCTACCCTCCAACTCAGGCTACCATCCAACTCGCGCTACCCTCCGACTCGCACATCCCTTCCGACTTGCGCTACCCTCCAACTCAGTCCCAAGGATCCGCTACCCTCCAACTCAGTCCCAAGGATCCGCTACCCTCCAACTCAGGCTACCCTCCAACTCAGTCCCAAGGATGCGCTGCCCTCCGACTCAGGCTACCCCTCCGACTCAGGCTACCCTCCGACTCAGGCTACCCTCCGACTCAGGCTACCCTCCGACTCAGGCAGGTGTTGGTCCTGGACAAATGTGTGGTAGTGTTGGAATGAGGTTCTGTTACCATAGGCACCAAGTTAGTGGGGGCATTGGGGCAAAGGTTGAATTTAGACTCAGTCTGTCTGTCTACCGCAGGCAAGCCACCATTGGACTGCCGTAGGCATGACTATTGTAGTGGCAAGCTGTGGTTGGGCCCGGAAGTGGCTGCCATCAGTTAACCAGCATCGACCCAATACCGGCTAGCTTGCCAACCTAGGTCTGGCTAGGCAACATCCCAAAGACTTGGCGTACGTGGAAAGTATCATAGAACAGTTCATACCTACACCCCCGAAGGGCAGAGAGTTGAGGGTGTAGTGCATCATAACGTCGTTGACTGTCACCCCGCCACTGGTAGTCTCAGCCAGCATTCGCTTTATCACCTTATGGACAGAGATGGAGACAGAGAGAGGGAGAGGGATGTCTTTTATCACCTTATGGACAGAGACAGGGATGTCTTTTATCACCTTATGGACAGAGACAGAGACAGAGAGAGGGATGTCTTTTATCACCTTAATGACAGAGACAGGGATGTCTTTTATCACCTTATGGACAGAGAGAGGGATGTCTTTTATCACCTTATGGACAGAGAGAGGGATGTCTTTTATCACCTTAATGACAGAGACAGGGATGTCTTTTATCACCTTAATGACAGAGACAGGGATGTCTTTTATCACCTTATGGACAGAGAGAGGGATGTCTTTTATCACCTTAATGACAGAGACAGGGATGTCTTTTATCACCTTAATGACAGAGACAGGGATGTCTTTTATCACCTTATTGACAGAGACAGAGACAGGGATGTCTTTTATCACCTTATGGACAGAGGCAGGGATGTCTTTTATCACCTTAATGACAGAGACAGGGATGTCTTTTATCACCCTAATGACAGAGACAGGGATGTCTTTTATCACCTTATGGACAGAGACAGGGATGTCTTTTATCACCTTAATGACAGAGACAGGGAAGTCTTTTATCACCTTATGGACAGAGACAGGGATGTCTTTTATCACCTTATGGACAGAAACAGGGATGTCTTTTATCACCTTTTGGACAGAGACAGGGATGTCTTTTATCACCTTATGGACAGAGACAGGGATGTCTTTTATCAGCCCCCCATATGTAAATACATACTGTACATACCAATATAAGTACAAATGTTGTTGCCACAGTAACAGCTCACCTTCTTACAGTATAATCACATTTCACCAAGAGCTCACCTAAATGTGGCCCATGCCCAATCCCAAATCAACCCCGAAACCCACTTGTGGAGATCTGAGTGGATTTGACAGACATCAGCAATCTCTTAATAGCTCCACCGTGTGAAGTTACACCATGTCGCTTTACTAATTAATTTATATAAGATCTCCAGATGAGCATAAGGTCGCAGGGATTGATTTGGGATTCAGCCTTACTCCATAGCTTGCTCACTAGCTCCCTCCAGACCTTCTTGTTGGAGGAGAAGACGTAGATCGCCAGGGGCTTCTCTCTCTCGCTGATGAAGTGGATGGCGTCATCTATGTCGCTGACGGTCACTATGGGCAACAGAGGGCCGAAGATCTCCTCCTGCATCAGCCTAGCATGGGGGGGCACGTCCTTCACCACCGTGGGGGCTGAGGGGTCAGAGGTCAGGGTTGTTGGCCAACCAAGCATAGTTCCCAAGTGTTTCAGAAATTCAAGTTGGAGGATTTCCAACTGCAACATTTCCGGAACTTTCCCAAAGACCTCGGTATTCCAGAAATCCCAAGCTGGAGAAATCCCCAGCTGGAGAAATCCCAAGCTGGAGAAATCCCAAGCTGGAGAAATCCCAAGCTGGAGAAATCCCAAGCTGGAGAAATCCCAAGCTGGAGAAATCCCAAGCTGGAGAAATCCCAGTTGGAGAAATCCCAGTTGGATAATGCCATTTGGTAAATTCTTAGTTGGAGGATTGCCAGTTGGGAGATTCCTGGAATCAAGAGGGAATAAGCAGGGAGGCAATCCTTCAACTTGGAATCCTTCAACTGGGAATCCTTCAACTGGGAATCCTTCAATTGGGAATCATTCAACCGGGAATCCTTCAACTTGGAATCCTTCAACGGGGAATCCTTCAACTGGGAATCCTTCAACTGGGATATCTGGAAAACCTTGGAACTTTGGGAAATGTCCCTGGCATGTTGGAACGCGAGGTCAAATACACTACTATTACAACCCAAGTCAACTACAAATGTATCACCAAATATCTGTGAGCCCTATCAGTCTGCATACCAATGTAGCGCTGTGATGAGTCACTCTGGCCCCCTAGCGCCGCTGTGTAGCCATCCAGTAGAGCCATTACGTGGTTGAAGTGGCGCTGGTTGATGATGCGGCCATAGTCAGGGGAGGATTTGGGGTCGGGTCCATAGAACTCCTTGGATTAAGGAAAACAAACATTGTATTATTTTGGGATTCTTCAACCTGGGGTCCATGCGGAAGTACTGCAAGGGGTCAGCACATTTATTTAAATACAGTGCCTTGCGAAAGTATTCAGCCCCCTTGAACTTTGCGACCTTTTGCCACATTTCAGGCTTCAAACATAAAGATATAAAACTGTATTTTTTTGTGAAGAATCAACAACAAGTGGGACACAATCATGAAGTGGAACGACATTTATTGGATATTTCAAACTTTTTTAACAAATCGAAAATGTAAAAATTGGGCGTGCAAAATTATTCAGCCCATTTACTTTCAGTGCAGCAAACTCACTCCAGAAGTTCAGTGAGGATCTCTGAATGATCCAATGTTGACCTAAATGACTAATGATGATAAATACAATCCACCTGTGTGTAATCAAGTCTCCGTATAAATGCACCTGCACTGTGATAGTCTCAGAGGTCCGTTAAAAGCGCAGAGAGCATCATGAAGAACAAGGAACACACCAGGCAGGTCCGAGATACTGTTGTGAAGAAGTTTAAAGCCGGATTTGGATACAAAAAGATTTCCCAAGCATTAAACATCCCAAGGAGCACTGTGCAAGCGATAATATTGAAATGGAAGGAGTATCAGACCACTGCAAATCTACCAAGACCTGGCCGTCCCTCTAAACTTTCAGCTCATACAAGGAGAAGACTGATCAGAGATGCAGCCAAGAGGCCCATGATCACTCTGGATGAACTGCAGAGATCTACAGCTGAGGTGGGAGACTCTGTCCATAGGACAACAATCAGTCGTATATTGCACAAATCTGGCCTTTATGGAAGAGTGGCAAGAAGAAAGCCATTTCTTAAAGATATCCATAAAAAGTGTTGTTTAAAGTTTGCCACAAGCCACCTGGGAGACACACCAAACATGTGGAAGAAGGTGCTCTGGTCAGATGATACCAAAATTGAACTTTTTGGCAACAATGCAAAACGTTATGTTTGGCGTAAAAGCAACACAGCCCATCACCCTGAACACACCATCCCCACTGTCAAACATGGTGGTGGCAGCATCATGGTTTGGGCCTGCTTTTCTTCAGCAGGGACAGGGAAGATGGTTAAAATTGATGGGAAGATGGATGGAGCCAAATACAGGACCATTCTGGAAGAAAACCTGATGGAGTCTGCAAAAGACCTGAGACTGGGACGGAGATTTGTCTTCCAACAAGACAATGATCCAAAACGTAAAGCAAAATCTACAATGGAATGGTTCAAAAATAAACATATCCAGGTGTTAGAATGGCCAAGTCAAAGTCCAGACCTGAATCCAATCGAGAATCTGTGGAAAGAACTGAAAACTGCTGTTCACAAATGCTCTCCATCCAACCTCACTGAGCTCGAGCTGTTTTGCAAGGAGGAATGGGACAAAATTTCAGTCTCTCGATGTGCAAAACTGATAGAGACATACCCCAAGCGACTTACAGCTGTAATCGCAGCAAAAGGTGGCGCTACAAAGTATTAACTTAAGGGGGCTGAATAATTCTGCACGCCCAATTTTTCAGTTCTTGATTTGTTAAAAAAGTTTGAAATATCCAATAAATGTCGTTCCACTTCATGATTGTGTCCCACTTGTTGTTGATTCTTCACAAAAAAATACAGTTTTATATCTTTATGTTTGAAGCCTGAAATGTGGCAAAAGGTCGCAAAGTTCAAGGGGGCCGAATACTTTCGCAAGGCACTGTACTTTTACACGGATTTGGTTTGGTTATAATTTTTGTATGAATATTGCTAGAAACAAAAGAATAAACACATTTTCAATTACATACCTTCTTTCAAGTCAACTCCTTATTATAAGCTAATTACACTCACTGGAGTATCTGACATAGGCTTTGAAAAAGCACCTGCGAGTATCAGTCCCAGCAGCTATCCGTCCCAGCAGCTGTCACACCCAGCAGCTATCAGTCCCAGCAGCTATCACACCCAGCAGCTATCAGTCCCAGCAGCTATCAGTCCCAGCAGCTATCAGTCCCAGCAGCTATCACACCCAGCAGCTATCAGTCCCAGCAGCTATCAGTCCCAGCAGCTACCACACCCAGCAGCTATCAGTCCCAGCAGCTATCAGTCCCAGCAGCTATCACACCCAGCAGCTATCAGGCCCAGCAGCTATCACACCCAGCAGCTATTAGTCCCAGCAGCTATCAGTCCCAGCAGCTATCAGGCCGAGCAGCTATCAGTCCCAGCAGCTATCAGGCCGAGCAGCTATCAGGCCCAGCAGCTATCAGTCCCAGCAGCTATAAGTCCCAGCAGATATCACACCCAGCAACTATCAGTCCCAGCAGCTATCAGTCCCAGCAGCTATCAGTCCCAGCAGCTATCAGGCCCAGCAGCTATCAGGCCCAGCAGCTATCAGTCCCAGCAGCTATCACACCCAGCAACTATCAGTCCCAGCAGCTATCAGTCCCAGCAGCTATCAGTCCCAGCAGCTATCAGGCCCAGCAGCTATCAGGCCCAGCAGCTATCAGGCCCAGCAGCTATCACACCCAGCAGCTATCACACCCAGCAGCTATCACACCCAGCAGCTATCACAACCAGCAGCTATCAGGCCCAGCAGCTATCAGTCCCAGCAGCTATCACACCCAGCAGCTATCACACCCAGCAGCTATCAGTCCCAGCAGCTATCAGTCCCAGCAGCTATCAGTCCCAGCAGCTATCACACCCAGCAGCTATCAGGCCCAGCAGCTATCAGTCCCAGCAGCTATCACACCCAGCACCTATCAGTCCCAGCAGCTATCAGTCCCAGCAGCTATCACACCCAGCAGCTATCAGTCCCAGCAGCTATCACACCCAGCAGCTATCAGGCCCAGCAGCTATCAGTCCCAGCAGCTATCACACCCAGCACCTATCAGTCCCAGCAGCTATCACACCCAGCAGCTATCACACCCAGCAGCTATCAGTCCCAGCAGCTATCAGTCCCAGCAGCTATCAGTCCCAGCAGCTATCAGTCCCAGCAGCTATCAATTATGTGACGTTGTTGTTCCTTTTGGTCTACGGCATTTTTTGGGGTGGGCAATTTGTGCACACGTTTTTTTTTTCAAGTCGAAGTTTGGTAGCCGTTCATTCACAGTAACACTCCTAGTAGGAGTAGGAACAGGAAGCGTTTGTTGTCATTCAACAAGAGACGACTAGTGTTCATTCACGTTCTTTCAATTGAGAAATACTGCGCGACTAGGACCTCCTTGGCAGAAACGTCAAAATGAATGACAGATTCCTTGATATGTCTTAAATTCCTTTGGACTATTTTGAGGAAGTTTTTTCTTGCTATATTGTTGCTACGGTGGCTCAACAGGGACAAAAAAACGAATATTGCTGTTTTTTTTCTTGTTTTTCCAAGCGAAGGTCTTTAAGGAGTATGCAAGCTTTGCTGTTGTTCTGGGATTTGCACTTTTCGCACCAAAGTACGTTCATCTCTAAGAGACAGAACTCGTCTCCTTCCTGAGAGGTATGACAGCCGCGTGGTCCCATGGTGTTTATACTTGCGTACTATTGTTTGTACAGATGAACGTGGTACCTTCAGGTGTTTGGAAATGGCTCCCAAGGATGAACCAGACATGTCGAGGTCTATTAAAGAAGCTTCTAAAGCCATGACATCATTTCCTGGAATTTTCCAAGCTGTTTAAAGGCACAGTCAACTTAGTGTATGTAAACTTCTGACCCACTGGATACAGTGAATAATAAGTGAAATAATCTCTGTAAACAATTGTTGGAAGTCCTAAACGACTTGCCAAAACTATAGTTTATTAACAAGAACTGTGTGGAGTGGTTGAAAAACTAGTTTTAATGACCCCAACCTAAGTGTATCTAAACTTCAGACTTCAACTATATATATATATATATATATATATATATATATATATATAGAGAGAGAGAGAGAGAGAGAGAGAGTGTGCTATGGAAATAGATAGAGGATAGAGATATAGATAGAGGGATATAGATATAGATAGAGGGGTAGAGGGGTAGAGATATAGATAGAGGGATAGAGGGGTAGAGATATAGATAGAGGGGTAGAGATATAGATAGAGGGGTAGAGATATAGATAGAGGGGTAGAGATAGAGTGATAGAGGGGTAGAGATAGATGGATAGAGATATAGATAGAGGGGTAGAGATATAGATAGAGGGGTAGAGATATAGATAGAGGGATAGAGGGGTAGAGATATAGATAGAGGGGTAGAGGGGTAGAGATATAGATAGAGGGATAGAGGGGTAGAGATATAGATAGAGGGGTAGAGATATAGATAGAAGGGTAGAGATATAGATAGAGGGGTAGCGATATAGATAGAAGGGTAGAGATATAGATAGAGGGATAGAGGGGTAGAGATATAGATAGAGGGATAGAGGGGTAGAGATATAGATAGAAGGGTAGAGATATAGATAGAAGGGTAGAGATATAGATAGAGGGGTAGAGATAGAGTGATAGAGGGGTAGAGATAGATGGATAGAGATATAGATAGAGGGGTAGAGATATAGATAGAGGGGTAGAGCTATAGATAGAGGGGTAGAGGGGTAGAGATATAGATAGAGGGGTAGAGATATAGATAGAGGCATGGATATATAGATAGAGGGATAGAGATATAGATAGAGGGGTAGAGATAGAGGGATAGAGATAGAGAAATATATAGATAGAAGGGTAGAGATATAGATAGAGGGGTAGAGATATAGATAGAGGGATAGAGATATAGATAGAGGGATAGAGATATAGATAGAGAGATAGAGATAGAGAAATATAGAGATAGAGGGGTATAGATAGAGGGATAAAGATAGAGAAATATATAGATATATAGAGATATAGAGATATAGATAGAGAATAGATATATAGATAGAGGGATAGAGATATATAGATAGAGGGATAGAGATATAGATAGAGGGATAGAGATAGAGATAGAGGGATAGAGATATAGATAGAGGGATAGAGATATAGATAGAGGGATAGAGATAGAGATAGAGGGATAGAGATATAGATATAGATAGAGGGATAGAGATATAGATATAGATAGAGGGATAGAGATAGAGATATAGATAGAGGGATAGAGATATAGATAGAGGGATAGAGATATAGATAGAGGGATAGAGATATAGATAGAGGGATAGAGATATAGATAGAGGGATAGAGATAGAGATATAGATAGAGGGATAGAGATAGAGAAATATATAGATAGAGGGATGAAGATCGAAAGAGGGATAAATATATAGATATCCCTCTAGTGGTGTGGGGCTGTGCTTTGGCAAAGTGGGTGGGGTTATATCCTGCCTGTTTGGCCCTGTCCAGGGGTATCATCGGATGGGGCCACAGTGTCTCCTGACCCCTCCTGTCTCAGCCTCCAGTATTTATGCTGCAGTAGTTTATGTGTCGGGGGGCTGGGGTCAGTCTGTTATATCTGGAGTATTTCTCCTGTCTTATCCGGTGTCCTGTGTGAATTTAAGTATGCTCTCTCCAATTCTCTCTTTCTTTCTTTTTCTCTCTCGGAGGACCTGAGCCCTAGGACCATGCCTCAGGACTACCTGGCATGATGACTCCTTGCTGTCCCCAGTCCACCTGGCCGTGCTGCTGCTCCAGTTTCAACTGTTCTGCCTGCGGCTATGGAACCCTGACCTGTTCACCGGACGTTCTACCTGTCTCAGACCTGCTGTTTTCAACTCTCTAGAGACAGCAG
>NC_034188.2:87600364-87652864 GCF_002021735.2 Oncorhynchus kisutch | reverse complement strand
CCATCCCCTGGTACAGTGTTATATTAACCAGACCATCCCCTGGTACAGTGTTATATTAACCAGACCATCCCCTGGTACAGTGTTATATTAACCAGACCATCCCCTGGCATGACACAGTGCTATATTAACCAGACCATCCCCTGGTACAGTGCTATATTAACCAGACCATCCCCTGGTACAGTGTTATATTAACACAGACCATCCCCTGGTACAGTGTTATATTAACCAGACCATCCCCTTGTACAGTGTTATATTAACCAGACCATCCCCTGGTACAGTGCTATATTAACCAGACCATCCCCTGGTACAGTGCTATATTAACCAGACCATCCCCTGGTACAGTGCTATATTAACCAGACCATCCCCTGGCATGACACAGTGCTATATTAACCAGACCATCCCCTGGTACAGTGTTATATTAACCAGACCATTCCCTGGTACAGTGTTATATTAACACAGACCATCCCCTGGTACAGTGTTATATTAACCAGACCATCCCCTGGCATGACACAGTGTTATATTAACACAGACCATCCCCTGGTACAGTGCTATATTAACCAGACCATCCCCTGGTACAGTGCTATATTAACCAGACCATTCCCTGGTACAGTGTTATATTAACACAGACCATCCCCTGGTACAGTGTTATATTAACCAGACCATCCCCTGGTACAGTGTTATATTAACCAGACCATCCCCTGGTACAGTGTTATATTAACCAGACCATCCCCTGGCATGACACAGTGTTATATTAACCAGACCATCCACTGGTACAGTGTTATATTAACCAGACCATCCCCTGGCATGACACAGTGCTATATTAACCAGACCATCCCCTGGTACAGTGCTATATTAACCAGACCATCCCCTGGTACAGTGCTATATTAACCAGACCATCCCCTGGTACAGTGTTATATTAACCAGACCATCCCCTGGCATGACACAGTGCTATATTAACCAGACCATCCCCTGGTACAGTGCTATATTAACCAGACCATCCCCTGGTACAGTGTTATATTAACACAGACCATCCCCTGGTACAGTGTTATATTAACCAGACCATCCCCTTGTACAGTGTTATATTAACCAGACCATCCCCTGGTACAGTGCTATATTAACCAGACCATCCCCTGGTACAGTGCTATATTAACCAGACCATCCCCTGGTACAGTGCTATATTAACCAGACCATCCCCTGGCATGACACAGTGCTATATTAACCAGACCATCCCCTGGTACAGTGTTATATTAACCAGACCATTCCCTGGTACAGTGTTATATTAACACAGACCATCCCCTGGTACAGTGTTATATTAACCAGACCATCCCCTGGCATGACACAGTGTTATATTAACACAGACCATCCCCTGGTACAGTGCTATATTAACCAGACCATCCCCTGGTACAGTGCTATATTAACCAGACCATTCCCTGGTACAGTGTTATATTAACACAGACCATCCCCTGGTACAGTGTTATATTAACCAGACCATCCCCTGGTACAGTGTTATATTAACCAGACCATCCCCTGGCATGACACAGTGTTATATTAACCAGACCATCCACTGGTACAGTGTTATATTAACCAGACCATCCCCTGGTACAGTGTTATATTAACACAGACCATCCCCTGGTACAGTGCTATATTAACCAGACCATCCCCTGGCATGACACAGTGCTATATTAACCAGACCATCCCCTGGTACAGTGCTATATTAACCAGACCATCCCCTGGTACAGTGTTATATTAACCAGACCATCCCCTGGCATGACACAGTGCTATATTAACCAGACCATCCCCTGGTACAGTGCTATATTAACCAGACCATCCCCTGGCATGACACAGTGCTATATTAACCAGACCATCCCCTGGTACAGTGCTATATTAACCAGACCATCCCCTGGTACAGTGCTATATTAACCAGACCATCCCCTGGTACAGTGTTATATTAACCAGACCATCCCCTGGTACAGTGTTATATTAACCAGACTATTCCCTGGTACAGTGCTATATTAACCAGACCATCCCCTGGTACAGTGTTATATTAACCAGACCATCCCCTGGTACAGTGTTATATTAACCAGACCATCCCCTGGTACAGTGTTATATTAACCAGACCATCCCCTGGCATGACACAGTGCTATATTAACCAGACCATCCCCTGGTACAGTGCTATATTAACCAGACCATCCCCTGGTACAGTGTTATATTAACCAGACCATCCCCTGGTACAGTGTTATATTAACCAGACCATCCCCTGGCATGACACAGTGCTATATTAACCAGACCATCCCCTGGTACAGTGCTATATTAACCAGACCATCCCCTGGTACAGTGTTATATTAACCAGACCATCCCCTGGCATGACACAGTGCTATATTAACCAGACCATCCCCTGGTACAGTGCTATATTAACCAGACCATCCCCTGGTACAGTGTTATATTAACACAGACCATCCCCTGGTACAGTGTTATATTAACCAGACCATCCCCTTGTACAGTGTTATATTAACCAGACCATCCCCTGGTACAGTGCTATATTAACCAGACCATCCCCTGGTACAGTGCTATATTAACCAGACCATCCCCTGGTACAGTGCTATATTAACCAGACCATCCCCTGGCATGACACAGTGCTATATTAACCAGACCATCCCCTGGTACAGTGTTATATTAACCAGACCATTCCCTGGTACAGTGTTATATTAACACAGACCATCCCCTGGTACAGTGTTATATTAACCAGACCATCCCCTGGCATGACACAGTGTTATATTAACACAGACCATCCCCTGGTACAGTGCTATATTAACCAGACCATCCCCTGGTACAGTGCTATATTAACCAGACCATTCCCTGGTACAGTGTTATATTAACACAGACCATCCCCTGGTACAGTGTTATATTAACCAGACCATCCCCTGGTACAGTGTTATATTAACCAGACCATCCCCTGGTACAGTGTTATATTAACCAGACCATCCCCTGGCATGACACAGTGTTATATTAACCAGACCATCCACTGGTACAGTGTTATATTAACCAGACCATCCCCTGGTACAGTGTTATATTAACACAGACCATCCCCTGGTACAGTGCTATATTAACCAGACCATCCCCTGGCATGACACAGTGCTATATTAACCAGACCATCCCCTGGTACAGTGCTATATTAACCAGACCATCCCCTGGTACAGTGTTATATTAACCAGACCATCCCCTGGCATGACACAGTGCTATATTAACCAGACCATCCCCTGGTACAGTGCTATATTAACCAGACCATCCCCTGGCATGACACAGTGCTATATTAACCAGACCATCCCCTGGTACAGTGCTATATTAACCAGACCATCCCCTGGTACAGTGCTATATTAACCAGACCATCCCCTGGTACAGTGTTATATTAACACAGACCATCCCCTGGTACAGTGTTAAAGTAACCAGACCATCCCCTGGCATGACACAGTGTTATATTAACACAGACCATCCCCTGGTACAGTGCTATATTAACCAGACCATCCCCTGGTACAGTGCTATATTAACCAGACCATCCTCTGGTACAGTGTTATATTAACCAGACCATCCCCTGGTACAGTGCTATATTAACCAGACCATTCCCTGGTACAGTGTTATATTAACACAGACCATCCCCTGGTACAGTGCTATATTAACCAGACCATCCCCTGGTACAGTGCTATATTAACCAGACCATTCCCTGGTACAGTGTTATATTAACCAGACCATCCCCTGGCATGGTACAGTGTTATATTAACCAGACCATCCCCTGGTATAGTGTTATATTAACCAGACCATCCCCTGGCACAGTGTTATATTAACCAGACCATCCCCTGGCATGACACAGTGCTATATTAACCAGACCATCCCCTGGCATGACACAGTGCTATATTAACCAGACCATCCCCTGGCATGACACAGTGTTATATTAACCAGACCATCCCCTGGTACAGTGCTATATTAACCAGACCATCCCCTGGTACAGTGCTATATTAACCAGACCATCCCCTGGTACAGTGTTATATTAACCAGACCATCCCCTGGTACAGTGCAATATTAACCAGACCATCCCCTGGTACAGTGTTATATTAACCAGACCATCCCCTGGTACAGTGCTATATTAACCAGACCATCCCCTGGTACAGTGTTATATTAACCAGACCATCCCCTGGCATGACACAGTGCTATATTAACCAGACCATCCCCTGACACAGTGCTATATTAACCAGACCTGTGTGCTACCTATACCCCCCACTACCTATACCCCCCGCTACCTATACCCCCCGCTACCTATACCCCCCGCTACCTATACCCCCCACTAGAATCCCCCACACTACCTATACCCCCCGCTACCTATACCCCCACTACCTATACCCCCCGCTACCTATACCCCCCGCTACCTATACCCCCACTACCTATACCCCCCACTACCTATACCCCCCACTAGAATCCCCCCACTACCTATACCCCCCACTACCTATACCCCCCACTAGAATCCCCCCACTACCTATAACCCCCACTAGAATCCCCCCACTACCTATACCCCCCACTACCTATACCCCCCACTACAAATTGCTAAATTGTAATTACTTCACCACTACGGCCTATTTATTGCCTTACCTCCCTAATCTTACCTCATTTACACATTGACTGTATGTTTGTTTATGTGTAACTCTGTGTTGTTGTGTGTGTCGCACTGCTTTGCTTTATCTTGGCCAGGTTGCAGTTGTAAACGAGAACTTGTTCTCAACTAGCCCACCTGGTTAAATAAAGGTGTTCTCAACTAGCCTACCTGGTTAAATAAAGGTGTTCTCAACTAGCCTACCTGGTTAAATAAAGGTGTTCTCAACTAGCCTACCTGGTTAAATAAAGGTGTTCTCAACTAGCCTACCTGGTTAAATAAAAGGTGAAATAAACAATATAGAATCCCCATACTTTAATGAAGACAGCTTCTCCATCCTGGAGGGGAAATCAATCATTTCTCGAATCTGGGACATGTACTAGTCTGTGGCGACCTAAATGCCCTCAGCACAAAGGGGGACAAACACCTACCTGGAGGTGACAGCATTCCCTCCCTCATGCCCCTCTAGGCACAACTATGGCAACGTAACCAACAAAAACGGGTCACAACTCCTGCAGCTCTGTCACACTCTGGGTCTGTACATAGTCAATGGTAGGCTTCGAGGGGACTCCTATGGTAGGTACACCTATAGCTCATCTCTTGGCAGTAGTACTGTAGACTACTTTATCACTGACCTCAACCCAGAGTCTCTCAGAGAGTTCACAGTCAGTCCACTGACACCTCTATCAGATCACAGCAAAATCACAGTCTACTTGAACAGAGCAATACTCAATCATGAGGCATCAAAGCCAAAGGAACTAAATAATATTAAGAAATGCTACAAATGGAAGGACTGTAGTGTGGAAACCTAACAAAAAACATTTAGTGAACAACAAATTCAACCATTTTAGACAACTTCCTGGACAAAACGTTCCCCTGTAATAATGAAGGTGTAAACTTGGCAGTAGAAAACCTAAACAGTATATTTGACCTCTCAGCTTCCCTATGAAATCTAAAAATGTAAACAGAAAACCGAAGAAAATGAACAACAATGACAAATGGTTTGGTGAAGAATGCAAAAACCTCAGAAAGAAATTGAGAAACCTGTCCAACCAAAAACATAGAGACCCAGAAAACCGGAGTCTAAGCCTTCACTACGGTGAATCACTAAAACAATACAGAAATACACTACGGAAAAAGAAGGAACAGCACGTCAGAAATCAGCTCAATGTAATTGAAGAATCCATAGACTCTAACCACTTCTGGGAAAATTGGAAAACATTAAACAAACAACACGAATAATTATCTATCCAAAATGGAGATGTGTGGATAAACCACTTCTTCAGTCTTTTTGGCTCTATTACAAAGAATAAAGAGCAAAAACATATACATGATCAAATACAAATCTTAGAATCAACTATTAAAGACGACCAGAACCCACTGGATTCTCCAATTACATTGAATGAGTTACAGGACAAAATAAAAACCCTCCAACCCAAAAGGCCTGTGGTGGTGATGGTATCCTCAATGAAATGATCAAATATACAGACCACAAATTCCAATTGGCTATACTAAAACTCTTTAACATCATCCTTAGCTCTGGCATCTTCCCCAATATTTGGAACCAAGGACTGGTCACCCCAATCCACAAAAGTGGAGACTAATTTGGTTGGTGGGGTAAGTGTGTGTGTCAGAGATGTGTGTAAGTTGACTATGCAAACCTTTTGGGATTTTCAACACATTGTTTCTTATAAGAAGAAGTGATACAGTCAGTCTCTCCTCAACTCTTAGCGAAGAGAGACTGGCAGCATAGTATTTATATCAGCCCTCTGATTACAATGTAGAGCAAGATGTGCCACTCTGTTCTGGGCCAGCTGCAGCTGAACTAGGTCTCCCCTTGCAGCCCTCTGATTACAAATAAGAGCAAGATGTGCCACTCTGTTCTGGACCAGCTGCAGCTGAACTAGGTCTCCCCTTGCAGCACTCTGATTACAATGTAGAGCAAGATGTGCCACTCTGTTCTGGGCCAGCTGCAGCTGAACTAGGTCTCCCCTTGCAGCACTCTGATTACAATGTAGAGCAAGATGTGCCACTCTGTTCTGGGCCAGCTGCAGCTGAACTAGGTCTCCCCTTGCAGCACTCTGATTACAATGTAGAGCAAGACGTGCCACTCTGTTCTGGGCCAGCTGCAGCTGAACTAGGTCTCCCCTTGCAGCACTCTGATTACAATGTAGAGCAAGACGTGCCACTCTGTTCTGGGCCAGCTGCAGCTGAACTAGGTCTCCCCTTGCAGCACTCTGATTACAATGTAGAGCAAGACGTGCCACTCTGTTCTGGGCCAGCTGCAGCTGAACTAGGTCTCCCCTTGCAGCACTCTGATTACAATGTAGAGCAAGACGTGCCACTCTGTTCTGGGCCAGCTGCAGCTGAACTAGGTCTCCCCTTGCAGCACTCTGATTACAATGTAGAGCAAGACGTGCCACTCTGTTCTGGGCCAGCTGCAGCTGAACTAGGTCTCCCCTTGCAGCACTCTGATTACAATGTAGAGCAAGACGTGCCACTCTGTTCTGGGCCAGCTGCAGCTGAACTAGGTCTCCCCTTGCAGCACTCTGATTACAATGTAGAGCAAGATGTGCCACTCTGTTCTGGGCCAGCTGCAGCTGAACTAGGTCTCCCCTTGCAGCACTCTGATTACAATGTAGAGCAAGACGTGCCACTCTGTTCTGGGCCAGCTGCAGCTGAACTAGGTCTCCCCTTGCAGCACTCTGATTACAATGTAGAGCAAGACGTGCCACTCTGTTCTGGGCCAGCTGCAGCTGAACTAGGTCTCCCCTTGCAGCACTCTGATTACAATGTAGAGCAAGACGTGCCACTCTGTTCTGGGCCAGCTGCAGCTGAACTAGGTCTCCCCTTGCAGCACTCTGATTACAATGTAGAGCAAGACGTGCCACTCTGTTCTGGGCCAGCTGCAGCTGAACTAGGTCTCCCCTTGCAGCACTCTGATTACAATGTAGAGCAAGACGTGTCACTCTGTTCTGGGCCAGCTGCAGCTGAACTAGGTCTCCCCTTGCAGCCCTCTGATTACAAATAAGAGCAAGATGTGCCACTCTGTTCTGGGCCAGCTGCAGCTGAACTAGGTCTCCCCTTGCAGCCCTCTGATTACAAATAAGAGCAAGATGTGCCACTCTGTTCTGGACCAGCTGCAGCTGAACTAGGTCTCCCCTTGCAGCACTCTGATTACAATGTAGAGCAAGACGTGCCACTCTGTTCTGGGCCAGCTGCAGCTGAACTAGGTCTCCCCTTGCAGCACTCTGATTACAATGTAGAGCAAGACGTGCCACTCTGTTCTGGGCCAGCTGCAGCTGAACTAGGTCTCCCCTTGCAGCACTCTGATTACAATGTAGAGCAAGATGTGCCACTCTGTTCTGGGCCAGCTGCAGCTGAACTAGGTCTCCCCTTGCAGCACTCTGATTACAATGTAGAGCAAGACGTGCCACTCTGTTCTGGGCCAGCTGCAGCTGAACTAGGTCTCCCCTTGCAGCACTCTGATTACAATGTAGAGCAAGACGTGCCACTCTGTTCTGGGCCAGCTGCAGCTGAACTAGGTCTCCCCTTGCAGCACTCTGATTACAATGTAGAGCAAGACGTGCCACTCTGTTCTGGGCCAGCTGCAGCTGAACTAGGTCTCCCCTTGCAGCACTCTGATTACAATGTAGAGCAAGACGTGCCACTCTGTTCTGGGCCAGCTGCAGCTGAACTAGGTCTCCCCTTGCAGCACTCTGATTACAATGTAGAGCAAGACGTGCCACTCTGTTCTGGGCCAGCTGCAGCTGAACTAGGTCTCCCCTTGCAGCACTCTGATTACAATGTAGAGCAAGATGTGCCACTCTGTTCTGGGCCAGCTGCAGCTGAACTAGGTCTCCCCTTGCAGCACTCTGATTACAATGTAGAGCAAGACGTGCCACTCTGTTCTGGGCCAGCTGCAGCTGAACTAGGTCTCCCCTTGCAGCACTCTGATTACAATGTAGAGCAAGACGTGCCACTCTGTTCTGGGCCAGCTGCAGCTGAACTAGGTCTCCCCTTGCAGCACTCTGATTACAATGTAGAGCAAGACGTGCCACTCTGTTCTGGGCCAGCTGCAGCTGAACTAGGTCTCCCCTTGCAGCACTCTGATTACAATGTAGAGCAAGACGTGCCACTCTGTTCTGGGCCAGCTGCAGCTGAACTAGGTCTCCCCTTGCAGCCCTCTGATTACAAATAAGAGCAAGATGTGCCACTCTGTTCTGGGCCAGCTGCAGCTGAACTAGGTCTCCCCTTGCAGCCCTCTGATTACAAATAAGAGCAAGATGTGCCACTCTGTTCTGGACCAGCTGCAGCTGAACTAGGTCTCCCCTTGCAGCACTCTGATTACAATGTAGAGCAAGACGTGCCACTCTGTTCTGGGCCAGCTGCAGCTGAACTAGGTCTCCCCTTGCAGCACTCTGATTACAATGTAGAGCAAGACGTGCCACTCTGTTCTGGGCCAGCTGCAGCTGAACTAGGTCTCCCCTTGCAGCACTCTGATTACAATGTAGAGCAAGACGTGCCACTCTGTTCTGGGCCAGCTGCAGCTGAACTAGGTCTCCCCTTGCAGCACTCTGATTACAATGTAGAGCAAGACGTGCCACTCTGTTCTGGGCCAGCTGCAGCTGAACTAGGTCTCCCCTTGCAGCACTCTGATTACAATGTAGAGCAAGACGTGCCACTCTGTTCTGGGCCAGCTGCAGCTGAACTAGGTCTCCCCTTGCAGCACTCTGATTACAATGTAGAGCAAGATGTGCCACTCTGTTCTGGGCCAGCTGCAGCTGAACTAGGTCTTTCCCTGCACAACGGGACAATAATCAAGATTAGACAAGAGCCTGCAGGACTTGCTTTGTGGAGTGTGGTGTCAAAAAAGCAGAGCATCTCTTTATTACAGCCAGACCTCTCCTCAGCTTTACAACCATTACATGTATATGTTTTGAACATGACAGTTTACAATCTAAGGCAACGCTGAAAATAAACACAGCTATGGAGGAATAGGAATGGAGGGGAAAGATAAACATGGGGGGCGTACCAGCCGCGATGGCCCCGACCAGGGGCTGCAGGGTGAGGGCCCAGGGGTAGTTCCAGGCCCCGATGATGAGGACCACTCCCAGGGGCTCTGGCTGGATGTATACCTTCAATTACATGAAACTGTATTAATCATCTCAGTCAGTGGCTAAATGGTTTACATATATACTCCTAGAAAAGAAATGTCCTTCAGCTGTCTCCATGGGGAGAACCCTTAGAAGAAACCTTTTGAGATCCATGTAGAACCGTGTTGGGTTTCATATAGAACCCTCTGTGGGAGGGGTTATTCAAATGCTTCTCCAATCGGAGACAGCCGTAGGACCTTTCTAAGAGAGTAGTTAAGTGTAAATGTCTGCTGTTAAGGACTGATGTAGTTCACTGATACGTGGTCCACACTGTACCTGGTCTGAGATGGTGAGGAGGCTCTTCTCTACTGGCCGAGGAGCAGCCCACTGCGCCAGCTTTGACACAGCCAGGCTGATCTCATTCTCCAGGCCGATCAGCTCCAACAATGGGGTGTCGTACTGGCTCTGTGGAACGCAAAGTGAGGTTTATTGATGTGAGATAAAGGACACGTTCCAAATGGAACATCCCGCCCTACTTTTGACCAGGGCACAAAAGGCAAATTCACTTTACTTCCTGAAATGTTTGTCTTCAATATTTTAATTGACCCCAACCCAGATAAGTCCAGTGCAAAGATTTTACCCTGTTGATGTCCTGTTTGAGGGCGGTGGCGATCTCTCCCTGTCTGTCTGTGATCATCCTCTGGAGGGACTTGAGCTGCTGAACTCTGAACTCCAGGGGTCGCGACCTCCCGGCAAGGAAGTTTTCCCTGGCCCGCTGCACCACCTGCATCTCCATGGAAAAGTGTCACCAACACACACCTGGATAGACAGACCGACAGACACAGGTCACCAACTCACACGTGTAGAGTACACACACAGGTACCGGTCACCAGACCACACCTGTACAGACAGACCAACAGAGAGTACAGACAGATACAGGTACCTGTCACCAGACCACACCTGTACAGTATAGATACAGGTACCTGTCACCAGACCACACCTGTACAGTATAGATACAGGTACCTGTCACCAGACCACACCTGTACAGTATAGATACAGGTACCTGTCACCAGACCACACCTGTACAGTATAGATACAGGTACCTGTCACCAGACCACACCTGTACAGTATAGATACAGGTACCTGTCACCAGACCACACCTGTACAGTATAGATACAGGTACCTGTCACCAGACCACACCTGTACAGTATAGATACAGGTACCTGTCACCAGACCACACCTGTACAGTATAGATACAGGTACCTGTCACCAGACCACACCTGTACAGTATAGATACAGGTACCTGTCACCAGACCACACCTGTACAGTATAGATACAGGTACCTGTCACCAGACCACACCTGTACAGTATAGATACAGGTACCTGTCACCAGACCACACCTGTACAGTATAGATACAGGTACCTGTCACCAGACCACACCTGTACAGTATAGATACAGGTACCTGTCACCAGACCACACCTGTACAGTACAAGACCACTAGACCACAATGTAAATTGTCCGGTGGTGATTTTTATGAATTGTTCTGCAGTCTAATGGCTTGGGGGTAGAAGCTGTTGAGGAGACTTTTGGTCCTAAACTTGCCAAAAAGATTACGATTAAAAAAATAATCCAAAACACATTGATCTATGAATTAATAGGGATAAAATCAAATCCAAGTTAATGATCAAAAACCTTTCCCTCTGGGCCAAAGGGCACAACTACATGCAATGTTCCAAGTCTTAAGAAAGGAACTTTTGACGATACAACTTTGACGATACAACAAAGAATATATCACATATGGAAAGTGAAAAATAAAACAGCATCTGTACCGCTTGCCGTGCGATAGCAGAGAAAACAGTCTATAACTTGAGTGACTGGAGTCTCTGACAATTTTATGGGCTTTCCTCTGACACCGCTTTTTATATAGGTCCTGGATGGCAGGAAGCTTGGCCCCAGTGATGTACTGGGCCGTACGTACTACCCTCTGTAGGGCCTTACGGTAAAATGCCAAGCAGTTGCCATACCAGGCGGTGATGCAACCGGCCAGAATGCTCTCGATTGTCACGACTTACACCGAAGTCGTTTCCTCTCCTTGTTCGGGCGGTGTTCGGCGGTCGGCGTCACCGGTCTTCTAGCCATCGTCGATCCACTTTTCATTTTCCATTTGTTTTGTCTTGTTTTCCTACACACCTGGTTTCCATTTCCCTCATTAAGTATTTTGTATTTAACCCTCTGTTCCCCCCATGTCCTTGTGTGGAATTGTTTGTTTCTTGTAGTGCTTGTGCACGGTATGCTGGTATTTACCGGGTTATGTTTGACCCATTTCATGTATTGTTCTGTTGACGGTAGTTTATGTATATTAAACGACACCGTTGTAAATCAATTTTTGCTCTCCTGCACCTGACTTATCGGCGCTGCCATGGACCGCGTTGTCCAAACAATGGACCGCTGGGAGAGACAGGGAGTTCCTCCAGCGCCTCCCCCAGCACAACAGGGGTCTCCACTACTCACTCCCCCTGCACCCGGTTCCAGTGGGATTCGCCTCACCCTCCTCGGGGAGTACGATGGGACGGCTGCCCGCTGCCAGGGTTTCCTGCTGCAGTTGGAGTTATACCTGGCAACCGTCCACCCGGCTCCTTCAGGCTGTGAGAGGGTGTCCGCCCTCATCTCCTGCCTCTCGGGGAAAGCCCTGGAGTGGGCCAACGCCGGTGCTGGACCACTTTGAGGAGTTCACCCGCCGTTTCCGGGCAGTCTTCAACCACCCGCCCGGGGCAGAGCGGCGGGTGAACGTCTTTTCTACCTACGGCAGGGGACGAGGAGCGCACAGGAGTTCGCTTTGGACTTTTGGACCCTGGCCTCCGGAGCAGGATGGAACGACAGGGCCCTGATCGACTACTATCGCTGCAGTTTGCGCAAGGACCTCCGTCGAGAGTTGGCCTGCAGGGACACCACCCTCACCTTCGAACAGCTGGTAGACCTGTCCATTCGGCTGGATAACCTGCTGGCTACCCGCGGATGTCCAGATTGGGGTCTGTTGGTTCCATCCCCCAGCACCACCGCTCCGATGCCCACGGAGTTGGGAGGTGCTGCGCTCAGGGAGACCGGAGGAGGTTCCGTCTCGTGCACCATCTGTGCCCACAGAGGTCACACTTCCGTTCGGTGCTGGGTTGGTTCCTCTGGGGGTCGAGGCAGCAGGCAGGGTACTCTGGCATCACCTCAGGTGAGCCGGCACCATTCTCACCCAGAGCCCTCTGTTGCACACATTACTTTTCCTGAGTTTTCCCCGCATAAGGCGCTCCTCGATTCAGGCGCGGCTGGGAATTTTATTGACAGATCATTTGCCCATAGTTTAGGGATCCCCATGGTTCCTGCGGCTATGCCCATCCTAGTTCACGCCTTAGATAGTCGACCATTAGGGTCAGGGTTGATTAGGGATGCCACCACTCCTCTGGACATGGTGACGCAGGGGGGTCACATGGAGAAAGTCATTTTCTTTCTCATTGACTCTCCTGCGTTCCCCGTGGTGCTAGGCTTACCCTTGTTAGCTTGTCATGACCCCACTGTTTCATGGCAACGGAGGGCTCTCACGGGGTGGTCGCGAGAGTGCTCGAGGACGTGTTTAGGGGTTTCCGTAGGTGCTACTATGGTGGAAAGTCCAGACCAGGTCTCCACCATGCTCATTCCCCCTGAATATGTTGTTTTGGCTCTCGCCTTCTCCAAAAAGAAGGCGACTCAATTATCAACCCATCGACGGGGGAAAGGTGCAATAAATCTCTCTTGTTCTGTTGACACCGTTGTAAACCATTTTTCGCTCTCCTGCGCCTGACTTCTCTGCCGCCAGTACGCACCGCATTACATCGATGGTGCAGCAATAATTGAGAATCTCAACAAGCATTTTTCTACAGCTGGACATGCTTTCCACCTCGCTACCTCTACCCCGGTCAACAGTCCTGCGCTCCCCACAGCAACTCGCCCAATCCTCCCCCACTTCTCTTTCACCCAAATCCAGATAGCTGATGTTCTGATAGACCTGCAAAATCTGGACCCATACAAATCAGCCGGGTTAGACAATCTGGACCCTATCTTTCTAAAATTATCTGCCGAAATTGTTGCAACCCCTATTACTAGCCTGTTCACCTCTCTTTCGTATTGTCTGAGATTCCCATAGATTGGAAAGCATCCCCCTCTTCAAAGGGGTAGACACTCTAGACCCAAACTGCTACAGACCTATATCTATTCTACCTTGCCTTTTTAAGGTCTTTGAAAGCCAAGTTAACAAACAGATTACCAACCATTTCGAATCTCACCGTACCTTCTCCGCTATGCAATCTGGTTTCAGAGCTGGTCATGGGTGCACCTCAGCCACGCTCAAGGTCCTAAACGATATCATAACCGCCATCGATAAGAGACATTACTGTGCAGCCGTATTCATCAACCTGGCTAAGGCTTTCGACTCTGTCAATCACAACATTCTTATTGGCAGACTCAACAGCCTTGGTTTCTCAAATGACTGCCTCGCTTGGTTCACCAACTACTTCTCAGATAGAGTTCAGTATGTCAAATCGGAGGGCCTGTTGTCCGGACCTCTGGCAGTCTCTATTGGGGTGCCACAGTGTTCAATTCTCAGGCCGACTCTCTTCTCTGTAAACATCAATGATGTCGCTCTCGCTGCTGGTGATTCTTTGATCAACCTCTACGCAGACAACACCATTCTGTATACCTCTGGCCCTTCTTTGGACACTGTGTTAACAAACCTCCAAACGAGGTTCAATGCCATACAACTCTCCTTCTGTGGCCTCCAACTGCTCTTAAATGCAAGTAAAACTAAATGCATGCTCTTCAACCGATCGCTGCCTGCACCTGCCCGCTCGTCCAGCATCACTACTCTGGATGGTTCTGACTTAGAATATGTAGACAACTACAAATACCTAGGTGCCTGGTTAGACTGTAAACTCTCCTTCCAGACTCACATTAAACATCTCCAATCCAAAATTAAATCTAGAATCTGCTTCCTATTTCGCAAACAAAGCATCCTTCACTCATGCTGCCAAACATACCCTTGTAAAACTGACCATCCTACCAATCCTCGACTTCGGCGATGTCATTTACAAAATAACCTCCAACAGTCTTCTCAAGAAACTGCAAAAATCTCTGAAGCTGGAGACTCTTACCTCCCTCACTAGCTTTAAACACCACCTGTCAGAGCAGCTCACAGATCACTGCACCTGTACATAGCTCATCTGTAAATAGCCCATCCAATATACCTCATCCCCATACTGTACTTATTTATCTTGCTCCTTTGCACCCCAATATCTCTACCTTCACATTCATCTTCTGCACATCTACCATTCCAGTGTTTAATTGTTATATTGTAATTACTTACCTATTCATTGCCTTACCTCTCTTATCCTACCTCATTTGCACTCACTGTATATAGCTTTTTCTACTGTATTATTGATTGTATGTTTGTTTATTCCATGTGTAACTCTGTGTTGTTGAATGTGTTGAACTGCTTTGCTTTATCTTGGCCAGGTCGCAGTTGCAAATGAGAACTTGTTCTGAACTAGCCTACTTGGTTAAATAAAGGTTAAATATTTGTTTTTGTGGGGGGGGGGGGGGGGGAGCATCAGCATTTGTGGGTTTGATTACAGGCTCAAAATGGCCAGAAAGAAAGACCTTTCTTCTGAAATCTGTCAATCTATTCTTGTTCTGAGAAATGAAGGCTATTCCATGCGTGAAACTGGCAAGAAACTGAAGATCTCGTACAACGCTGTGTACTACTCCCTTCACAGAACAGCGCAAACAGGCTCTAACCAGAATAGAAAGAGGAGTGGGAGGCCTCGGTGCACAACTGAGCAAGAGGACAAGTACATTTGAGTGTCTAGTTTGAGAAACAGACGCATCACAAGTCCTCAACTGGCAGCTTCATTAAATAGTTCCCACAAAACACCAGTCTCCACGTCAACAGTGAAGAGGTGACTCCGGGATGCTGGCCTTCTAGGCAGAGTTGCAATGAAAAAGCCATATCTCAGACTGGCCAATAAAAAGGAAACATTAAGATGGGCAAAAGAACACAGATGCTGGACAGGCGATCTCCTTTCCCAGTTTCATCAACAGGTCAGAATTCACGCTGCTCCAGATGCATAGGGCATTGTACCTAATAAAGTGACCACTGTATCTATAGACTTTCCACAATGTGTTCTGGGAATACCTGGGGTATTAAACATTTGGCTGTAAGTGTTGAACAGTTTCATCTATTACCTCAGGAGATTCAGCTTGTCTGGGGATGGACCAAGGACTTCAACAAAGCCAAAATAGAAAATGATTGGAAGGGGTCTCTTTGCTGTTAAATTACAGACATAAATAAATGACTGTTGTGCCTTGTAACTACTTTAAACATGTGCAGCTAACAATGCAAACACTAATTTGGCATACAATTTGAGACTGTAAACATTGTAGAATGTAATGTTAACACTGTCTGACTTCATATATAACAAATTGCACTTGAAATGAACATTTCATTAAAGTTATTGCAAAATAAATGCATATTTTCACTTTTTGTCTGTGACAATCACTGAATTAGTTATTAATTTCTTCATCTTTTAAATGCAATATTTGAGATTTTATGTATTTCTATCAAGTCAAAAATTAAATTTCTACTAAAAACAAAGGTTGTAAAAGTATGCTAGACATTTATAGAATAAATCATACCTAGTTTGATGATTCTGTGACAAAACGGTGAATTAGTTATTGATTTCTTCATCTTTAAATGGCTTTTGGCGAATGTCCGATTGTGTAAATATAAACTTTACCTTGGTTATAAAATATTAGTTGGTTGGTTGTCAAACCTAAAACGGTATTCAACTGAAGTAACAGTGTAATGAACGTTGTAAATCACTCTGATAGACTACATACAGTACTTTGTCTGTTGGATACATCTAAACAATTATGTTCCATACTCACACGTGAATGAAAGCATCAATCTGGAGCAACAATACACGAAATGATCAATGATCCCGATTTATCCAAGTAGTGAAATCACCGCTGACAGTGAAAAAAAAAAAGAAGCTATCAGAAACGTTCCTATCCTGTGCAATAAAAAAAAATATTGGTGTATAACCAACGAGGTGAACAGCGTTATGCCACAGTACAATAGTCTGTCCTTGTTCCTGCCTCACTGACGTGACCGTGGGAGGCACATGGCTGCACATTAAACGTTTATCGCACGAGGCTACGGGGGGGTATCGTTTACCCCATCAGACGTCACTAATAACTAGGTAGCTAGGTAGACGTTTTTTTTTACATTTATACAAAATGGAAAATTGAGCTACGAAATGGCCATATGGTTAGTCCTAAAATATCCCAGAATTTTATTCATGAAGTTACACTAGTAAAACAACAGAATGTTGTATGAAATGTTTTTTTTGTTGCTAAATATACATTTTTTTTTTTTGTTAAAAAGTGACATCGAAGAAGTGTAATAAATACCCATAAACAAGATAACATTTTATTTGAAATGAATAACTCTTCACAGTCTTATTATATATAATTTCACAGCTAAGCCTAAATGTCATTTTAATATCTTAAATAAAAAACGGATAATCTTATTGTTAATGTTAAGACAGTATATAAGGCAGGCAACTTTTCTTTTTATACTAAACATAAAGTACTGTTGACATAATCAGTATAAAAACTAGTACAACAAGAGGCACATTCTTTACATTACAAAACAGTTGCAGTCCTCTAGGAATAATGCAAATGAATGTTACTCAGTCTTCCATTGAGGTTAGAATCCATTTGCAACAGTGCAACAGAGATGAAATGTGTAGGACACGATGCGAAATAAAAAAATAACCTCAAATATACAGGCATCATAATATACAGGCATCATAAACACCTCTAAAATAATTAATGGTTCATAACCCTTGTTTTAAAAAGAGTTAAATAATTGTTATTTAAAATTAACTATTGCAATTTTGCTATGTTTATGACTGACACTGAGACATAACTGTTGCCCCAGCACGACAAGTCTAAATCAGGGTCCAAGATGGTGGAGCCTCACGTACAGTTTCCCCACATCAGCATCACCGCAGGAACCTCTGCAAGAAACACAAGGCACAAAATGTCTCCCATCATCACTTTCCACAAACAGGACAACAATGAATATGACAATCAACAGGGGCACAGCAAACTACAAAAACAGATATGTGTAGAGGTACCAGAGGACCCAAAACAAAGGCCTTATTTAGTGAAGGAGAATGCATGCTGGGTAATTAAAGGGGGCTGTAGATCATGTTTCTAGTGTTGTGTGTTTAGATTTCCTCAACAACACCAAACATTGTCTGAAGGAGACAAAGCCATTCTTGTGTTGGGAGCACAAGGGTTCTGTCCACAATGTCAACCTATTCCCTATATAGTACACAACTTTTGACCAAAGCTCTATGGGCCCTGATCAAAAGAAGTGCACTATGTAGGGAATAGGGTGTAATTTGGGACGGACACCATTCTATGGAGCTGTGGGAGTTAAGAGAGGGAATGTTCGCATAATGTATCTCGCCATCTCTGTGAAAATGTACTTTCCAGGATGGATTCAAGAGACAAAATAGAAGCACTCAGTTAGCATTTAGACACACAAATAGCTCAATGAAAAACAATAGCTGGGATTCTTTCGAGATAATAATTTAAATCGTATTAATAAACTTTTTTAATTTGAAAAAAATATATAGAACAGTTGACAACATAAACTACGTATTATAGAAAAACACCTTATTCGGCCAACAAGCTGCAGTTCACTACACTAACATTAACATCTGCTAACCATGTGACCAATAACATCTGCTAACCATGTGTATGTGACCAATAACATCCGCTAACCATGTGACAAATAACATCTGCTAACCATGTGTATGTGACCAATAACATCCGCTAACCATGTGACAAATAACATCTGCTAACCATGTGACCAATAACATCTGCTAACCATGTGACCAATAACATCTGCTAACCATGTGTATGTGACCAATAACATCTGCTAACCATGTGACCAATAACATCTGCTAACCAGGTGACCAATAACATCTGCTAACCATGTGACCAATAACATCGGCTAACCATGTGTATGTGGCCAATAACATATGCTAACCATGTGACCAATAACATCTGCTAACCATGTGACCAATAACATCTGCTAACCATGTGTATGTGACCAATAACATCTGCTAACCATGTGACCAATAGCATCTGCTAACCATGTGTATGTGACCAATAACATCTTCTAACCATGTGTATGTGACCAATAACATCTGCTAACCATGTGTATTTGACCAATATCATCTGCTAACCATGTGTATGTGACCAATAACATCTGCTAACCATGTGACCAATAACATCTGCTAACCATGTGACCAATAACATCTGCTAACCATGTGACCAATAACATCTGCTAACCATGTGACCAATAACATCGGCTAACCATGTGACCAATAACATCTGCTAACCATGTGACCAATAACATCTGCTAACCATGTGACCAATAACATCTGCTAACCATGTGACCAATAACATCTGCTAACCATGTGACCAATAACATCGGCTAACCATGTGTATGTGACCAATAACATCTGCTAACCATGTGACCATTAACATCTGCTAACCATGTGACCAATACCATCTGCTAACCATGTGACCAATACCATCTGCTAACCATGTGACCAATAACATCGGCTAACCATGTGTATGTGACCAATAACATCTGCTAACCATGTGACCATTAACATCTGCTAACCATGTGACCAATACCATCTGCTAACCATGTGACCATTACCATCTGCTAACCATGTGACCATTACCATCTGCTAACCATGTGACCATTACCATCTGCTAACCATGTGACCATTACCATCTGCTAACCATGTGACCATTACCATCTGCTAACCATGTGACCATTACCATCTGCTAACCATGTGACCAATAACATCTGCTAACCATGTGTATGTGACCAATAACATCTGCTAACCATGTGTATGTGACCAATAACATCTGCTAACCATGTGTATGTGACCAATAACATCTGCTAACCATGTGCATGTGACCAATAACATCTGCTAACCATGTGCATGTGACCAATAACATCTGCTAACCATGTGTATGTGACCAATAACATCTGCCAACCATGTGTATGTGACCAATAACATCTGCTAACCATGTGTATGTGACCAATAACATCTGCTAACCATGTGTATGTAACCAATAACATCTGCTAACCATGTGTATGTGACCAATAACATCTGCTAACCATGTGTATGTGACCAATAACATCTACTAACCATGTGACCAATAACATCTGCTAACCATGTGACCAATAACATCTGCTAACCATGTGTATGTGACCAATAACATCTGCTAACCATGTGTATGTGACCAATAACATCTGCTAACCATGTGTATGTGACCAATAACATCTGCTAACCATGTGTATGTGACCAATAACATCTGCTAACCATGTGTATGTGACCAATAACATCTGCTAACCATGTGTATGTGACCAATAACATCTGCTAACCATGTGTATGTGACCAATAACATCTGCTAACCATGTGTATGTGACCAATAACATCTGCTAACCATGTGTATGTGACCAATAACATCTGCTAACCATGTGTATGTGACTAATAACATCTGCTAACCATGTGTATGTGACCAATACCATCTGCTAACCATGTGTATGTGACCAATAACATCTGCTAACCATGTGACCAATAACATCTGCTAACCATGTGTATGTGACCAATAACATCTGCTAACCATGTGTATGTGACCAATAACATCTGCTAACCATGTGTATGTGACCAATAACATCTGCTAACCATGTGTATGTGACTAATAACATCTGCTAACCATGTGTATGTGACCAATACCATCTGCTAACCATGTGTATGTGACCAATAACATCTGCTAACCATGTGACCAATAACATCTGCTAACCATGTGTATGTGACTAATAACATCTGCTAACCATGTGACCAATAACATCTGCTAACCATGTGTATGTGACCAATATCATCTGCTAACCATGTGTATGTGACCAATAACATCTGCTAACCATGTGTATGTGATCAATATCATCTGCTAACCATGTGACCATTAACATCTGCTAACCATGTGACCATTAACATCTACTAACCATGTGACCATTAACATCTGCTAACCATGTGACCATTAACATCTGCTAACCATGTGACCAATAACATCTGCTAACCATGTGACCAATAACATCTGCTAACCATGTGACCAATAACATCTGCTAACCATGTGACCATTAACATCTGCTAACCATGTGACCAATACCATCTGCTAACCATGTGACCAATACCATCTGCTAACCATGTGACCATTACCATCTGCTAACCATGTGACCATTACCATCTGCTAACCATGTGACCATTACCATCTGCTAACCATGTGACCATTACCATCTGCTAACCATGTGTATGTGACCAATAACATCTGATTTGAGTATGGGACACACAACAAACTTCTATGTAAGCATCCTAAATGGCACCAGTTTTGAATCAGTGGTTTAGAGAGCCAATGGCACCCTATTCCCTATGTAGTGCACTCCGTTTGACTAGACCCTGGTCAAAAGTAGTGCACTAAATTGGGAACAGTGTGCCATTTGTGATGGACCCTATATCTCCTCTCTCTTCCTTGGATCACCGGTCACTGAGAGGTTGTCGTTATTTAAACCAGCCAGTCCCTCCCTCTGCCCTCACACAGGCCACTATGGTATTTAAGTAGGAGGGGCTGTAGTGACCGGCTAAGACAGGGATCTATTGTGGGGATCTCAACTGTTTCATAGTATCCACTTATGGGATATGTCCAGAATGGCACCCTATTCCCTATGTCGAGCACTACTTTTGACCAGGGTCTAGTCAAACGTAGTGCACTACATAGGGAATAGGGTGCCATTGGCTCTCTAACCCGTTGATTAAAAACTAGAGCAGGAAGGCCTATTAGCAAACTCAGTCTGAACCCCCCCCCCCCCCCCCCCTGAAAAATAAGGGAACAGCAGTTACCAGGATATATATTTTGAAATCTGAGTTTATAGTTTGGGGCGGCGGGTAGGCTAGTGCTTCGAGCGTTGGACTAGTAACCCGAGAGGTTGCTGGATCGAATCCTTGAGCTGACAAAGTACAAATCTGTCATTCTGCCCCTGAACAAGGCAGTTGTTCCCCGCTAGGCCGTCATTGTAAATAAGAATCAGTTCTTAACTGACTTGCCTAGTTAAATTAATAATTTATTAAGTGTTGCAGTGTCTTGCATCCTCGATTTTACATCTCCCAACACTTAGAGATGTTTTGATCAACTAAAACCTTGTGATTGGAGGCTTGTTGACCACATGTACATGGCACCTTGGGGAAATGGTCTAATTACCATTGAAAAACATTTTGGAAATGTGTTTTAATTCATGTTGTTATCCCCTCGGACAAAATGCACATCTTGTTTGACATATTATTTCAATTAAATATCTGACCTGTACTATAGTCTGTCTGACCTGTACTATAGTCTATCTATCTGACCTGTACTATAGTCTGTCTGACCTGTACTCTAGTCTATCTGACCTGTACTATAGTCTATCTATCTGACCTGTACTATAGTATATCTATCTGACCTGTACTCTAGTCCATCTATCTGACCTGTACTCTAGTCCATCTATCTGACCTGTACTCTAGTATATCTATCTGACCTGTACTCTAGTCCATCTATCTGACCTGTACTCTAGTCCATCTATCTGACCTGTACTCTAGTCCATCTATCTGACCTGTACTCTAGTCCATCTATCTGACCTGTACTCTAGTCTATCTATCTGACCTGTACTCTAGTCTATCTATCTGACCTGTACTCTAGTCTATCTATCTGACCTGTACTCTAGTCTATCTATCTGACCTGTACTCTAGTCTATCTATCTGACCTGTACTCTAGTCTATCTATCTGACCTGTACTCTAGTCTATCTATCTGACCTGTACTCTAGTCTATCTATCTGACCTGTACTCTAGTCTATCTATCTGACCTGTACTCTAGTCTATCTATCTGACCTGTACTCTAGTCTATCTATCTGACCTGTACTCTAGTCTATCTATCTGACCTGTACTCTAGTCTATCTATCTGACCTGTACTCTAGTCTATCTATCTGACCTGTACTCTAGTCTATCTATCTGACCTGTACTCTAGTCTATCTATCTGACCTGTACTCTAGTCTATCTGACCTGTACTCTAGTCTATCTGACCTGTACTCTAGTCTATCTGACCTGTACTATGAAGGCAGCCATGGCAGAGAACAGGGCCAGTAGTGCCATGCGTCTGAGCCGGCGCAGGTTGACCTGCTTCAGGAGGAAGAAGCGTGCCCAGCCCAGCTTCTTAGCCGTGTGGGGTGGGTAACGCATGGCGTTGGCATCCTCTAGGTTGAGCTTCTTAATGAGACAGGCACGCAGGTGGCTGAGCTGGTCAAAGCCGTGCTGGCTGTGGTAGCGTCCCATACCACTGTTACCTTGGGGAAGGAGGGGAGGGGAGGGACACACACACACACGTCAGATACTAACAAGGGTGCTATTAAGACACACACATAACACACATATCAGTATCATATGTGTGTGTGTTGGTGTTAACTTACCCACCCCTCCGAAGGGGAGAGCACTGACAGTGAAGTGGACCAGACAGTCATTGGCCACTAGGGCCCCACTAGAAGTCTCTGCTATCACCCTCCTGATCAACTAGAGGTGGAGGGAGAGAGGAGGAGAGAGAGGGAGGGAGAGAGGGGGAGAGAGGTAAAGAGAGGTGGAAAGAGATGGAGAGAGGGGGAGAGAGAGGGAGGTAGAGAGAGGTGGAGAGAGATGGAGAGAGGGGGAAAGGGTGAGAAGGGGGGAGAGGGGGTGAGAGGGGGTGAGAAGGGGGAGAGGGGGTGAGAAGGGGGGAGAGGGGGAAAGAGGTGGGGAGAGGTGGAGAGAAAGGGAAGTGGAGAGAGGGAGGGAGAGAGGGAGGTGGAGAGAGGGAGAGAGAGGGAGGTGGAGAGAGGGAGAGAGAGAGAGGGAGGGAGAAAGGGAGAGAGAGAGGGAGATAGAGAGGGAGAGAGAGAGGGGATAGAGGGAGGGAAGTGGCGAGAGAGGGAGACAGAGAGGGAGGGAGATAGAGAGGGAGAGAGGGGGAGGGAGACAGAGAGGGAGGTGTACAGAGGGAGGGATGTGGAGAGATGGAGGGATGTGGAGAGAGGGAGGTAGAGAGAGATGGAGGGAGGTGGAGAGAGAGGGAGACAGAGAGGGAGAGAGAGGAAGCGAGAGAGAGACAGCGAGTCAGAGGGAGAGAGACAGAGAGACACTAACTTAGTATTTAACGTAGGTCATAAGTCATATTCATTAATATGGATATGTTTCATTAGTTAAAGTTGCATTAGTTTAATCTTACAGACTTTGGCTTTGATTAGACTTCTATGGTCTTTACCTTGTTGTCAGGTGAGAACACGTAGAGGGCCAGAGGCTTCTCTCTCTCATTGATGAACTGTATAGCCTCGTCCACTCCACTAACAGTGACAATGGGGAGCAGGGGACCAAAGATCTCCTCTTGCATCACCTTGGAGCCCCCTGTCACGTCCTTCAGCACCGTGGGGGCTGGACACACACGCACATTGAGAAATAACACACACAGTGAGCAGACACAATGGGGCAGGGGGGGGGGGGCTCGTGAATACTATAAACATGAGAAATAACACACACACACAGCCTTCAGGGGCCTCGTTAACGTACCTATATAGCATTGTGACTGGTCGCTGTCTCCTCCGATGGCCACAGTACTCCCCTCGAGCAGTGACATCACCCTCTGGAAGTGGCGCTGGTTAATGATGCGTCCGTAGTCCTCGAAGGTCTTTGGGTCGTCCGTATAAAACTCCTAACACAAACAAACAAAGGTAAAATACACTATTGCGAATGACCATTAAAATGCAGCTATAGGGCCTAGTGAAAGTCTGCACCCTCTTGAATGTTTTCCTTAACGTTTACCAGTATTGTGGTGGTAGCATCATGTTATGGGTATGCTTGTCACCGGCAGGGACTGGGGAGTTTGTCAGGATGAAAATAGATATGAAAAGGAGCAGAGCCCAGGTAAAAAGTTTGAGACCCCACCTCAGTCTCTAGAGTTGTATTTTTCAACGGGACAACTACACAAATGTTTACGCAAAAGCAGTGTCGAGTGTTCCTGAGTGGTCAAGTCTAGGTTCGGACATAAATCTGCTTAAAACACATTTAAATGTGGAGTAGGGTGTGTAGATATGTTGGAAAACACATTTAAATGTGGAGTAGGGTGTGTAGATATGTTGGAAAACACATGTAAATGTGGAGTAGGGTGTGTAGATATGTTGGAAAACACATGTAAATGTGGAGTAGGGTGTGTAGATATGTTGGAAAACACATTTAAATGTGGAGTAGGGGGTGTAGATATGTTGGAAAACACATGTAAATGTGGAGTAGGGGGTGTAGATATGTTGGAAAACACATGTAAATGTGGAGCAGGGGGTGTAGATATGTTGGAAAACACATTTAAATGTGGAGTAGGGGGTGTAGATATGTTGGAAAACACATTTAAATGTGGAGTAGGGGGTGTAGATATGTTGGAAAACACATGTAAATGTGGAGTAGGGGGTGTAGATATGTTGGAAAACATTTAAATGTGGAGTAGGGGGTGTAGATATGTTGGAAAACACATTTAAATGTGGAGTAGGGGGGTGTAGATATGTTGGAAAACACATTTAAATGTGGAGTAGGGGGTGTAGATATGTTGGAAAACACATTTAAATGTGGAGTAGGGGGTGTAGATATGTTGGAAAACATGTAAATGTGGAGTAGGGGGTGTAGATATGTTGGAAAACACATGTAAATGTGGAGTAGGGGGTGTAGATATGTTGGAAAACACATTTAAATGTGGAGTAGGGGGTGTAGATATGATGGAAAACACATGTAAATGTGGAGTAGGGGGTGTAGATATGTTGGAAAACACATGTAAATGTGGAGTAGGGGGTGTAGATATGTTGGAAAACACATTTAAATGTGAAGTAGGGGGGTGTAGATATGATGGAAAACACATGTAAATGTGGAGTAGGGGGTGTAGATATGATGGAAAACACATGTAAATGTGGAGTAGGGGGTGTAGATATGATGGAAAACACATTTAAATGTGGAGCAGGGGGTGTAGATATGTTGGAAAACACATTTAAATGTGGAGTAGGGGGTGTAGATATGTTGGAAAACACATGTAAATGTGGAGTAGGGGGTGTAGATATGTTGGAAAACACATGTAAATGTGGAGTAGGGGTGTAGATATGTTGGAAAACACATGTAAATGTGGAGTAGGGGGTGTAGATATGATGGAAAACACATGTAAATGTGGAGTAGGGGGTGTAGATATGATGGAAAACACATGTAAATGTGGAGTAGGGGGTGTAGATATGATGGAAAACACATTTAAATGTGGAGCAGGGGGTGTAGATATGTTGGAAAACACATTTAAATGTGGAGCAGGGGGTGTAGATATGTTGGAAAACACATTTAAATGTGGAGTAGGGGGTGTAGATATGTTGGAAAACACATGTAAATGTGGAGCAGGGGGTGTAGATATGTTGGAAAACACATGTAAATGTGGAGCAGGGGGTGTAGATATGTTGGAAAACACATGTAAATGTGGAGCAGGGGGTGTAGATATGATGGAAAACATGTAAATGTGGAGTAGGGGGTGTAGATATGTTGGAAAACACATGTAAATGTGGAGTAGGGTGTGTAGATATGTTGGAAAACACATGTAAATGTGGAGTAGGGGGTGTAGATATGTTGGAAAACACATGTAAATGTGGAGTAGGGGGTGTAGATATGTTGGAAAACACATGTAAATGTGGAGCAGGGGGTGTAGATATGTTGGAAAACACATGTAAATGTGGAGTAGGGGGTGTAGATATGTTGGAAAACACATTTAAATGTGGAGTAGGGGGTGTAGATATGTTGGAAAACACATTTAAATGTGGAGTAGGGGGTGTAGATATGTTGGAAAACACATTTAAATGTGGAGTAGGGTGTGTAGATATGTTGGAAAACACATGTAAATGTGGAGCAGGGGGTGTAGATATGTTGGAAAACACATGTAAATGTGGAGTAGGGGGTGTAGATATGTTGGAAAACACATTTAAATGTGGAGTAGGGGGTGTAGATATGTTGGAAAACACATTTAAATGTGGAGTAGGGGGTGTAGATATGTTGGAAAACACATTTAAATGTGGAGTAGGGTGTGTAGATATGTTGGAAAACACATGTAAATGTGGAGTAGGGGGTGTAGATATGTTGGAAAACACATTTAAATGTGGAGTAGGGTGTGTAGATATGTTGGAAAACACATGTAAATGTGGAGTAGGGGGTGTAGATATGTTGGAAAACACATGTAAATGTGGAGTAGGGGGTGTAGATTTAAATGTGGAGTAGGGTGTGTAGATATGATGGGAAACACATTTAAACGTGGAGTAGGGTGTGTAGATATGTTGGAAAACAAGTTCAAGGGGGTGTCGACTTTCTACAGGCACTGAGTGAATTACAGCTGATGTCAACTTCTTTAAGAACAGGGGGGTGGCAGGGAGCCTAGTGGTTAGAGGAGGCAGGTAGCCTAGTGGTTAGAGGAGGCAGGTAGCCTAGTGGTTAGAGGAGGCAGGGAGCCTAGTGGTTAGAGGAGGCAGGGAGCCTAGTGGTTAGAGGAGGCAGGTAGCCTAGTGGTTAGAGGAGGCAGGTAGCCTAGTGGTTAGAGGAGGCAGGTAGCCTAGTGGTTAGAGGAGGCAGGTAGCCTAGTGGTTAGAGGAGGCAGGTAGCCTAGTGGTTAGAGGAGGCAGGTAGCCTAGTGGTTAGAGGAGGCAGGTAGCCTAGTGGTTAGAGGAGGCAGGTAGCCTAGTGGTTAGAGGCAGGTAGCCTAGTGGTTAGAGGAGGCAGGTAGACTAGTGGTTAGAGGAGGCAGGTAGCCTAGTGGTTAGAGCGTTGGGCCAGTAACCGAAAGGTTGCTGGATCGAATCCCTGGGCTGACGAGGTAAAAATCTGTCATTCTGCCCCCGAACAAGGCGGTTAAACCCACTGTTTCCCTGGTATGCCATCATTGTAAATAACTGACTTGCCTAGTTAAATAAACGATTAAATAGAACTGAAGAGGAAGTGAATTACAGCTGTTGACTTCTTTAAGAACAGACGTGACATAGATCTTAGTTGCCGGATAAAGGTTCTGTATGAGTGGTCTGTAGTCAATACCGGTTCTGAGCTAACGTACCACTCCTTGTACTCTGGGTCAGGTGAAGTAGTGGAATGTTAATTACCCTACTGTATGTGTAAGCCCCATTCTGACTAATTTCTATTCAACTCATTTGTATAATCTCTGCTGTACATGCAGACTATGATACCGTGATGCATTTCCTGATCTCCTCCACCACTCTGTTCTGGATGCTGGGTTCACACAGGATGTAGTCTGGGGCGATGCACGTCTGACCACAGTTCACAAACTTCCCCCAGGTGATACGCCTGGGGAAACACAGAGGAGTAAATGGGCTTCTCATCTGAGTAAAGTAAGAAACGGTCTTTGAGCTGCTCTCATCTGAGTAAAGTAAGAAACGGTCTTTGAGCTGTTCTCATTTGAAACAGTCTTTGAGCTGTTCTCATTTGAAACGGTCTTTGAGCTGTTGCAGTGACGCTGCCCACAATATACAATTTCCAAGATTTTAGATGACCAAGGACAAAATGACACAGATTGAATAACTCTCAAGGAATATGGGGCAGTCTGCCACTGACCGGCACGCAACTCTGAGGTCGACGTCCTTATCGATGTAACAGGGGCTCTTCCCTCCCAGCTCCAGGGTCACAGGGGTGAGGTGTCGGGCTGCGGCTTCCATCACCAGTTTACCCACAGTGCTGTTCCCTGTGTAGAAGATGTGGTCGAAACGCTGACGCAGCAACTCCTGGGTCTCTGAGACACCCCCACACACTACAGGGTACAGCTCCTGGGGAGGACACACACACACACACACAAACTTCAGTTTCCTCTCACCATGAACAGAAGCCCACGACACAAGAGGGTTTGAAATGAGAATTGAAAGGAAACACAGTGGCCTTCAGACAGGATTCACACTCCTCGACTTTCCCCACATTTTGTTGTTATAGCCTGAATTTAAAATGGATTTGATTGACCTACACACAACAACAACAACAACAACAACAACGCCCTACAATGTCAAAGTGGAAATATGTTTGTTCAAATTTTTTACTGATTAAATAAAAAATGAAAAGCTGAAATGTTTTGAGTCAATAAGTATTCTACCCCGTTGTTATGGCGATGCCTCAATAAGTATTCTACCCCGTTGTTATGGCGATGCCTCAATAAGTATTCTACCCCGTTGTTATGGCGATGCCTCAATAAGTATTCTACCCCGTTGTTATGGCGATGCCTCAATAAGTATTCTACCCCGTTGTTATGGCGATGCCTCAATAAGTATTCTACCCCGTTGTTATGGCGATGCCTCAATAAGTTCAGGAGTAAACCGTAATGGACTCCCTTTGTATGCAATAGTGTTTAACATGTTTTTTGAATGACTACCTCATCTCTGTACAACACGCATACAATTATCTATGAAGTCCCTCAGTCGAGCAGTGAATTTTAAACACAGATTCAACCACAAAGACCAAGGAGATTTTCCAATGCCTGCAAAAGAAGGAAACCGATTGGTAGATGGGAAAAAAAAAAAAAAAAAAAGCAGAAATTGAATTTCCTTATGAACATGGTGAATTTATTAACTACACTTTGGATGGTGTATCAATATATCCAGTCACTACAAAGATACAGGTGTCCTACCTAACTCAGTTGCCGGAGAGGAAGGAAACTGCTCAGGGATTTCACCATGAGACCAATTGTAATTTAAAAAAAGTCAGAGTTTAATGGCTGTGATGGGAGAAAACTGAGGACGGATCAACAACATTGTAGTTACTCCACAATACTAACCTAATTGACAGAGTGAAAATAAGGAAGTCTGTTCCAAAACATGCATCCTGTTCGCAACAAGGCACTAAAGTAATACTGCAAAGAATATGGCAAAGCAATTCACTTTTTGTCCTGAATACAAAGTGTTATGTTTGGGGCATATCCAATACAACACATTACTGAGTCCCACTCTCCATATGATCAAGCATAGTGGTGGCTGCATCATGTTATGGGTATGCTTGTAATCGTTAAGGACTGTGGAGTTTTTCAGGATAAAAATGAAACAGAATGGAGGTAAGGACAGGCAAAATCCTAGAGGAAAACCTGGTTCAGTCTGCTTTCTACCAGACACTGGGAGATTAATTCACCTTTCAACAGGACAATAACCTAAAACACAAGGACAAATCTACACTGGAGTTGCTTACCAAGAAGACAGTGAATGTTCCCGACTGGCCGAGTTTTGACATAAATCTTCTTGAAAATCTATGGCAAGACATGAAAACGGCTATCTAGCCATAATCAACAACCAATCTGACAGAGCTTGAAGAATTTTGAAATGAATAATGGGCAAATGTTGCACAATCCAGGTGTGGAAAGCTCTTAGAGACTTACCCAGAAAGACTGTAATCGCTGATAAAGGTGCTTCTACAAAGTATTGACTCGAGGGTGGGAATACTTATGTCAATGTGATTTCTGTATTTCATTGTCAATACGTTTGCAAAAAAATGTTTAAAAAAACAAACATGTTTGCACTTTGTCTTTATGGGGTGTTGTATAATAGATAGTTGAGAAAAAAATAATATTTCATCCATTTTGAATTCAGGCTTTAACAACAAAATGTTTCAACAAGATATAAGTATAACACGAGTAAAGTAAGTAAGCAGACTATATACAGGGTCAGTACCATATTAACAATGTACAGGGATACTGGAGTGATAGAGGTAGATATGTAGAGGGGTAAGGGGACAGGGATACTGGAGTGATGGAGGTAGATACTGTATGTATAGGGGGAAGGTGACTATATACAGGGTCAGTACCATATTAACAATGTACAGAGATACTGGAGTGATGGAGGTAGATATGTAGAGGGGTAAGGTGACTATATACAGGGTCAGTACCATATTAACAATGTATAGGGATACTGGAGTGATGGAGGTAGATATGTAGAGGGGTAAGGGGACAGGGATACTGGAGTGATGGAGGTAGATATGTAGAGGGGTAAGGTGACTATATACAGGGTCAGTACCATATTAACAATGTACAGGGATACTGGAGTGATGGAGGTAGATATGTAGAGGGGTAATGTGACTATATACAGGGTCAGTACCATATTAACAATGTACAGGGATACTGGAGTGATGGAGGTAGATATGTAGAGGGGTAAGGGGACAGGGATACTGGAGTGATGGAGGTAGATATGTAGAGGGGGAAGGGGACTATATACAGGGTCAGTTCCATATTAACAATGTACAGGGATACTGGAGTGATAGAGGTAGATACTGTATGTACAGGGATACTGGAGTGATAGAGGTAGATACTGTATGTACAGGGATACTGGAGTGATAGAGGTAGATACTGTATGTACAGGGATACTGGAGTGATAGAGGTAGATACTGTATGTACAGGGATACTGGAGTGATAGAGGTAGATACTGTATGTACAGGGATACTGGAGTGATAGAGGTAGATACTGTATGTACAGGGATACTGGAGTGATAGAGGTAGATACTGTATGTACAGGGATACTGGAGTGATAGAGGTAGATACTGTATGTACAGGGATACTGGAGTGATAGAGGTAGATACTGTATGTACAGGGATACTGGAGTGATAGAGGTAGATACTGTATGTACAGGGATACTGGAGTGATAGAGGTAGATACTGTATGTACAGGGATACTGGAGTGATAGAGGTAGATACTGTATGTACAGGGATACTGGAGTGATAGAGGTAGATACTGTATGTACAGGGATACTGGAGTGATAGAGGTAGATACTGTATGTACAGGGATACTGGAGTGATAGAGGTAGATACTGTATGTACAGGGATACTGGAGTGATAGAGGTAGATACTGTATGTACAGGGATACTGGAGTGATAGAGGTAGATACTGTATGTACAGGGATACTGGAGTGATAGAGGTAGATACTGTATGTACAGGGATACTGGAGTGATAGAGGTAGATACTGTATGTACAGGGATACTGGAGTGATAGAGGTAGATACTGTATGTACAGGGATACTGGAGTGATAGAGGTAGATACTGTATGTACAGGGATACTGGAGTGATAGAGGTAGATACTGTATGTACAGGGATACTGGAGTGATGGAGGTAGATACTGTATGTACAGGGATACTGGAGTGATAGAGGTAGATACTGTATGTACAGGGATACTGGAGTGATAGAGGTAGATACTGTATGTACAGGGATACTGGAGTGATAGAGGTAGATACTGTATGTACAGGGATACTGGAGTGATAGAGGTAGATACTGTATGTACAGGGATACTGGAGTGATAGAGGTAGATACTGTATGTATAGGGATACTGGAGTGATAGAGGTAGATACTGTATGTACAGGGATACTGGAGTGATAGAGGTAGATACTGTATGTATAGGGATACTGGAGTGATAGAGGTAGATACTGTATGTACAGGGATACTGGAGTGATAGAGGTAGATACTGTATGTACAGGGATACTGGAGTGATAGAGGTAGATACTGTATGTACAGGGATACTGGAGTGATAGAGGTAGATACTGTATGTACAGGATACTGGAGTGATAGAGGTAGATACTGTATGTACAGGGATACTGGAGTGATAGAGGTAGATACTGTATGTACAGGGATACTGGAGTGATAGAGGTAGATACTGTATGTACAGGGATACTGGAGTGATAGAGGTAGATACTGTATGTACAGGGATACTGGAGTGATAGAGGTAGATACTGTATGGACAGGGATACTGGAGTGATAGAGGTAGATACTGTATGTATAGGGATACTGGAGTGATAGAGGTAGATACTGTATATACAGGGATACTGGAGTGATAGAGGTAGATACTGTATGTACAGGGATACTGGAGTGATAGAGGTAGATACTGTATGTACAGGGATACTGGAGTGATAGAGGTAGATACTGTATGTACAGGGATACTGGAGTGATAGAGGTAGATACTGTATGTACAGGGATACTGGAGTGATAGAGGTAGATACTGTATGTACAGGGATACTGGAGTGATAGAGGTAGATACTGTATGTACAGGGATACTGGAGTGATAGAGGTAGATACTGTATGTACAGGGATACTGGAGTGATAGAGGTAGATACTGTATGTACAGGGATACTGGAGTGATAGAGGTAGATACTGTATGTACAGGGATACTGGAGTGATAGAGGTAGATACTGTATGTACAGGGATACTGGAGAGATGGAGGTAGATACTGTATGTACAGGGATACTGGAGTGATAGAGGTAGATACTGGAGTGATGGAGGTAGATACTGTATGTACAGGGATACTGGAGAGATGGAGGTAGATACTGTATGTACAGGGATACTGGAGAGATGGAGGTAGATACTGTATGTACAGGGATACTGGAGAGATGGAGGTAGATACTGTATGTACAGGGATACTGGAGTGATAGAGGTAGATACTGGAGTGATAGAGGTAGATACTGTATGTACAGGGATACTGGAGTGATAGAGGTAGATACTGTATGTATAGGGATACTGGAGTGATAGAGGTAGATACTGTATGTACAGGGATACTGGAGTGATAGAGGTAGATACTGTATGTACAGGGATACTGGAGTGATAGAGGTAGATACTGTATGTACAGGGATACTGGAGTGATAGAGGTAGATACTGTATGTACAGGGATACTGGAGTGATAGAGGTAGATACTGTATGTACAGGGATACTGGAGTGATAGAGGTAGATACTGTATGTACAGGGATACTGGAGTGATAGAGGTAGATACTGTATGTACAGGGATACTGGAGTGATAGAGGTAGATACTGTATGTACAGGGATACTGGAGTGATAGAGGTAGATACTGTATGTACAGGGATACTGGAGTGATAGAGGTAGATACTGTATGTACAGGGATACTGGAGTGATGAGGTAGATACTGTATGTACAGGGATACTGGAGTGATGAGGTAGATACTGTATGTACAGGGATACTGGAGTGATAGAGGTAGATACTGTATGTACAGGGATACTGGAGTGATAGAGGTAGATACTGTATGTACAGGGATACTGGAGTGATAGAGGTAGATACTGTATGTACAGGGATACTGGAGTGATAGAGGTAGATACTGTATGTACAGGGATACTGGAGTGATAGAGGTAGATACTGTATGTACAGGGATACTGGAGTGATGAGGTAGATACTGTATGTACAGGGATACTGGAGTGATGAGGTAGATACTGTATGTATAGTACCATATTAGTTAAGTTAATAGTTAAGTTAAGACTTTGTAGCGCCACCTTTGCTGCGATTACAGCTGTAAGTCGCTTGGGGTATGTCTCTATCAGTTTTGCACATCGAGAGACTGACATTTTTTCCCATTCCTCCTTGCAAAACAGCTCGAGCTCAGTGAGGTTGGATGGAGAGCATTTGTGAACAGCAGTTTTCAGTTCTTTCCACAGATTCTCGATTGGATTCAGGTCTGGACTTTGACTTGGCCATTCTAACACCTGGATATGTTTATTTTTGAACCATTCCATTGTAGATTTTGCTTTATGTTTTGGATCATTGTCTTGTTGGAAGACAAATCTCCGTCCCAGTCTCATGTCTTTTGCAGACTCCATCAGGTTTTCTTCCAGAATGGTCCTGTATTTGGCTCCATCCATCTTCCCATCAATTTTAACCATCTTCCCTGTCCCTGCTGAAGAAAAGCAGGCCCAAACCATGATGCTGCCACCACCATGTTTGACAGTGGAGATGGTGTGTTCAGGGTGATGAGCTGTGTTGCTTTTACGCCAAACATAACGTTTTGCATTGTTGCCAAAAAGTTCAATTTTGGTTTCATCTGACCAGAGCACCTTCTTCCACATGTTTGGTGTGTCTCCCAGGTGGCTTGTGGCAAACTTTAAACAACACTTTTATGGATATCTTTAAGAAATGGCTTTCTTCTTGCCACTCTTCCATAAACGCCAGATTTGTGCTGATTGTTGTCCTATGGACAGAGTCTCCCACCTCAGCTGTAGATCTCTGCAGTTCATCCAGAGTGATCATGGGCCTCTTGACTGCATCTCTGATCAGTCTTCTCCTTGTATGAGCTGAAAGTTTAGAGGGACGGCCAGGTCTTGGTAGATTTGCAGTGGTCTGATACTCCTTCCATTTCAATATTATCGCTTGCACAGTGCTCCTTGGGATGTTTAAAGCTTGGGAAATCTTTTTGTATCCAAATCCGGCTTTAAACTTCTTCACAACAGTATCTCGGACCTGCCTGGTGTGTTCCTTGTTCTTCATGATGCTCTCTGCGCTTTTAACGGACCTCTGAGACTATCACAGTGCAGGTGCATTTATACGGAGACTTGATTACACACAGGTGGATTGTATTTATCATCATTAGTCATTTAGGTCAACATTGGATCATTCAGAGATCCTCACTGAACTTCTGGAGAGAGTTTGCTGCACTGAAAGTAAAGGGGCTGAATAATTTTGCGCGCCCAATTTTTCAGTTTTTAATTTGTTAAAAAAGTTTGAAATATCCAATAAATGTCGTTCCACTTCATGATTGTGTCCCACTTGTTGTTGATTCTTCACAAAAAAATACAGTTTTATATCTTTATGTTTGAAGCCTGAAATGTGGCAAAAGGTCGCAAAGTTCAAGGGGGCCGAATACTTTCGCAAGGCACTGTAGTTAGCTATTTAGCAGTCATATGGCTTGGGGATAGAAGCTGTTCAGGAGCCTGTTGGTGTAAATGTAGAATAGGTCAAAGGGTTTCTGAAGGCTGTGTAAAGGAGTAAACATGCATCTGATAGGGATTTGATGCTAGTGAAGTGACCTTGTCCAGGTAGAGAGGGAGCAGTTCCTCCATGACCTTGGCTGAATGAGAGCTGACCTCTGACGGCTTAACCACAGCAGCATTACCTGAGGGATGGAGAGATGGGAGGGAGGGATGGATGAGGGAGGGAGGGATGGAGAGATGGGAGGGAGGGATGAGGGAGGGAGAGATGGGATGGAGAGATGGGATGGAGAGATGGGAGGGAGGGAGGGAGGGAGGGAGGGAGGGAGGGAGGGAGGGAGGGAGGGAGGGAGGGAGGGAGGGATGAGGGAGGGAGGGATGGATGAGGGAGAGATGGATGAGGGAGGGATGGAGAGATGGGATGGAGGGAGGGATGAGGGAGGGAGGGTTGGATGAGGGAGGGATGAAGGAGGGATTAGGGAGGGATGAAGGAGGGATGGATGAGGGAGGGATGACGGAGAGATGCAGAAGAGAGGTGGTATTAGACAGTGAATGTGTAACCATAACAACGTTCTGTGAGGATTCTGGTGTTATGCACTATAGCCCGTTACCATATATGTGATTGAATATGATCTGCTGTTGGCTTGTGTGGATGTATGTGTTATGCACTATAGCCCGTTACCATATATGTGATTGAATATTATCTGCTGTTGGCTTGTGTGGATGTATGTGTTATGCAACATAGCTGACTTGAGACATTGTTAACAGTTTCAGGGCCTTTCTCATGATGGAAAAATACAGAATAACATAAAAATGGACACATACAGAACGTAGTGTCGGGAACAAACAGTCTTTTGTTAGATAACAGGAGCCAGGTGTGAGATAACTGTATCGAGCATGGACGCATAGATATTCTACACAACTACAACGACTGACCGCTGAAGCGCCTAGGGGGCTGGGACCAGCTCGTGCGCCAACAATCAACGATAGGCTGGGTGAGTTTAAACCACGCCCAGTCTCTACTCTGACAGGCTGGCTCAGAAGCAGGAATGACTTCTGTCAGTATATTATAATATCTTTGTCAGGAACAAGTCAGTTCTCTGTTGGCATTAGCTCCATGTTAGCCTGCTGAAGTAAAGCCTAGGCATTAGCTCCATGTTAGCCTGCTGAAGTAAAGCCTATAGGCATTAGCTCCATGTTAGCCTGCTGAAGTAAAGCCTAGGCATTAGCTCCATGCTAGCCTGCTGAGGTAAAGCCTAGGCATTAGCTCGGGGAGCTAACACAAGCTTCCAAGTCTCAGGCAAGGTTATTCATCACGCAAACATTGTTTACACACAGAACCACCTCCATTGCGTTTTCTACTACAGTACCTGCAGCAATAGCCGCGACCAGGGGCTGGAGGGTCACTGCCCAGGGATAGTTCCATGCCCCGATGATGAGGACCACTCCCAGAGGCTCTGGCTGGATGTATACCTGTGACAAGACGTAGACTATGTTTTTAATCTATGATCCCCCATCCTTCATATGTTCTGTAGGGGTGGCATGTAGCCTAGTGGTTAGACAGTTGGGCCAGTAACCGAAAGGTTTCTGGATCGAATCCATGAGCTGCCCCTGAACAAGGTAAAGCCTAGGAACCCACTGTTCCTAGGCCGTCATTATAAATAAGAATTTGTTCTTAACGGACTTGCCTAGTCAAATAAAGGTTAGATTTTAAAAAATGTAAACGTTCTATGTTGTATTTTATGTAATGTAATGAGATTACAGGACATAAAATACATTTAGGTGGAAACAGACAATAAGGTCCGATGGGCCCTGGTCACAAGTAGTGCACAATATAGGGAATAGGCTGCCATTTGGGACCCTACAATGTTTATCTTGTCTTACCTCGTCTAAGATGGTGAGGAGGCTCTTCTCTACAGGCCGAGGGGCAGCCCATTCTGCTAGCCTCTCCACAGCCACGTCGATCTCCCCTTCCAGACCCAGGGTCTCAAACAACTCTGTGCTGTGTTCAGTCTGCAACAGGTCAAGGACACACACACCATTACACCAATCAGTCAGTCATATTTATATAGCCATTTTTACAAAAACATTGTCAGAGTGCTCTACAGTAGGTTAACACATACCGGTAGTTATAAGTGGGTTATAATGAGATGTCCAGACTACATATTAACTTATTCTAAAAACTACTTATAAACCATTTTACAACCCCCTTAAAGGATACCTTTATGTAAATTGTCAAATTAAACTCTCAAATGGTAAACTATTCCCTTTATAGTGTGCTACTTTTGACCAGGACCCAGGGCTCTAAAGCAGTGCACTATAAAGGGACTAGGGTGTAATTTGGGACTCTACTCCAACGCTCACCTTGTTAAGGTCCTTCTTGACAGCGTCTGCAATGTCCTTGCGTCTCTCTGTGATGAAACGGTGCAGGTTCTTAAGCTGGTGAACTCTGAACTTCAGGGGTTTCGACATACCGGTCTGGAAGGCCCTCCTTGCCCTCTCTACCACCAGCTGTTCCCGAGACATACTACTACCGTACTGGGTCAAGGACTGGTAGAACAGGGGACACTAAGGAAATGCATTATTGGGTTAGTAGCTAACGTTACATGTTGTGTGCTACCGAGGTACAGTGTGTGTGTGTTATCAAAACGGAGATAAGGATGCCTCTCTTATATTTCTACTCGTACATAACTATAGGGTAGGAATGTCAAAGTGTATTCATTAAAGCCAGTAGCCTAATAGGAGGAATCAACAATAATGCAAAAGTATATGTCTATGTGGTAGTAATACACACTATTATAAGGCAAGGATCTTTACCGGGATATTGCTGTAGGCACTCGATTCCAAAACAACGCCTGTATAATACTGGAGTTTTGCCATTCAAATAAAGGGGCTGAGCTACTAGCCAACGTTAGCTAAATGGCTAACAGCTAAAAAAAAACAACAACAACATTGAATTACAGAACCGTTCATATTCGAAGGCAACTAAAATGGCAAACCCAGATTTTCATAGCAATACCTTGTAAAGTCAGCAGAGAAATGTGGTATATTTTTGAACGAACGTTTGCACTTCAGTTGACCCCAATAGTGCAACACTGTAGCATCTCACCTCAGTACAGTAGCTTTCGTCCTGTTATCCGACAAAATTATAACAGTAACACCACGTCATCGGAGGGGGAAGGGCCACCACAGCGAACACCATGGCGGTTGGTTAAGCAATATGTCAATCCAACTCGAGAAGCAAGGTTTGTCAAATGACAAGTGTAGATCGTTTGACTCTTGCCCATTTGGGAAGTAGTCGCCGCCTATTTGATGGTGCCCACAGATGATAGAACAAAGAGACAGATGTTTCACCGGATGTATAAATCTGTAGCATCCGGTTGGAATTTTCATTCCCAAATATGGTGCGAGGAAGAAGCCCAGTCAGAGAATAAGAGGCGAGAGAGGTTTCACTCTCACCAAAATCTGTCGAAAATAAACCCAATGCGTTTCTACAGTAGCTGTGCGTAGCTAACATCATCGAGGAAGGCAAGGCAGAAAAAAACAAGCTATACAACCTAGGTGTTGTGATAATTGCGTTGTTTGCTCTATAACCTGTCAGTTCATATACCTTGCCACCGTGATATATAGGCCTAGACAATAAGACACTGTGGCAGAATAAATTCAACCACACCTTTGTTTAATCACAAAACCAGAGAGCAACAACTGTCTGTTGAAGTCCACAAAGCATATTCCCATGTAACAAATAATTTTGGGATGTTACCTGCCTACATATAGACTTGAAATCATTGGCTACTTTAATAAATGGAACACTAGCCACTTTAATAATGTTTACATATCTTGCATTACTCATCTCATATGTATATACTATATTTTAAACCATCTACTGCATCTTGCCTATGCTGCTCTGTCATTGCTCATCTATATATTTACATTTTCTTATTCCATTCCTTTACTTAGATGTGTGTGTATTAGGTATTTCTTGTGTAATTATTAGATAATACTTGTTAGATGTTTTTTCTGACAATGACACTGTCGGAACTAGAAGCAAAAGCCTTTTGCTACACTCGCAATTTAACCTGCTAACGATGTGTATGTGACCAATACAATTTGATTTGATTTGATTTACATGGCCTACAGCATTGTCTGGCAAATTCATGTTTCTGACATTTTCGGACTACAAAACAACTATTGATTTTGAACCACAGAGAGTTACCCGCAAGAGGCAAAGAAAACAGGAGCTGCCTCCACTACTCCAGCACCATTTCAATTAAAACATTTCAACATCTTCAAATCACCTCTGCTTAGTCTAAAACAGTGACAACTAAAGATACCAAAAACAATTTCGTCCAATCAACATAAGCTAGATGTGATATGGCTGTCCATGATTTCTGATTTGTGTGTGTGTGTAGAAAAGTAGAAAAAACATGACTCACCCTACTTGTAGAGAAACGCCAATGTCATCCTCCTCTCGTTCATGTTGACGAAGCGGTCTATGACTCTGTCATACAGTACACTCTTTTAGTTTTGTTGTTCTTGGCTTGCTAAAACGCTTGCTCGCTAGCCTAGCTTCCTTTCATGGGCAACAATGAGCCAACTAGTTAAGATTAGCGTACTACATCTAACTACATATTGAACTTCCATCCTCTCAGGCCAGAGGCACAACAATTTATTAATTTATGGTTGGATCAGAATTGCCGTTTTAATCATTGGCCAGTACGGAGAATTAAGTAAAACCACAAGTCCAAATCTCTATCTCCACACATGGCAAATTTAGGGAAGGGTACATTTTAGCTAGCTGGATAGCCACCGGAGGACAACGACACAACGAGATACAACAATTCAATTTTTTTCTGACAATGACATTTTGCTTTTGATGTGATTGGTCTGAAGCCAAATCCAAACTGGCTTCCATTGACACCCTTTTTTTGGACCATTCACATTCGATCTCACTCCGTGGACCAAGGGTGTGGTCAGCAGGGCATCCCCCGAGGCTGAATGCTTTTATCAGGTTTTTATCAGAACGGTTAGTTTCGCCTTTTTGCTTTTCCCGATATGAGTTCGTGGTGTTTTGTTTTAAAAATAGAGGGAAAAAATAGAGGAATAAAAGAGGGATAAAAGGACTTCATTAAAATTGTAGCTCACAGCTGTGCACGGGGAGAGGGGTCGGGGTGCTAAGGAGTGCATTCACATATATCTACACATTTTATTACTGATTTTCAGGATGTTTTATAGTCTGACAAACACCGCTGATGCGGAAGGCCGCCATTGGTGGATGTGAGGGATTGAGACGCAGGGGCGTATGCTAATTAGATTTACGCAGGGGCGTGGACATCAACTCTAGGTTAAGAAGTGAAATTGTAGAAATAGGCGGGGTTTATGATTGTGGCTGTGGTAACGTTAGTTACGAGTTTCATGCAGCGTACCAGAGCAGTTCTTCCCATGTCATATTAGTTTGTAGCCCAGATGCTACAGACAAAAGTTGGTACATCAGCATTACTGACTTCAGACGAGTCACGTGACACTTGTGGGGGTCGTAGAGCAAAACGGAGCACACCCGTGTGTTCGTGAGAGTCTCCCCTCTGTAGGCGGATATGAGAAGGCCGATCTTCAAGATGTCACCTGGTCTGACAAACAGTGCTGTAGCTCTGCCACTTTCCACTGCATAAGAGGAAGGGCGACGTAGGTGGATGCGGTGGATTGAGACAAAGTCAATGCAAGACATGCAGATATCTCTAGCTTAAATTGACAGATTTTGTGGCAGGTTTATTTACTATGTCTCTTATATGGATGCACTGGTGCATCAATAGACTCTAGGGGGTTAAATAATCAAAATCAACTAAACATACTGTAGCAATCTTTGCTTTCCATATTGGCGGGATTGCGTAGGTGGTTTGCCTTTCACGCTGGAGACTCAGGTTCGCTTCCCACTCCCTCCGTTCGCTACATTGGTGTCAGAAGTGGGATGGTGGCTGTGAGGCAGTCGGAACACATGGCCCCAATGTGTGAGGGGCGCTGAGGTTAGTCGAAGCACGTACCTTCCCGTTTGTAGGAGGCAGTCTAGTGATTCTCCCCACGTTACAATTAGTTATCGAGCCATTTTACCAGCACCAGCTAGCTTTCTAGGCAGGTTGTTTAATGAAGAAGATATCCATTTTTTAAATATACATGTTCACTATATTTGTGAGATTAGAACAACTTTCCAATGATAAATATAGCTAGTTATCTACAAAAACAGAATCATACAATAAATCACCCCAAAATTGCTCACTCACCATAACAGCAGATTGGTTAAATTATCCTTTCAGAGCATGTAGCAGGTTTGAAATAAAATGTAAGCCTCGCCCTCGTAATTGAGTCAACCAACCACATTAATTCTTTCTTCGGGGCAGAGTTGCCTTCATGCCCGCGTTCATATTTTGTCGGGTAAATCGTAAATACGACCTTCCTACTGGGATATATGTACGTGAACACCCCTCCAACTTGTCGTTACGACTAGGAAACTTGGCCATGATCTCTTTCCCACATGCTGAACACTGACTTCACGCACCACAAACATGACCGTGATTTCGGGTGGTCAATGGTGAGAACGGATCTTGCTTTCCTTCTGAGCTCCGAGCACGTGAACGCTCCAAGTCGTTCCTCCGATCACTGCGACAGGACGTGAACGCGACATAAGTACATTAGTCATGACATTAAATGACCACCTGCACATAGCACTAGCTAAGCCTGTATAGTGTCTTTACATAAACACAGCACTAGCTAAGCCTGTAATCGTGTCTTTACATAAACAAAGCACTAGCTAAGCCTGTAATAGTGTCTTTACACAAACACTCTAAAAGGTGGATTCTATACTAAAGAATATACACAACATTAATCAGCTCTAGCAGACAAATAACTAGAAAAACAAGATCTCCCAAATGTAAACAAATGTGAAAAAAAGGCATGATAAGTCGAGTCCTCCTCCAGAGGTGTGAGACCAGCAGGTGGACAACACACACGGTCTTGAGCTGAGGACCCCATTTATACTCAAGTCAATGCCACCAACCTGACCTGTATTTAAAGGGACAACGCCATCTGTGTTGCTGACCCATATTTCAACTCATTCCAGGTGGAGCAGTCAACCCCCTTTTTAATGGTTTGAGTGTCCTGTAGAACACTGCTGCCATTATAAGGACAATAATGCAGACGAATGCCAGAAAGCCCACTGCCACACCAAGTCCTGTAGAAGTGTCTGAGTTGTTGCTGGCAGTCTCTTGTTCTTTTATTGCCACCACTCTTTCTGCTCTGATGGTGATAGGAGTAGAGCTAATGGTTGTGTACCCTGTCACTCCGTCTACAATTTCGGGAACGGCATTCCTTCTCCTCCGGTTGGTACATTGTTTAAGAGCACTGCAAGTGCTCTCCTCACAGAGACGGGTGATGCAGTGGAGGAAGTAGGTGGACATCATCTCATTTGGTTGCTCCATGAAGCGGAAGGCCGGGAAGGAGAAGCAGGCACGTTGACTCTCTCCGTTCTCTTTGATGACGGTCAACGGGTCGACGTTGCAAGGGACAAACAGGTTGAAGATAGTGGAGTTGTCACTGTCGGGTTGTGGAGAAATGGAGGCGTAGCATTGGTCCAGGAACACGTGGTAATGGGAGGTCAGGTTGGTGGCTTGGACTCGAGTGTAGATTTCGGTCCTCAGCTCAAGACCCTGTTTCGGAATGATTAAGGGCGAAATGTAGTTGTCATCGCTGAAAAGATTAAGACTCAAAGTGCTGATGAAAGTACCATTGTTGTCCTTAACCGCAATGGAAGATGCAGACGTATCAATCTGGGTGTTGTTGGTCAGGTACTCTAAGGGATAGGCACAGGAGTAATAATACTTCAACTCAGTGTTGTAAGTGACTGGCCCTGTGGTGGGATCATATGATCGGACCACACCGCTGATGTTGACTGTCTGGAGGTTGGAGAAGTCAGAGAATATTCCTGTGCCTGCAGCGCTGGTTGTCCTGAAGAGGCTGCCACAGGAATTGGTTGTGTTGAGGGGGAATTCAAACCTCACGACAGGTGGAATCACACTTTGATCTAAGGTTCCCTTGCAGGCTGGGCCATTCATGACGTGGTTGAGGATAAGCAGGGACTCGTTGTAGCCAGTGTACATGGCTGGGCAGATGAGAATAGCCAGGCCAATAGATTTGGTTCCACAAGTTACCGAGATGTCAGTGTATTGTGGCCGTCTTAAGTTTGTTCCACAGTCAATTAATTGTAGTTGACTGTTCTTTGCGCCAATCATGGCAAAAAATACAACGCTGAGAAGTTTCATTTTTTTTTTTTTGCGTTCCTTGCTGTGTTCATATCTTGACTGTCCTGCTTCATTACAGGTGCTCTTATAGCCAGGGCTCCTTCTTGGGATAGGACAGAAACAAGGTCAACGTTTCTCTGCTTAGTCAAATGATCACATTGTGTTGAGGATGTCACGCAGAGAAAATTGCCTATTTCTTTTGTCAATGTTCTTGAAAATGCAGGTTCCCTTGGGCTGATATGATGTTTCATGCAGTGTTGAATGTAAACGAAACCGTTGTTGGCCTCATTTTGACTCTCGACAATACCCCGTTGACCTTTCTCATGACCCAGTGTGGTCGTAAGAGAGCACACAATGACCCAGAAGTTGAAGTCCTAGTCTGTTGATAAATCACATACACATGATGTAGGTGGAGAACAGTGCCATGAAATTCTGACTTGCAGGTTCGACCTCGACAATGGAACGACAATCAAAAACTAATTAAGTGAATAAAATAGTACCAAAAAAAATAAAAGCTAAATGAATAAAAATATGGTACAAAATTTGCTAAAATAATATGTGGACACCCATTCAAATAGTATGTGGACACCCATTCAAATAGTATGTGGACACCCATTCAAATAGTATGTGGACACCCATTCAAATAGTATGTGGACACCCATTCAAATAGTATGTGGACACCCATTCAAATAGTATGTGGACACCCATTCAAAAAGTATGTGGACACCCATTCAAATAGTATGTGGACACCCATTCAAAAAGTATGTGGACACCCATTCAAAAAGTATGTGGACACCCATTCAAATAGTATGTGGACACCCATTCAAATAGTATGTGGACACCCATTCAAAAAGTATGTGGACACCCATTCAAATAGTATGTGGACACCCATTCAAATAGTATGTGGACACCCATTCAAATTAGTGGATTTGGCTATTTCAGCCACACCCATTGCTGACAGGTGTATACAATCGAGCACACAGCCATGCAATCTCCATAGACAAACATTTGCAGTAGAATGGCCCGTATTGAAGAGTTCAATGACTTTCGGTATTTGGTATTTTATTAGGATCCCCATTAGCTGTTACACAAGCAGCAGCTACTCTTCCTGGGGTCCAACACAAAACATGAAACATAATAGAGAATGACATAACACAGAACATCAATAGACAAGAACCGCTCAAGGACAGAACTACATACATTTTTAAAAAGGCACACGTAGCCTACATACTGTATCAATGCATACACACATCTTGATAGCATGCCACCTTTCCAACAAGTCAGTTTGTCAAATTTCTGCCCTGCTAGAGCTGCCCCGGTCAACTGTAAGTGCTGTTATTGTGAAGTGGAAACGTCTAGGAGCAACAACGGCTCAGCCGCGAAGTGGTAGATCACACAAGCTCACAGAATGGGACCGCCGAGCATGTAAAAATCATCTTCCAATTCATCCCAAAGGTGTTTGATGGTGGTTGAGGTCAGGTCTCTGCAGAGGCCAGTCAAGTTCTTCCACACTGATTTCTACAAACCATTTCTGTATATAATTTTCTTTGTGCACAGGGGCATTGTCATGCTGAAACAGGAAAGGGCCTTCCCAAAGCTGTTGCCACAAAGTTGGAAACACAGAATCGTCTAGAATGTAATTGGATGCGGTAGCGTTAAGATTTCCCTTCAGTGGAACTAAGGGGCCTTTCCCAGACCATTATTCCTGCTCCACCAAACTTTACAGTTGGCATTATGCATTCGGACAGGCAGCTTTCGTCTGGCATCCGCCAAACCCAGATTAGTCCTTCGGACTGCCAAATGGTGAAGCGTGATTCATCACTCCAGAGAATGCGTTTCCACTGCTCCAAAGTCCAATGGCGGCGAGCTTAACAACACTCCGGCCGACGCTTGGCGTTGTAAATGGTGATCTTAGGCTTGTGTGCGGCTGCTCGGCCATGGAAACCCATTTCATGAAGGTCCACGACGAACAGTTCTTTGTGGTGCCGTTGCTTCCAGTTTGAAACTCGGTAGTGAGTGTTGCAACCTGAGACAGACAATATTTATTTGCTACATGCTTCAGCACTCGGCGGTCTCGTTCTGTGAGCTTTTGTGGCGTACCACTTCAGGGCTGAGCCGTTGTTGCTTCTACAGTAGCTGTTTCCACTTCACAGGGACAGCTGTGTACATTAGTTATCGTGTAGTTTTTAATCCCACCCTAGACATATACTGTTCTCTCTGCTACCGCATGACAAGCAGTACCGGAGAGCCAAGTCTAGGTCCAAGAGGCTTCTTAACAGCTTCTACCCCCAAGCCATAAGACCCCTGAACATCTACTCAAATGGCTACCCAGACTATTTGCATTGACCCCCCCCCCTCCCCTTTTCTACACTGCTGCTACTCTCTGTTGTTACCATCTATGCATAGGAACTTTAATAACAGTACCTATGTACATATTACCTCAATTACCTCGACACCGGTGCCCCCACACGTTGACTCTGTACCGGTACCCCCTGTATATAGCATCGCTATTGTTATTTACTGCTGCTCTTTAATTATTTGTCATTCTTATCTCTTACTTTTTTTAAAGGTCTTTTCTTAAAACTGCATTGTTGGTTAAGGGCTTGTATTCAGCATTTCACTGTAAGGTTTACCTACACCTGTTGTATTCAGCATTTCACTGTAAGGTCTACTACACCTGTTGTATTCAGCATTTCACTGTAAGGTTTACCTACACCTGTTGTATTCAGCATTTCACTGTAAGGTCTACTACACCTGTTGTATTCAGCATTTCACTGTAAGGTCTACTACACCTGTTGTATTCAGCATTTCACTGTAAGGTTTACCTACACCTGTTGTATTCAGCATTTCACTGTAAGGTCTACTACACCTGTTGTATTCAGCATTTCACTGTAATGTCTACTACACCTGTTGTATTCAGCATTTCCCTGTAAGGTCTACTACACCTGTTGTATTTGTCGCATGTGACAAATAAAATGTGATTGGTTCAGATTGGTCTGCCATATAGCACGCTTCTATTTGAGCTGCTCAGGATGTCTAGGTAATCCTGTCTAACACAGTTTATTTAAAAAAATATTGCTTAATAGAACTGCATAAGTGTTGCTCTCGACTTTCTGGAGGACTGAGTTTTGAAATCAGTGGAAGAGGATGACAGCTAAGGAGATGGAGAAAACACCTGTCTCCGGATTACCTCTTCACTACCACATTAACACTAGTGTTCTTGGGCACAGGCACTATGGTGGTTTGGTTTAAACATGTTGGTATTACAGACTCAGACAGGGATGCTCACAGTACATGTCCTGGTAATCTGCCCTGCGGCCTTGTTGACCTGTATACATGTCTTTATCTCGGCTTCGGAGAGCGTGATCACACAGCCTTCCGGGACAGCTTTTGCTCTCATGCATGTTTCAATGTTATTTACCTCGAAGTGAGCATAGAAGTAGTTTAGCTCGTCTGGTAGGCTCATGTCACTGGGCAGCTCTCGGCTGTGCTTCCCTTTGTAGTCTGTAATAGTTTGCAAGCCCTGCCACATCCAACGAGCGTCAGAGCCGGGGTAATACGATTCGATCTTAGTCCTGTATGGACGCTTTGCCTGTTTGATGGCTCATCAGAGGGCATAGCGGGATTTCTTATAAGAAATTAGAGTCCCGCTCCTTGAAAGCGGCAGCTCTAGCTTTTAGCTCAGTGCGGATGTTGCCTGTAATCCACGGCTTCTGGTTGGGGTATATACGTTCGGTCACTGTGGTGATGACGTCATTGATGCACTTATTGATGAAGCCAGTGACTGATGTGGTGTACTCCTCAATGCCATCAGAAGAATCCCGGAACATATCCCAGTCTGTGCAAAACAGTCCTGTAGCTCAGCATCTGCTTCATCTGACCACTTTTTTATTGATCTAGTCACTGGTACTTCCTGCTTTAATTTTAGCTTGTAAGCAGGAATCAGGAGGATAGAATTATGGTCAGATTTGCCAAATGGAGGGCGAGGGAGAGCTTTGTATGAATCTCTGTGTGTGGACTAAAGGTGGTTCAGAGTTGTTTTCCCTCTGGTTGCACATTTAACACTGATAGAAATCTGGTAAAACTAATTTAATTTTCCCTGCATTAAAATCCCGAGCTACTTGGAGCCAAGCAGAGTTCCTCTGTCCAGTGTCTGTGTTCTTTTGCCCATCTTAATCTTTTCTTTTTATTGGCCAGTCTGAGATATGGATTTTTCTTTGCAACTCTGCCTAGAAGGCCAGCATCCCGGAGTCGCCTCTTCACTGTTGACGTTGAGACTGGTGTTTTGCGGGTACTATTTAATTAATGAAGCTGCCAGTTGAGGACTGGTGAGGCGTCTGTTTCTCAAACTAGACACTCCAATGTACTTGTCCTCTTGTTCAGTTGTGCACCGGGGCCTCCCACTACTCTTTCTATTCAGCCAGTTTGCGCTGTTCTGTGAAGGGACAGTTTTATTGCTTCTTTAAACAGAACAACAGTTTTTAGCTGTGTTAACATAATTTTAAAAGGAATTTCTAATGATCAAATTGCCTTTTAAAATGATAAACTTGGATTAGCTAACACAACGTGCCATTGGAACACAGGAGTGATGGTTAGTGATAATGGGTCTCTGTACGCATATGTAGATATTCTATTAAAAATCAGCTGTTTCCAGCTACAATAGTCATTTACAACATTGTTATTTTATTTGTACCTTTATTTAACTAGGCAAATCAGTTAAAAACAAATTCTTATTTTCAATGACGGCCTAGGAACAGTGGGTTACCTGCCTTGTTCATCAGCAGAATGTCACGACTTCTTCCGAAGTCGGTCCCTCTCCTTGTTCGGGCAGCGTTCGACGTCACCGGCTTTCTAGCCATCACCGATCCACTTTTAATTTTCCATTTGTTTTGTCTTTGTTTTCTACATACCTGGTTTCTATTCCCCAATTACATGTTCATTATTTAACCCTCTGTTTCCCCCATGTTGGTGTGCGTGTTTGTATATCATGTTCAGGTCGTTACTGGTTGTCTGGTATTGTTTGTATATCATGTTCAGGTCGTTACTGGTTGTCTGGTATTGTTTGTATATCATGTTCAGGTCGTTACTGGTTGTCTGGTATTGTTTGTATATCATGTTCAGGTCGTTACTGGTTGTCTGGTATTGTTTGTATATATTGTTCAGGTCGTTAATTGTTGGCTGGTATTGTTTGTATATCATGTTCAGGTCGTTGTTGGCTGGTATTGTTTGTATATCATGTTCAGGTCGTTACTTGTTTGCCGGGTTCATTATTACGCCCGTTATTTACGAGTGACCGGTTATTTCACGCACCTTTAGTATTTGTTTTATACTGATGCTGTTAATGGAATAAATTACCTTATTGCATCATCATCTCTGCTCTCCTGCTCCTGATTCCATGCACCAGTTACCCACAGCCAACAGATTTTTACCTTGTCAGCTCGGGGATTCAATCTTACAACCTTCCGGTTACTAGTCCAGCTCTAACCACTAGGCTGACACCTGCCTCCCCAACAGTTTCTTCCCTGTATTTCTGATAAATTTGATGTCATTTTAATGGACAAAAAATGTGCTTTTCTTTCAAAAACAAGGGCATTTCTAAGTGACCCCAAACTTTTGAACAATAGTGTATGTGTTAAGGCTTTACACACCCTGCTATATTGTGGATAAAGAGTTACCTGTCTAACAGAACACAGAAAGTGTTCTTTAATGGAAGCCTCGCCAACATAATCCAGGTGGAATCAGGAATTCCCCAGGGCAGCTGTCTAGGCCCCTTACTTTTTTTCAATCTTTACTAATGACATGCCACTAGCTTTGAGTCTATGTATGTGGATGAGTCAACACTATGCACGTCAGCTACTACAGCAAGTGAAATCACTGTAACACTTAACGAAGAGCTGCAGTTAATTTCAGACTGGGTGGTAAAGGAAGAAATTAGTCCTAAATATTTCAAAAACAAAAAACAATGTATTTGGGACAAATCATTCACTTAACAAACCCTAAACCTCAACTAAATCAATAAATAATGTGGAAATTGAGCAAGTTGAGGTAACTAAACTAATTGGATTAACCCTTGATTGTAAACTGTCATGTTCAAAACATGTTGATACAACATTGACTAAGATGGGGAGAAGTCTGTCCATAATAAAGCGATGCTCTGCCTTTTTAACAACACTATCAACAAGGCAGGTCCTACAGGCCCTAGTTTTGTCACACCTGGACTACTGTTCAGCCGTGTGGTCACGGCTGGCCCTTAAATGTACACGGAGAGCTAGCATTAATAACGTGCACGCAAATCTCTCATGGCTCAAAGTGGAGGAGAGATTGACTTCATCACAGCTTGTTGTTGTAAGTGTTGTCATGCTGAATGGACAGAGGTGTCTGTAGAAACTACTAACACACAGCTCGGACACGCATACAGACCCCACAAGACATGCCACCAAAGGTGTCTTCACAATCACCAAATACATTATGGTAGTCCACTACTTGTTAACCAAAATGTATCAAAGGATAGCCACCACTAGCCATGATTTGTTGGCTAGTAGTGGCTACTGCCTGGCCAGTGAGCTAGCTAGCTACAATTCACTAAGTTATCTATCCTCCTAAATGCAGTGGTCACTGCCCAGGGACTGCGGTTGAAAATTAGCCGGCTGGATAAAACTGGCACTTTTACTGAAACGTTGATTAATGTGCACTGTCCCTGTAAAAATAAAATAAACTCATAAACTCAATGGGATAAAATAACTATGAGTTGAACATATTTGTCTGATAACGAACTAGTCGTGAGTCACTGTTGCCCATGGTGTTATCATGTCTGACCAGTTGGCTACTGTAGCCTGTGTCAGCCCATGAGCTCCCGAGTCTTTTAGCCTTCACGGACCAGTGTCCGGTCTGGAGCCTGAAGCCAAGTGTGTAATGGGACTAAGACTAAGGAAAAAAAGAGAGGCATCACAAAGATTACGTACGGACAAACTTTACTTAATAATGTCAGTAACAAAAGCAAAACACAGCATCACAACACCAAGGCAACACGTTGAGTAGGCATCATGGTTGTGGTTTGTTTGTGATCTATTTTCTCCCTCACAGACTAACCGAACAGAACTGAGTAGCATGGTAGGACAAAATACCTGGGGCTCAATTCAATCAAACCTGCATTGCAATATTTACACAGTAGCTTTTTTCTCTCTCCAAATGGTCAAATAAACTCAGATTGGTCTTGGGGACTGTATAAAAACCTAGCAGGTATGCTAACTACTAGCAGGTATGCTAACTACTAGCAGGTATGCTACTAGCAGGTATGCTAACTACTAGGAGGTATGCTAACTACTAGCAGGTATGCTTTCACATTTCAGAATTAGAAGTGTGTGTACACGAGATGAATATTGTAAATAAAGACATTGCCTAAACATTGCTATGGTGGGTTTGAATGAATCCCAGTCTTTTTGTTAAAGCTAAAATGCAGTTCAACAAGAACATAAAATAACAGGGTTCACAGAGCAGAACAAATAGAGACCAACCATCTAGACCCCATCTCAACAGCATATTTACAATCATTGGCAGTGGTAGATGCTATTCCTCAGAGAAATCTTATACACTTTGTACACAAAAAAACATTGGTTCAGACATTAAAATGCTCTCTCTCTCTCTCTCTCTCTCTCTCTCTCTCTCTCTCTCTCTCTCTCTCTCTCTCTCTCTCTCTCTCTCTCTCTCTCTCTCTCTCTCTCTCTCTCTCTCTCTCTCTCTCTCTCTCTCTCTCTCTCTCTCTCTCTCTCTCTCTCTCTCTCTCTCTCTCTCTCTCTCTCTCTCTCTCTCTCTCTCTCTCTCTCTCTCACACACACACACAGACACACACAAACACAACACTGGAATTCATCAGGCAGTATTGTACAGTAGGTAAGGCATTATGGGATACCGTGATGTGGATAGTTAAATGAGGGTCTTGACCTTCCAGAATAGGATGTGACATCATAAAATAACAAATGTAAAAATACTGACTCCTTGCCAGGAACTGCATGGGGCAATACCACGAGCAATGGTGTAAAGTACTTAAGTACAAATACTTGAAGTACTACTTAAGTAGTTTTTTGGGGTGTATCTGTAGTTTACTATAGTATTTATATTTTTGACAACTTTGACTTTTACTCCACTACATTCCTAAAGAAAATATACTTTTTACTCCTTACATTTTCCCTGAAACCCAAAAGTACTCGTTACATGTTTAATGCTTTAGCAAGGACAGGAAATTGTCTAATTCACGCACTTATCAAGAGGACATCACTGGTCATCCCTACGGCCTCTGATCTGGCAGACTCACTAAACACAAATACTTTGTTAGTAAATGATGTCTAAGTGTTGGAGTGTGCCCATAGCTATCCATAAATGGTTTTTTTTTAAACAAGAAAATGGTGTCGTCTGGTTTACTAGATATATGACATTTTAAATGATTTATACTTTTGATACTTAAGTACATTTAAAACCAAATACTTTTAGACTCCTATTCAAGTAGTATTTTACTGGGTGACTTTCACTTGAGTC